>NW_004949096.1:875711-897464 GCF_000317375.1 Microtus ochrogaster | reverse complement strand
ACACCCCAATATCCTCTCCCACTGTAGAGGACAGAAAGACAACCACGTTCTCATCTCTCCAGTCTCAAAACCACACCCCAATATCCTCTCCCACTTTAGAAGAGAGAAAGATAACCACCGTTCACAGAAACGCTTGCAGTATGCATATCCACCAAATGCTTTATTTACCAGACACTCAGAGGCATATGAGAGGGACAAGGCAGGAGAGAGAGAGACTTTTCATTGCAGTGGGATGGCTGTAGCTCACCTGTTATTCAGTTTCTGGAACCATGGTTGCCCGCGACAGAGGGTGCAGGAATGGGCATGCTTCTACAACAACGTTGTACTGTGATGATCAAACATTTTCCTAGATGCACAGTCTACTGCCCTGACATTGTTGGAACTTACATAAGTTAACCTCACATCCTCTAGAAGATCTAGTACTTTACAGTTGGTTCTGTTGTCTGCAGCAAACCCCCTGATTAATACAATCATTGGTATCACAGGGAATTAATCAAGGACCTCTTGCAGTTAACAAAATCCAAGGTAGCTTTTATTCCTTATATAAAATGACTGGTACTGGTACATGACTTATTTCTTCTTCTTTCTTCCTCCCTTCCTCCTTTCCTTCCTCTCTCCCTCCCTCTCTCTGTCCATCCCTCTCACCCCTCCCTCCCCCTCTTTCCTCCTTCCTTTCTTCCTCCCACTCTCCCTCTGCTCATCCTTCTCTCTCCCTCCCTCCTTCTTTCTCTTCCTTCCTTCCCTTCTTCTTTCTTTCTTTCTTTCTTTCTTTCTTTCTTTCTTTCTTTCTTTCTTTCTTGTGATACTGGTGATTGAACAATCCAGGTAAGCAATCTACCACTGAGTACTGCTCTGGCTCTGCTAATATGAGTCATAATTGGTGTACCTAATATGACATTAGTAGTTCTTAGACTGTGCTTTTGTATTGTTCAGACTTGTGCATAGTCAACAAAGGTGCAGTTTTCTTCAGTCTCCATCACTGGTTGGCTGAATCTATAGAGTGAGACTCTGTAATGGGAAGGGACGACTCCACTGCACCCTGGCACAGGTTCTAGATCTCAGGCCTTGAGTTTTAAATGCTCTGAATGTGGTAAGTGCTCCAGAAATGGATGAGGAGGTGAGTGGATGGATCCCCCGAGAAGTGCAATCTTCAAAGCCGTAGGTTCCAAATCAGGAATAAAAGAAGCCCCGGTGACAGTAACAGAAATGGAGCGTGAAGAGTGAAGGCTGAGTAGTAAGGTCACAGGGAAACCCAAAGGAAGCCGAGGCAAAGTTGCTAGGCAGAGCGAAAGGGCAGCTTTCATTACAGCCGAAGGTCATGCTGTGTCTACACATACCCTGTTGACGGGATAGCTCCAGCAGAAAAATATCTGGCTAATTTCAAAGGAAATAGTGGAGCCTGATGCCTGGCATTGTGTTGACTAAACGCCCAGTGAACTGACAGAATTGTATTGAATGGCCGGGCTGGTGGCACATCAATATACATTCCCAGAGACCCAGCCATGTAGAAGGGTGTGAATTGGAGATGCGATTGGATCTGAGGAGGGGGAGGGAGGCTGAGGAAGGCCTGAAGTGATGTGGCTTCTTCATTTTCTTGCTGTTTCGTTGTCACTGCCAAGAAGATAGACAATCATCATTGGATACCATAGATAAGATATATGTAGGTACGGCTGCGTTGATGTAATCACACTATTCCATGACACTAATCATTTATTGTTTTGTCCAACCTACCATCAATGCTCAGGGCTAAAGGATAGTGGGGAGTTCCTGAGCATCAGGGGTCCACGGGATGACTGAGATCATTCCAGGCACTATCAGCAATGTCTCATGTGCTTGTCCTCTTTCTGTCCCTGTGACAAATGTCCTGACAAGATGGACTTAGGAAAGGGTTTACTTGGCTTACAGCTCCAAGTTAGAGGCTGTCGTGAGGTTCATCAAGTCAGGAAGTCAAGCAGCATGCACCATCCCATCCACAGTCAAGATCAGCGAGAGAATAAGCACATCTGGCTTGCTTGCTCTCTTTCTCCTCCCTCTACAGGTCAGGACTCCCTGCCTAGGGAATGGTGCTGCCCTCATAGACACGCTACAGGTCAGCCTGATCCAGATGATTGCTCACTAAGACGCTCGTCCTAGGTGAGTCTGTGTGGTGTCAAATTGATGTTTAAGCTAACAAGCAAACCCTATATACCTTTTCAGTTTAGTAAGCATAGCTTTGAGAGGAAATTACTTACACCAAGAAGAATAATCTAGTCTTTTTTTTGGGGGGAGGGGACTAGTGACAGGTTTTCTCTGTATAGCCCTGGCTATCCTGGAACTCACTCTGTAGACTGAGCCTCCAACTCACAGAGACTCATCTGCCTCTACCTCCGGAGTGCTGGGATTAAAGGCGTGTGCCACCATGCCCAGTGAAAAATAATCTAGTCTTCACAAAAATCTAATTCGCTGGATGATGATGTACCCCTGCCCTATCTAGCATCCCCAGGAACATCCTATCACAAGCCTTTAGAGGACTTGGGAATAACATCATAGGAGAAAAGGTGACTGGGCACTGGGGAGCTTGGAAACCTTTCTAAGTTCAAGCCACTGTGCCTCCAACAGAGTTCTTTTGTTCTTATTTATTTATTGTTTTTTTCTTTCTTTCTTTATTTGATGTGTATGGGTATTTTTGCCTACATGTATGTCTGTGTATCACATGCATAGTGTCAGCAGAGGGTGGAAGAGGATGTCTGATCCTCTGGAACTGGAGTTACAAACAGTTGTGAGCCACCCTTTGGGTGCTGAGAATCAAACCCAGGTCTTCTGGAAGAACATCCAGGCTCTTAATCACTGAGTCATCTCTCCACACCCCTCTGAAAGAGTTCTTGATTCAAGAAATAACATCAGATTCATCTGTAGAACTTCTAAAAATATGCACAACTTTAGACACTCGTCCCACATGAAGGGATCCAGCAGGTCTGATAACTGGAGTTTGAAAAGCCCTGTGAGAATTTTGGATATCAAGAAGCACTGATTGGAGGGATGGCCTCAGGCTTGATTCTGAGACTATCCACATGCAAGAAGACAGCTGTGCAGGGGAGTCAAATTGAACATGAAGTTCAGAGGGAGCATGCTGAATGGGAACATGCACATATGTGCACATGTGAATACTCACACACACATGTGTAGGCACAAGATCAGGATGTAGGCAAGAGATTGCTCAGCATCCCTTGCAGCTAAAAGCCTGTCAAATTAGAGTGGAAGTGATATATGCAAATTAAGGGTCATTAAAAGGAAAGGAAGAACAAGTTCTCCACTTCCTTTTGTCTCGTAATGATTGGGACACAGGTGTGGGCACTGGATCTCGGCAAACACCTTATGATATAATATAGATGCTGTGTGTTGGGTATGGAAAAGCAACAAGATAAACATTCGCACAGCATTCCATTATCTCTGCCAGTTATGAGAGAGAAATGACCAATCCTCTTCAGCCACATACCCTAAAAAGCTTTCTATTCTCCGAATCAAGTAACTGCAGGAGGCTAAACTCAAAGAGTGCTCCATAGAAGGAGCTATGTTTTCATTTGTCTCTGATTTTCCTCATGCTCTGGGGCAGCTTAAAGAGGGAAAACATAGGTCAACGAGAAGGGCATGAAAGCGATTTTTCAACCTGAAAGACAATGACTTGGGTGCTTGTTAAAATGCAGATCTAGGGCTATAGAAATGGCTCAGTTAGCAAACTGCTTGCTGCCCACACACAAGGACCTGAGTTCAATCCTCGACACCCTCATAATAGTTAGGTATAGATGTCACCCCAGCTCTGAGAGTGGGGGATTAAAGACTGGTGGATTCCTGGGATTTACTGGCCCATCAGTCTAGACAAATTTGGTGAGCTCCAGGCTCAGTGAGAGACCGGGTCTCAAAAGAGAAGGTAGTCAGCAACGGAGGGAGACAGTTGGTGTTGTCCTGGCGGCCACACATGTATGCACACGTCTCTCTGTTCACACATGTACACCCACACGGACACACGGACACATCCTTGACTCTACCCTCAGCAGTACCAGCTTTTCAAGCCTTGCATAGGCGAGGGACTAGCATTTGATGAGTGCCCCAGGTCATCCGGGTCACACACAGAGAACAGTGCTCTCTGAGTGGAGTACCCTCCATGCTGGGCTTGGGAAATTCTGCAGGGAGTAGGCTCAGAGAGTCTCTTAACTATCTCAGAGGTGCTGTTGGTGATGGTGCTCAGCAGTCTAGAAACGGTGCCTTGAAATGGATACTTGGGGATATTTGATGGGACACTCAGTGAAAGGCAGATATCTGGGACATGAAGCGTTACTCTAGATGGCCTGTGAGCACCACATGCAGGCACTAATTGGGCGACAAGACATCATTAAATTATTTGGAGTCATGATTGAAAAAACAAATATTTTAAGGAACCAGAGGGCACGACTTAAACACTTTACTCTTCACGCTCATTTCTTTAGTTCCCAGTGTTGACTGAGAAGTTGGCATAATTGCCAGTGATAAAGATGCTGGCGAATTATCTACTTGCCTGTGTTTACACTAGACACAGAATCAGGGCACACACTTCATAAGTGAACCTCATGGATGTGCCATCACATCACATCGTGATGGCGGAAGTCATCATGGTGTCAGGGATGGGGACAAGTAGGAATAAACTTTCGGCTCAAGGGAGTATGACGCAGATGGAGAAAATAAATGCTCACTGGACATGGAGGACAGCACAGTGGCAGAGCATGTGTTTAGCATGTGTGAGGCCCCGGGGATTGGTCTCAAGTAACATGCACACATGCATGCATGCACACACACACACACACCAACTCACAGCATATTCTAGGAGGATTTTTATGTGTGTGAAGGTCCTGTGCTCTGAACTCTGTGTGTGGTGGTGGGGGTGGGGGTGACAGAGCACAGGTTGGAGAAATGTGACAGGCTCTGGAAGCCACAATGTTCCCCAGAGGAGGATCACACTATAGCAGCATGGGATTAGTGTTAAATCCTTCCCCACAAAACTTCAATGGTAAGCAGTTGAGAGACAGGCCTGCCAGGTGAAACTTCTTCAGATGGGAAGTCCTCTGACGTCAGTCAGCAGCCGGAGTCTCTCTTGGTTTTATGGATGCAAAAGCGATAAAGGACCAAGTCGCTTTTTTCACAGGGTTTACACTCTGGTGGAAGGCGGCAGATTATAGATGCTATTGAGAATAAATACCATTAAAGCGAACCCTGACTTAACAGTGATTTGACTTTCTCTCTCTCCTTCTTCCTCCTCCTCTCCACAATCCTCCCCCATCTCTGTTGTAGTTGTGTGTGTGTGTGTGTGTGTGTGTGTGTGTGTGTGTGTGATGCATACACCAGACATCAAAGTAAGGAGTCTTTCTCTATCACACTCCACCCAGTTTTCTGAGACAAGACCACTCACTGAACCCGGATCCTGCTGTTCTGACTAATCAGGCTGGCCAGCCAGTTCCCTGGCATCCCCACATCTCTGCCCTCTGTGCTGGGGATACAGGCCTGTACCACTGTATCCAACTTGATTTACTGATGAACTTATTTATTAAGTAGGTGCTGGCGATCTGAACTCGGGTCCTCATGCTTGCATATCAAACACTTTACCCATGAGCCCTCTCCCAGACCTTGTCTGACGTTTTCTCCCAGAGACAATCTTTATGATTTTATTAATAGACCTAAGGAACGGTTTTAGGTTTCCTGAAACACAGACTGTCACCCTGAACCCCTGGTTGTCACCCCTCCACCTCTTCTGCTTTTCCTAGAGGTAGTGTCTTAGCTTGTCATTTGCTCCTGGAACCAACATGGAGACTCTATTATGAATCAAAGAACACAGTGTACATTAGGTTTCAGTGTTGGTGGTGAACGTTCTATGAGCTTTAATAACATAATTATCCATGCATATTTATCACCGGCATTAATGGATTTTATTGTCAATGTTTTGACTTTATGGTGATGTAAAAGCAATATATTTTAGTAGAAACTGTACACGGAGTTTGACACTGCACTGTTGCACTGGTTTGGTCACATGTGGCACAATACTTTCTCGATGCAGGGTGACAGCAGCAGTCCCATCACCTTCAGGGACACAAGACTAATAGGGTTTTAGTTTGGAGGGAGGCTAAGTGACTTGCCTAATATCACAGACTGATGACGGGTAGAAATTATTCCGACTCTCACTCTGGTGAGTCTGATGTCTCTACCCTTGGTGCTGACCTGGGCCATTTCTCAAGATGTCATTTTATTTGATTTTTTTTTTTGAGGGGGACAGGGTTTCTGGGTTTTTTTTGGGGGGGAAAGGACAGGTAACACTGGCTGTCCTAGAACTTGGTCTATAGACCAGACTGGCCTCAAACTCAGAGATTTGCCCCTGAGTGCTGGGATTAAAGGTATGCTTCGTCACTGCCAAGCTTTAAGATGCCTCTTTTTCCTGCTTACCTACAACAATAGATAGAAAATAATTTCCTTCTTGCTTTACTATCGCACTAGTTATGACTTGTGGCTTGTATCTCTGACCTTCATTTTTGTGGTGATTTTGTGTGCATACATGTGGGTGTGCCCCAATGCCTTCCTATCCCCTCCATCTTCCAGCCTTGAGATCTTCTGACATATTCAAGGATGACCCTTGAGTTGCATGGCTGTCCCTGTGAGAAGAGGTCAATGGCACTGGAAACAATCCTACGGACAAACATTCCAGTCAGATTCCAGTTATGGGTACAGTGCTCAAGTGATCCCAGATTGGGGTGCGTAAAACAGCAGCAGCCATGCCAGGCTGTGTGCTGTGTGGGGCAGTAGTGGTGACCTTTCTGTTTGTTTGCTTTTGTTTTTGTTTTGTTCTGTGATTTTCCCGAGGCCTCAGCTAAGGAGACATGAATGCCTAGAACTAACTGGAACAGTTGGGAATTCCAATTTTTCAAGACCGCTACTGAGTTAGTCTGTTGATTAAAGCGGTTTACCCAAGTTCATGCCACGTGGCTTGGGCTTCTTCTCAACATGGTCTCTGGCAGGGGGACTTCTTACATGCAGACTCGGGGCTTCTAACCACCTGTTCCAGGGAACAAGATGGGAGCTCCATGACCTCTTGTGACCCAGCCTCAGTCACAGAACCATTACTGACACCCTCTATTGTTCAAAGTCACCGTCCAGGTTTAAGTAGAAGTGACACAGCGTCTGTGTCTCAATAGGCATGTCGAAGAATTCCTGGGTCTGCTTTCAACCCAGCATGCAAACCAATCAAAAACTGTAAAACTAAACATAAAAATGAAAAATTTGCAAGTTTTTATTCCGTAGAGGTCTTTAAAGCCAGAAGAAACAGCAGCTCCCACAATAAACAGAAATCTCCTACAGAAAATGATTATTGTCCATGAAGGAACAGCATGCATATAGCAAATAATTCATTATAGCCAAACATAGAGAATTAAGCATAATAAGAAGAATGTAAGACATTTCTGAAAAATATATCACCACGGGCGACCATGGCTCACTTCTGAAGAGCATCCTTCCCGGTGTTTTTCTATGCATAGACACATGCAAATGTGTGACTGTTTTTACAGAAATAGGACCAACTGTTGAGCTTTTTTAAAATATAGTTTCTTTTTCCCCACTTAATAATATGCTACAGACGCTGTCTGTGTTGCCACAGAGACTGTTTCATATCCAGCAGCTGTTGTCGTGACAGAAGCCTTTGGTTGGGTGGTTGGCTTGTTGGCTTATTTATTGAGACAGGATCTCATGTAGCCCAGGCTGTGCTCAATATTACTAGGGCGTAATACTGACCTTGAACTCCTGATCCTCCTGCTTCCTCCTTCTGAGTGCTGTGGTCACAGGCACACTCCAACTCTCCTGGCAAGTTCCTGTCTTAAACCACGTGACCACCTCCCTTTCAGCAGAGACTCCTTTCCAGAGGTGGAATCTACCATCAGCCTCCAGGGAAAACAGAATTTGCCTTTACCATGGAACAGTCCTTTCCTCTGGCTGGCAATGGGGTAAAGAGGAGAGAATGCAAGGGAATTCGAGCTGAAGTGACACAAGCTTTGCCTGGTTTTAGGGAAATGTATTTCTTTTAGGAAACGTTTTAATTACTATTTTATGTGTATGGCTGCTTTGCCTGCATGTATGTCTGTATACCAGGTGTGTGCCTGATGCCTGAGGAGGCCTAAGGAGAGTTTCAGAGCCCTGAAAGTGGAATTACAAACAGATGTGAGCTGTCCTGTGGATCTGGAAATCGAACCTGGGTCCTCTGGAGAAGCAGCCTGTGCTCTTCCTGCTGAAATATTTATTGCTCCAGACCCAAGGAAATGGGTTTTCTTCATGGTAATGTTAGGAATAGCTTCTTTCCTACCATCTGTTGATTTTCCTGCATGTGATGGTGAAGCCACAGCAGTGTGTGATGGTGGCAGAGCCACAGCAGCTTCAGGCTTTATGGGGTTTAGTTTTCTTCTTTTTTTATCTTTTATAATAAATTACTAATTGTTCGGCTTAAATGGTTGTGTTCCATTTTTCTTTTAAAGCCAAGAGAATTCTAACTGATGTCTACAAATCAAGAGTATGCTAACCGATGGGTGTCTAGAAACCAAGAGTAATCTAACCGATGGGAGTCTACAAAGCAAGAGTACTCTAACTGATGGGTGTCTGCAAACCAAGAGTACTCTAACCTGATGCGGGAGAATTGTCTGTATTCTGTTAATCATGTTTTAAATAAACACTGATTGGCCAGGCAGGAAGTATAGGCGGGTCAACCAGACAGGAAGTAGCTGAGGGGTGATGAGAACAGGAGAATTCTGGGAAGGAGGAAGTCCATTCCTCCCATTCCTGCCCAGATCACGGAAGAAGCAAGATATAATTTGCCCGGCTGAGAAAAGGTACCTAGCTGTGTGGCTAACGTAGAAAAGAACAATGGGTTAATATAAGCTATAAGAGTTAACAAGAAGCCTGAGCTATTGGGCCAATCAGTTTTATAACTTAATGGAGATCTCTATTTGATTTTTTCTGGGACTTTCCGGCTATGGAGTAACGGGCGGGACAGAAACCCCAACAAGCCAGCCCACATGCTACACTAACCGATGGATGTCTCCAAACTAAAAGTACTCTAACCGATGGATGTCTCTAAACCAAGAGTATGCTAACTGATGAATGTCTACAAGTAGTATCATGAAAATGACTGCCTACTCTTTTGAAGAGGTATGTCTTCAACAACTGTAAAATTCCTAGTTGTTTGACATTTTTAGCCATTTCTTTCTTTTGAGTCATAATAAACAGTACTAATGACTATCAATACTCAAACTAATTCTAACATTCACTTCCTGTTTGGTGTGTAGATTATCTCCTGCCATAATGTTCCCATCTACGTTACCTTCTAATTTCCTCTAAAGTTGACATCTTTATAATGAGTAAACAGTGTTTACATTATTTCTATTTTCCCTCTCCCCATTCCATCTCTTTCCCCCTTTCAGATTCATGACCTCCTCTTCTATACTTACTGTTTTATATTTATATACACATATACACATACATATACACACACAGACACATATGTATGTAGATAGTCTATTGAGTCCATTTGGTGTTTCTTGTATGTGCATGTGTTTAGAGTTGACCAGTGGGAGCCAGACAATGTAACAAGGGGCTCATCTCAAAGAAAACTTATTTTTCCCTCTTTCATCAGCCATAAGACTGCCTGTAGCTCTTCATCTACTGGTGGGGCTTTGTCTATTCTCCCCACATTGGCATGTTGACTGCGTGGTCATTAAATAGGTCTTATTTAGGCAAACATATTGTCATATTGTGGAGGTTCCATGGGTACAGTGTTCCTGCCATGTAGGTTGTGTTGTGTATGCACCAGTTGGGACTGTGCACCCCAGGATCACTTATTCTTGGAATTTTTATTGTTTGTGGCTCTCTGTCAGCTGCCTAAAGAAGCTTCTTTGGTGAAGGGCGAGAGCTGCACTTTGCTGTGGAGAGACAGATAAGTGTTTAGAATACAGCTAGAAGCTATATCAATTTAGGAAAATGTCGGTAGTAGTGTTTCCTCTAGGGTCTATGACATTTCCAGGCATGGGTAGTTGACTGGTGTGAAATTCCAGGCATGAGTTCCCTTGTATTGGGTGGACCTTAAATCGAATTCAGCAGCTGTTGGTTTCTCCTGGGCCGAGTGCCGCTCTTGAGCCACTGGGGTATCTTGCTGGCCTGGCCATGGCTGTTCTGCTCAGGCTTAGCGGCTGGGTTGGATTATTGATTACTTTTCCCATCCTCTAATACTGCGAAGACCGGCTTTCACGGAGGAGAGTTCTAATCTAATTTCAGATCCGTTCCTTCCAGTCCTGTGGCCGAGGTGTGCATTGCTTTCAGGAAGAGGGTCTCACTTTCAAGTTCTGAGAGACAACAAAGTACAATGGCAATAGCCCATAATGGTTTGGGGGTCTCTTGGATCCCTCTGACCAGCAACACAAAGGGAGGCTTCCCATGCCCGGCTCTCTGTTATTTGTTAAACAATCTATGGCTCCTGGGGGAATCATTATTGACCCATGTGGCATAAAACTATTTAACTAATATCATGTAAACGAATATATATGTATGTATTAATTAGTTTAAATGCATATATAACATGTAAATATAATATATACATATATTAGCATATATAGTATGTGTGTGCGCACACGTGTGTATGTATGTTTAAATAAAATAGCATTTCCTGTTAAGTCCCCTTACCACCACCTGTGCTCTACTGTCCCCCTCTCTAGAGCCCTTTCCACAGTACACTGTTAAAACTTCTCAGCGGAGTTGGTCATGATTGCGCAGGAGGACTGAGAGAAAGTTTGAGGACTTCATAGTGAGATCCTGTCCTAACATACAGCAAAAACAAAGCAATCCCCGCCCCGAACGAATTGACATTGGTAATAGTATTGATTAAACTCGGCTTTATTTGGATTTAGTGAGTTTTGGAGCATGCGCCTCTCCACTGCAGGAAACAGCGCCAGGTACTAGCATGCCTTAGGTTCTCTGGTTTTGAATAGACTTGAAGTCATCTCCTTGGAGAGTGAAACTGAACACACGTCTAAAAAAGGAAAAAAAAAGGAAAAAAATGAGCAAACGTATTTTTGAATGTTTGTGAATAGTCATCCGTACACCTTTACAGCTCTTTAAGCAGCAGGTATGCCTGCTCAGGAGAGGGTGGGGCTTGGTAGAGGCCCCTCCCTCATGGACAGAGTTCTGCTCAGACTGCTGACTCGAGCTTAGGGTGTGTTACCCCGACCCTTCACCAGCGCCAGCCTGGATGGGAGAGAGTCACCTGTGGGCAGAGCTGTGTTCAAAAAACTACTACGACCCACCAGTTACTTCTGGCCCCTCTGGCCAGCGTCCTGCTCCTCTCTTCCCTCCACACCCACTCCTTTTAACTTAGTCAGACTAACCAACAGCTGCTTGTCAATCGCTTCCCGAGCTCTGGGCCACAAGGCAAAGGCGCCTCCTGGTGTTTGCATTTGAATAGGGACCCACGCCTGGAAAACAATGAGGCTCGTGGTGGGAGTGGGGGAGAATTCGAGCTGAGCCTCTTGCTTCTTCTGCCCCGTCACGTGGCGGTTCTGGCCGCACCTGCGATTTTCCCTTTAGAAATGTCACGGACAGCTCCCTCTGATTCAGGTCTGTGCCATCTGAGGGGACAGTGCCTTCTCCTGGGGACAGGAAAATCACCGCCTTTCATCTGGTGGCTCTTCGGCACCACCTCCTGGGTTCCTACTTTCCTGCCTGGGCGCACAGACCAAGGCCAAGCCAGAAGCAGGCAGGAAGGACTCCAGGTCAAAATAGCAGTCTCCTACCCAGCGCCCTCAACTTCCGGGGCTTCTCCCCAGAGCTTCAGGGACGCTGGCGTGTCAATGTGCAGTGGGGACATGGAGGCTCTGAACGACCCAGCTGGGAAATGATGCCATTAAGGACTGGAACCTTGGTCTGCCTGCCTTGGTCGACAGCCTTAAATCTTCCACCACACCGAACATTGTCACCAGGATGTTCTAGAAATAAGGCCATTGCCAAAACCAACCTCCGATTCCTGGTGCAGGGAGGATCCTGTGGTGTCCTGGGTCAGGTCAACAGCCTTTGACTCCCAAGCTGGTTCTCTCGGTGGAGAACCTGGCTGCAAACAAAGCCCCTTTCTCAGGCACGCTCCTGAAGGCGGAAGCAGCTCTGCCGGGTAGGCAGCAGGGCAGTGGCCAGGGCAGGCATCCTGTCAGGGAGTGGGCATTTCCGCATTCAAGGTGGCACACTGAAAAGACAGTGGTAGTGATCTGCTGCTATTCTGTTTACCTGGGAGTTCGCCGGGGCCGAGAAGCAAGGCTAATCCTTTGTTGCCTTTGAGAGGACTCAGGAAACCAGCTCTGTCCAGTAAACAGCTTGAGGAAAACAGTCCTACCTGGCCACAAGCTGGACTGACTCAGCCTATAGTCACTAACAAGCCACTTGCCCCCTTCGTGGTGATGAGTAGCTTGGGGTCACCGATAGGCAACAGAAGTCTTTAGTCTAAAGTGTGAATAAGAACTGCTAGCAGGGGTTGGCCTCTCAATACATGCAAGCATGTGAATGAATTTGGTTAATCCGAGGAACAAACAATAAAGCAGGCTGCATGGTTATTGTCTTCGTCTGACAGATAAAGAACCTAGGCACTGGGTGTATCTAAACTTGCACTGAATCTAGGACACTGCTCCCTGTAATATGGCAACTTGGTCCGTTGAAAGTTTCAGGCAGAAGGAACTTAAGGAAGGAGTACAAGTAGCTGAAAGGTCACATAGTTAAGTGGCAGAGTTGGGGACCAAAAACACCAGAGACGCTGCAGGCAGAGAGTATTGGGGATATAGATGGCTGTATACCCATGCTCTCCTTTCCTGGGGGGGGTTGTTTGCCTCTTTTGTTTTGATAATTCTTTTCTTATTTGGACAGGATCTCACTTTATAGCCTTGGCTGACCTGGAACTAACTCACTACGTTGACCAGGTTAGCCTTGAACTCACAAAGATCCACCTGGATGCTAAATGCTGGGGATTAAAGGCATGTGCTACGTTCCACACTTGGCTAGTTTCTTATAATACATGTTCTGTGGGGGTGAAAAACACAAAGAGCATTTACAGCAGAAAAAAAAAGGATTGTTCCTTAGTGGGTACCTGATGCATGGGACAAAGGACAGGGTCAAGTCTTCAAATGCCCAAGAGGTATGTATGGAAAGACCACTGTGGCTCAGATGCACAGATGACAGAAAAAAGTCACTGATCTTAAGAGGAGAGTTGCTCAGAACTTACTCAGTGTTTGATTACCCTTATATTCCCTCACAGACGCATTGTGGGGTGTGGACAAGGTGCCTGCCCTCCAGGTGACTGTAGTCTGGGAGCAGGGAAGGGGAAAAGTCAGGCTTTCAATGAAGAACCCATTAACTTGTGAAGATTTAAACTAACCTGCAGGTCTGGCTTCTGCTCTGCCACAGTTTGAATCCTTGAGGATCTAGTGTGAACAAACGCCTGCCACTTAGTCCAGTCACCTCTGAAGCCAGGTGCCGGGGCATTAGCATGTAGTGGTTAAACGGATCTGCAGTGTACATTGCAGGAATAGGCTACAGGGTTATGGTTCTGGCTGTAAGAGCTCCAGAGAGACGAGAGTGGTGGGAAAATCTCCATTGAGATTTGAGCAGGGTTTAAGAGGTGAGGAAATTTCAGGGAGCTGTAAAGTTGACAGAGAGAAAAATGGAAATGACGGCTATTGACATAGCCTTGTGTGTCTGAGGGGCTACCAGTAGTTCGGGAAGTCTCCGGAGCTAGGACCTACTTCCAGTGTAGTTTTGCTGAAAGGAGAATAAAAAGAGAGAGAGAGGGGCACACACACAGGCTGGGCTAGGTGCACACACACAGGCTGGGCTAGGTGCACTTGAGTCTTACCGCAACACTGGGTGGTAAGTTGGGTGAGTATTCTTACCCTGCTTCAGAAGGAATACTGAACACTGGAGCTCCCTGGCAGCTCTGACACCTTCAGGATTAGATACATCCCAAAGTACAAAAAAGATGGACCACCAGAACCACCCATGGAGACAAAATCAACCGTTACAATGTATTCCTCCCTGCAGGGGGGCAGTGTGGACATGGCTCATGTATATGTGGAACGGTTGGTATGCACAAAGAGGTTTGAAGCTGAAGAAGGCAGAGAGGAGAGAGGATCCAAGCGGCTGAGCTAAACCTTTCCTTTGCCTTCTGCCTGCCTCCCTTAGTCCTGCTGGGTCCCCTGGAGGGAACATCTGCAGGTCCTCCCCAGAGTCGCTCATTTCGCTCCCAAGACAGGCACAAGCCTGGGTGCAGAATGTTGGTGCAGTTTTGACAAGATGCTCACAGAGGTTCAGTGACTAGTTTTAATTAGGCCATCTTTGTTTACGTTTGATGTTTATCAGCTAATTGGCATGGCAAGGTGTGAGTCACACAGCTTTCCCCTGGCGTGGAATCAGTTTGTCAGAGAAAAGGCCAGGAGAACAAATGATCCCAATTATGAGAGAACCCACCGGGCTAATTATTGGCCCACTAAGGGCAGAATCTGCCCCTCCTGCTGCTCCTGCTGCTGCTGCACCAAGTGCGGGGGATCCCCAGCCTCCTCCAACCCGGGAAGCCAGGATCTAGGCTCAGCTGGCTGCCTGCAGATTTATTCTCTTGAATTCAAAACCCACATGTTCCTTCTGTTTAGACACACCAGGGTAATAGGTCTCTTTTGGTCCAAGATCATTCTTTTCTTTAAACTCTTCCACAAGAGTGTGTGTGTGTGTGTGTGTGTGTGTGTGTGTGTGTGTTATAATATATATACTTATATATGTATATAATCTTTTGGAAGCATTTATACTTATTTTCCCAATAACATAATCAATTCCGTTTTGTTATAAGCACTCTGGCAGGAAGAGACTGAGTGGCAAGAGCTTACCTAATTGATTTGTTCAAGGACAACAGCGGGAATTGGCTTTGACCGTTCATGAGCTCTCATTTTAGCATGGCTTGACCATGATAAGATCCTCAGACAACCCGGGCATCAACCAATCAGGATCCTTCAGGTAGATTTTACGGAGTCCCTCCCCCTGTAACTGTGCAGGTACGAGAACATTGCCGTTCAGAACTTTCTGTGGCTGTGGAAATGGCCATCTACTGATGTGCCCTGGCAGTGTCCAGGCTGAACTGCGGTACTGAACTTTTCATTGTATTGGGTTTTAATTTTACCGGGAAGAGTAACATGAGGCGAGCTGCTGCGTTTGCTGGCCAGCACCGGCTTAGCCTTGGTCTTCTACACGCAATTCCTCAGGCGCCTGCACCTGTGGCTTTCTACCCGGGGCTGCCGGGTAGGCAGCGCAGTGCTCCCGGTCTTCCGCAGCTTCCCCGCTGTTCACGGAGGCCCCTCAAGCGGAGGGCTCGTGCGGAGGAATGCGGTTTGGCTGCCCTTGAGTTGAATGATGATCGAGGACCTTTGGAATGTCCACAAAGCCCCCACACTCTAGGCCTCCTCTGTCTCTCTCCCTCACCGGGGTAACAGATGGCCCCGGCTTTCACCAGCCAGGCCCGACCACATTGTCACTCCCAGCTGAAAGTGAAATATTCAGTGGCATTTAAATTAAATAGACTCTAATGCTTCAGTAATATTAATTACGTTTTCATTCATCCCTAGCCTAATAAATCAATGCGTAAAGAGGGGATGCTCGGAGGCTGGCAGCCGAGAGGGGCCACTGGGCCTTTGTGTGAGGCCGCACACAATGCCCCCATTCTTACCCGGCTCTGCTTGCCCCTGCAAACATCTGTGCTTAGCGCCTCTTGAGGAGGAGCCAAAGTGGTAACATTTACACTCGGCGTCCAATTTGTCCCTGTACCGGGGCTTCAGTCAAGGCAAATGGAAAGCCGGAGTCACAGTGCACACTACTGCTGCGTGTGTGTGCGTGCGTGCGTGCGTGCGTGCGTGCGTGCGTGCGTGTGTGTGTGTGTGTGTGTGTGTGTGTACAACTGAAGGGGCTAGAAACTTGGGGGCCGAGAGAGCTAGGGAAGTGTTGGAGAGAGGTGTCTGCTAGGATTTCTCTCTTAACTGCAGCCAGGGAAGAAGGAGACGAGCCAGCTAGCAAACACAGGAAGAAAGAGGAAGGCAGTGGGAGGGCGGAAGCAAGGGAAGGAAGGAGACTAGGAAGTTATTACTGAATGCGCACATAGTAGCAACAGTAACCACTCCTTTCAATACTCTCT
Source organism: Microtus ochrogaster (assembly GCF_000317375.1). NCBI lineage: Eukaryota > Metazoa > Chordata > Mammalia > Rodentia > Cricetidae > Microtus > Microtus ochrogaster. The sequence continues at coordinate 881,230 of NW_004949096.1, read as the reverse complement.
AACATGAAATAGCAACGGCCACTGGCCCATTATTTATTTGTAGATCGTAGAAATGAAATAATTTGCCTTTGTTACCAGCCCTCATCTACTGATGGGGTCCATGCTTTCCACTTCTGAATTCTACTTGGAAGAAAGGAAGAGATAAATGTTGGGGCTGTGGCTTAAGACTGGGGGCAAAGGGCTGCTGTTTGAGAGATTTCCAACGTTCCCCCTGGTTTCTGTAGCTCTTGGCTTTGGGGAGGTCCTGTCCCCAGCGAGCAGTGGCCCCACCCTGCTCCCAGCTATACATATGTAAAAGAAGCCAATAAAACAGTCCAGAGGGCCTGCCCTCCTAAATCTTTGGGTGACAAAACCTCCCACTTGTGATGCTTCAAAGCTGCCTGGAGCTACCAGTTTACCCCCAGAAGTCCCTACTCAATGCCTCTGATTGGAAAATAAATAGCCTAGCCTGTAAAAAAACCGGCAGGGCAATTGTTGGCCCAGGAATGGGAAAGGGTTGTGTGCACCAGTGTGTGGAGTTTTTGCTTCTCATTCCTCCAAGGAGGGACTTCTCTTCCACCAGGTGCCCGTCGTGGCAATAGCGATGGTTTCTCAGGACGGTTTAAAAATCGCGTCTGCTTAGTTGTTCAATAAACCACGCAGCAAAACTAAACACACAACACTAGAAAGCTGTGGTAGGAATGCACCACAGGTAGGGAAGGGAAATGTCACCAGAGCCCTTCCACTCGACCTTAGCACGGATGTCTTTCTCTTTAGACAAGGCTTTCCACCACGCCTTAGCAAAAACTGGACCACTAGATACATACAGCTTTGTGATTTGCTCCTGCTCCCGATTAATGTGGTCCAAAAACATTTAGATTCTATCAAGTGTGTGCGTCCACCGCGACATTTTAAGTGATGAATTTTGCAGGCTACAGATGAAATGCTAAAATGCTGTTTATGTAATCAACCCCGTCGTCAGTCCATGTCCCGTGCCCCCCCCTCCCCTGGCTAGTTGATTTTCTTTTCCTCCATTTCCGTCTCACAAACATTATCATGAATTTCATCATGGCTAAACCGTGATGCATACTTCTGAGTATTCTTTGTGTTGTCGTTTTGCTTTATTTTGAGACAAGGTTCCAAAGAACCCCAGTGGCTTCCACCTCACCAATTAGCCAAGGATGACCTCGGATTTCTTTGCCTGTGTGTCTGGGGGGCGCACATGTGCTTGTGGAAATGTGTCTGTGTGGAGACCAGATCCTGGCATGGGGTTATTTTTCAATCAGTTCTTGACCTGATTGTTTTGAGAGACTGTGTCTTGTTGAACATGGAGCTCACCCATTTGGCTAGCAAGCCCCAGGATCTGCCGTCTCCACCTCTCCAGCAGTGGGGCTGCACATGCAAATCACTCCACCCAGATTTCACATGAATGTTGGTGTGCGGGCGAGTCTTATGTCAGCTTGACACACAGGCTACAGTTACCTGAAAGGAGGGACCCTCAACTGAGAAAATGCCTCCATGAGGTCCAGCTGTAAGGCATTTTCTTAATTAGCTATTGATGGGGGAGGGGTCCTATCCATTGTGGGTGGTTCCATCTATGGGCTGGTGTTCCTGGGTGAGAAAGCAGGCTGAGAAAAATAACATAAAATATCTTGGAGTAGCTCTCACCAAACAAGTGGAAGACCTTCCAAGACAAGAACTTTAAATCTTTGAAGAAGGGGGCTGGAGAGATGGCTCAGTGGTTAAGAGCATTGCCTGTTCTTCTAAAGGTCCTGAGTTCAATTCCCAGCAACCACATGGTGGCTCACAACCATCTGTAATGAGGTCTGGTGCCCTCTTCTGGCCTGCAGGCATACACACAGATAGAATACTGTATACATAATAAATAAATAAATATTAAAAAAAATCTTTGAAGAGGGAAATTTGAAGAAGACACCAGAAAATGGAAAGATCTCCCATGTTCTTGGGTAGGTAGAATTAACATAGTAAAAATGGCAATCTTACCAAAAGCAATCTACAGATTCAATGCAATACCCATTAAATCTCGACAAAATTCTTCACAGACATCAAAAGAATAATACTCAACTTCATATGGAAAAGCAAAACCCCAGGATAGTCTAAACAATTCTGAACAATGAAGGACTTTTGGAGGCATCACAGTCCCTGACTTCAAACTCTACTACAGAGCTACAGTACTGAATACAGCCTGGTATTGGCATAAGAACAGACAGGAGGACCAATGGAACTGAATAGAAGATCCAAATATCAATCCACATACCTATGAACACCTGATTTTTGACAAAGAAGCAAGATATATAAAATGGAAAAAAGAAAGCATATTCAACAAATGGTGCTGGCATAACTGGATATAGAATGAAAATAGACCCATCCATATCTATCTCCATGCACAAAACTCAAGTCCAAGTGGATCAAAGACCTCAACATAAAACCAACCACACTGAACTTCATAGAAGAGAAAGAGGGAAATACACTTGAATGCATTGGCACAGGAGATCACTTTCTAAATATAACCCCAGTAGCACAGACACTGAGAGAAACAATTAATAAATGGGACCTCCTGAAACTAAGAAGCTTCTGTAAAGCAAAGGACATGGTCAACCAGACAAAATGGCAGCCTACAGAATGGGAAAAGATCTTCACCAGCCCCACATTGGACGGATGTCTGATCTCCAAAATATACAAAGAACTCAAGAAATTTGTCATCAAAAGAACAAATAAGCCAATAAAAAATGGGGTACAGACCTAAACAGACAAATCTAAAACGACTGAAAGACACTCAAGGAGATGCTCAACATCCTTAGCCATCAGAGGAAAGCAAATCAAAACAACTCTGAAATTCCATCTTACACTTGTCAGAATGGCCAAGATTAAAAATACTGATGACAGCTTATGCTAGAGAGGATGTGAGGTAAAGGGAATACTCCTGCATTGCTGGTGGGATTGCAAGCTGGTATAGATGCTTTGGAAACCAGTATGACAATTTCTCAGAAAATTAGGAAACAATCTACCTCAAGACCCAGCAATACTACTGTTCGTTATATAACCAAAGGATGCTCAATCATACCACAAGAACATGTGCTCAGCTATATGCATAGAAGCATTATTTGCTATAGCCAGAACCTGGAAACAACCTAAATGTCCCTCAACCTAAAAAGAGATAAGGAAAATGTGCTACATTTACACAATGGAGTACTACACAGTGGAATAAAATAATGACATCTTGAAATTTTCAGGCAAATGGATGGATATAGAAAGCATCATATTGAGTGAAGTAACCCAGACTCAGAAAGACAAATATCATATGTACTCATAAGTGGTTTTTAGACATAAAGCAAAGAAAAACCAGCCTACAGTTCACAACCCCAGAGAACCTAGACAACAAAGAGAACCCTTAGAGAGACATACATGGATCTAACCTACATGGAAAATAGAAAAAGATAGGATCTCTTGAGTAAATGGGAGCATGGGAATCATAGGAGAGAGAGGGGAGAAGAGAAAAAATATATAACTCAATAAAAAAACAATAAAAAAAACAGGCTGAGCAAGCCATAGGAGCAACCAGTAAGTAGAACCCCTCCATGGCTTCTGCTTCAGCCTCCAAGATCCTGTCCTGCTTGAATCTCTCTTCTGATTTCCTTTAATGGTGAACAGTGCTGTGGAGGTATAAGCCAAATAAACCCTTTCCCGCTCAACTTGCTTTTTGGTCATGGTGTTTCATCACAGCAATGGAAACCCTAACTAGGACAGTTGGGTATCATACTCAGTGCCTCGTGCATGCACAACACTTTACCAACTGGGTCATCCTCAAGGCCCCATTTTTTGGGTAATTTTGATAATTCTATTAGAATTATCAAGGAGAAACTGCTCAGTCAAAGTAAATGCACATATAAGTTTTGAGAGAAGAAATCCTGAGTGTGTGTTTTGATCTTTAAAAACTGATTTAAAAGGTTGGTGATGTAGCTCATTGGGAGAGCACTTGCCTAGGGAATGCTAGGCTCTGAGTTCAAATCCCCAGGATAGAGAGAAACAGATTTGAAAAGTTATCTCTGAGCCCCAGATCTCATTTTACTCTGCATAAACATCCTTCCTTCCCATCTCCTGGCCTAAATCTTCCAAGTTCAGAATCTTTGGGTCATCTTGCTGATCCCTTATGGACCAGCGCTTGCAGCTTTAGAATGAAGGCAGTAGCAGGGTCTGCGCCTCAGGAAAGAATTGTTCCCCTAAGTGCCATTGGAAGCCACCCAGTAGAGTGTCCAGACTGTAGTCTGGGTCTCAGGAACCAGCCTGGAGTTAGAGCAGCTGTGCCTCTCATTGGCTGCTTACCTGAAGGGAAATCACCTGCAAACTAGCAAGGGATACTTGTGTCTACTTGAAGACTGGCCTCAAGCACTTTGGTGACCCACTGCTAAGTGTTCATTAAGCATGCGCTACCACACGTGATCTAGATGACCTCAAATCAGTTTCTGAGTTGTTCAAGTTGAGAGTCTTTTTTCCTGAAACAGCAAGAAAGACCATAAATTGCCGACCACACCACAGAGAAGGCGATTTCATGCACTCTGACATCGACCCAAGCCTTGCCTTTAGCTAGCTGGCCTCTGTGCTGCGCATGCGCACACGGAACTGAGTGGATTGCGCCCTAGGAGTTTCCTGGCTGGAAGTGATTAAGATCCAAGGCGCCAAACAGGATCAGAGACACAAGTGACAGGAGCCTTTTGGAGGAGGCAGTGCAATGACAGGGCCACACAGTCGAGGCTTGGCTAAAATGGGGAGCTGGGCTTAGACTTGAGGACTGCCTAGCTTAAAAACTCACGCGTGTTTCCTTCGTATTTATCAGCAAACATATGGTCAGAGTTGGCCTGGTCTGTCTCATAAGCCGGTATTTTGTGTCGCCTGCCCGACATGAGGGTCTTGCATTGTGAACTCTAGCCTTTACTGAAATGCGACCCTCAGTTGCTGTTAGATTGCATATTGAGACAAGGGAGACCTAACATGGAGGATCAAAGTCTTCAGTGTCTGGCAAAGTGGGAGGACTTAGCGCCGTAAACAGACCCCAATGTGAAAAGGACCCTTCACAGGCACCAGGATGTTTTGTGGAGGCCAAGTCTCTAGCCCTTCTGAGCCACACAGGGATTCGGTTGCTGTGCTCTGACCCTGCCATCTTTGTGGCTCATTGTCAAATGCTCTGGGGCAACGCCAGTGCCTGTGGGGAGGGCTCCCTTTGGCAAACGCACTTCCCCTTCTTCTCTGTGTGTATTTGGCATCAAACCGAGTAACTGTCTCACGCTGAAACCAGCACACGTGTCTAATTCCCATTTTGTTTTCTGTCAATCTCAGGCAGAGAACCCATAGAAGAGGCGGAGCTTTGAGGTCACAGAGTTTCCTATCTGCATTTGCTGGTGGTTGGAGGTGCACAGAGACAAACCTGGCAGCCTTGGGGACTTCCGGCCCCCATCAGAAATGTTCAAGTCTGAGTTGAACAGCCTTCGGTGGCTGTGTCCAACATGTGATAGCTGATAGTG
>NW_004949096.1:869031-875557 GCF_000317375.1 Microtus ochrogaster | reverse complement strand
CCTTCCTTCCTTCCTCCTCCTTCCTTCCTTCCTTCCTTCCTCCCTCCCTCCCTTTCTTCCTTCCTTCCTTCCTTCCTTCTTTCCTTCCTTCCTTCTTTCCTTCCTTCCATTCTTTTAGAATAGGGCTTCTCACTGGCATCAGGAGCTTGCTGATTGCCTGGGCCACTTGCCAATGAGCCTGAGGCATCTACCCATCTCCAGTGCTGGGCTGACAAGTGCTTGACACCACACCAACCTCTGTTGCCTTTTTAAAAATGAGGCCGGATCTCAGGGTAGCTTCCAACTCACCAAGTACTGGAACGTGACCTTGAACTTCTTATCCTTAGGCCTCCACTTCCTGAGGGCTGGGATTTTAGGCTTGTGACAGCAATTACCCAGTTCTGGACCGCCCAAGATTTCCCATCTGCTAGGGAAGTACTTTCCCAGCTGAGGCGAAGCCATAGTCCTTTGTGCTATTTCTAACTCCCTAAGTCAGGGTCTGTAGAAAGGGCCCCCGTGTCCATTATCAAGCTTTTCCCATGCCATCTTCTACTCAAGGTCAAGGTGAAAGCAGAGACTTCCTAAGGCCAGGCCAGCACTCCTACACCAGGCCAGTACCCCTTCTTCCCGATACACACACACACACACACACACACACACACACACGTGTTCTTGGGCTAGGTGCTGTGGTAGACACACAGTAGGTGTTCAGTGAAGGGTACTTACTGCAAGAAGAGACTATTCGGAACTTCCTGTTTTCACAAAAGCATTAAGTGGCAATTTGGTCTGGAGATGTGGCTCAGTGGTAGAGGGCTTGTCTAACATTCTATCCCCAGCGCCGCAACCATGAAATTAACAAAAGAGCTGTCTTCATTCATTTTGGCAAGAGTGGATACATTAAGTAAATTCAATGCAAATTTGAGTTTGATGTCCAAAGAAACCACCAAGTCCTACTACTAAAAGAATGCGCCCCACACCCGTGAACCCATTTTACATAAGGAACCAACTACTAAATTGGACCATGTGTCTGAGGTCACCTCCAACAGTCCTCATCCTAGCCCAATTTATGGAGCACTTAGTGGTCACTTAGAGCTGGCAAGGAAGTGATCTAAGGACATTTGGACAGCAGGGAGGTGAAGGGCTGCCTTTTGCCTCTTTATCAGGGAAGTCGCATATCTCGGTGAATCTGAACGACTCTAAATACCACACTGGCATAAGACTTGACAGCTGCCCGATACGGCCACCTCTTTCTTGCCCTGCTCCCAATTCTAAAAAGTTCTTGCCCACCTGTGGAAACCCACTAGATTGGTTTCTTTAAACTTTGCAGAAATCACTTCAAATGCAACAACTTTTTCTCACCCCTTACCCACTGGTCAGTTTCCAAAGCCTGCTTATGTATGTATGAACCAAGACCCTGTTGCAAATGGTAAAAACTCAGCACAACGTGGCTTAGTGAAACCCAGTGCTAAAAAGCCAAGCTTTCGAGGGAGGCAGAATCTAGACACTCCAAGGATGGCCTTAGGAGCATCCAGAATCTAGACGCCCCAAGGATGGCCTTAGGAGCATCCCACCTGTTTCAAGTCTTCTCTCCTCCATTCTCACTCCGCTGTTAGCACCTTTAGCCCCTCCCTCCCCAGAGCATCTCCTGGAGAATCGCTGCAACTTTACTCTGGTAGTTCCTGCACTGAAAGAAAGCTAGCATGGCAATGCTGAAGCTATGAGCTGCCTGAAGCTGGGTGCTTCCTTCTCTCCTCTGAGAGCTTGTGATACTCACTGGCAGCCAGAGCACTTTTCCCCAAAGTTTAGGCTAGGGTGTTATTGGGGTACCTCCTGGCCTTAGCCCTTCCTGTCTGTGGAGTAAAGTAGTGATTTGAATCCACCCCTTGACTTCTGTGCACAGATCTCCTTACACAGGCACCTACTCTTTCTAACCTGTAGCTCCTCACTGACGAGTGACTGAGTGCAGTATCCACCTGGAGGACTGTAGGGAGAATCTGTAGTTAATGCGTTGAGATGCGCCAGTGCCATTCAAAGGTACAGCCACTGTTCTTAATGCGATTGCTGCAATAGTTTATGCATATGTGTTAGTATTAAGAGCTCTTCCAATAACCGCAGAAAAGCGCTCCAGAGACAATATTCATTAAATTTAACTAGTCGAGGTTTCTTTCTGTTTTTGGAGAAAAATCTGAAAATCTGGTCCAGGGCCAGTGTGGGGTTACCTAGTGTTAGGGGTCTAGGCATGCTTGTGTGTGTCCAAATGACTATGTGTGTTGTGTTTGTGCATGTGGAGGCCAGAGGACAACCATAGGTGTCGCTCTCAGGCACTGTCTACCACTTGAGACAGAGTATCTCTTTAGACTGAAGCTCAAGGATTGGGCTAGGCTAGCTGACCAGTGAGCCCCAGGGACCCCCCCGCCCCCTCTCTCCCTCCCTCGCACTGGGAGGACACTTGGACCACCACATCCTGCCTTTCCCTTGTTTACCAGCAAACACTTTTCCAGACGGAATTTCCCAGCCCTTAGAGAGTCACCTACCAGTCACCTCAGTATTTACCTACTATTTGTAGGTTGTTCTTCAGGGCCGCCATGAAGGCTACACTAATTTCAGCTATTGTGTTTCACACCAGGCAGAGGGTGAAGAAGTGGGAAAAGTTCAGGTTCCTTTTCTTCTGGAAGGCGTAGGCTCCAGCGCTGCACAGTTCTCAAGACCAAAACTTAAATCATACCTAGCTCTCGAGGAAATGTGGGGACGTAGTATTATTAAGGGTGGCCATGGTGTAGAGCTAAAAAAATCCCTTTCCAAGGTGGTGCAGGAAGGGCAGGCTCTGCCGCAGCCATGCTGTGGGAAAGGATTTAGTAGCTGGGCGCGGTCTAGACACAGGAGTGCAGGGAAAGACCCGCTTCTGGATCCCCTGCCACCTGAAGAATGGAGAGTCGGTTCCAGTTTCTTTAAGAAAGTCAGAAACTAAAACGCAAGTCCATAGCTCTGTTCCCTGAGCCAAGGCGCTTGACTGCCAGCGGGGCCGAGGAGATACAGAATATTGGCCCCAGGCAAACTTGGTTTGAGGCCAAATTCCAGGACTCTTGGGGCTGACTGGCAGCCACTCTGTCTGAGCAACCTGGGGGATCCTGAGAAAAGAATGAACATCCGAATCCCAGAACCAAATCTGCAGCGATGATGCTCCTGCTGTCTGCTCTGGCTGGGAGGCCGCGCGGCAGGGAGGATGAGGTCATGGGGACCAGAGAGAGGCTGGAGGGCGCCAGAGCGCCGTCCTGCTGCCCAAGAGCCGCAGCTGGAGCCCAGAGCAGCGCCAACTCTCGCTAACTCTCGGGCACTGTCTGTCTGCCACCGTTTCTGCGGAGCCATCAAAGCCCCTTGAGCTTGGGCTCTGGAAGATGAGACCGCTGAGGCAGCTATAGGAGTCGGCAGCAAACAGGCCTTTTAAAGAAAAGAGGGTTGGTTGAGATGACCGAGAAGGGCAGGATAAGAACATGGGCAAGAGGGCTTTTAAGATAGGTAAACTGTTTGTAGGATACTGTAACGGTGAGTGCATGTTGTTACCCCCCTGTCCAAGACTGATAGAAAGTTTAACAACTTTAACACAGGTTAAACAACTTAAAAAACAACTTTTTTTGCTGTTGCAAAGGACCCAGGTTCAGTTCCTCTTAATTATCTGTTACTCCAGTTCCAAAGAATCTGACACCCTTTGCTGACCTCTGGGGCTACCAGGCACGTAGATGCATCCACGCAGACAAATCACTAATACATATAAAACAGAACAAAAAGTTATAAAGCAGCACCAAGGGTGAACCTAGTATAACTTATGGACTTGGGTTGCAAACCATGTGGCAGTGTCGAGTCATCCAGTGCCAAAAATGATCCACTCTGCTGGGGGGATGGGCGTTGATGGCAGGGGAGGATGAAGAAACTCTGCTCTTCTCGGTTTTGCTGTGAGCCTAAAATGGCCATTCCCCAAAATCCAATAAAAATGGGAAGTGAGGGGAGAGTAGAGAAGGACGGAAGGGAAGGTGTTGCTCTGGTGACGAGCATTGCCAACTGGGATACATGAAGAATTACCGAGCCAGTGTTGAAAAGAACCCTTATTCGTTTAGCAGCTAGCCTAGCTGATGACAGTGTTATAAGAGAAAGTCACCGGATACTAGGTCAACAGTGGCTGTTTGTTGAGGTCAAGGTGTTAAAGAGATTAAGGAAACCCCAATCAGCCAAGTGACAAAATACTGCTTTGGTGTTGAGAGGTCCCTTCTGACGGAACTGGTAGTCTATTCAGACAGGATGGTGAAGACTAGAGAGAGAGTGTGTCGTTGTCTGCAGTGCCCAGGGTGTGCTCTGAGGAGCTCCCCAACCTCTGCCTTATGATGCAAGCCACCCAGTTACAACTGGTGATGGGCGGCGAGGATTCTTGTTTGGCCTAAAATTTCCCACTCTTGAAAAAAAATCAGGACTGCGCGCTGTCTGGAAGGCTGCACCTAGACTTGTTTAGATCTTTCCGATGAGCCGGCAGCAGTGTGGTCCAAGGCTGCTGTCAGTGAAGATGGTCACAAGTTCTGTTTGCATCATCCACTATGGCAGCCAGTAGCCACAGGTGCTGCTGGGCACTTGGAGGGTGGCTAACGCAGAGGGAAAATGGAATTTCCTGCTAGTAAATATAGCATGAAGATTTAAGTAGTCACCTGTGGCTAGTGGCCAGTGTCTAAGACAGCAGGGCTCCAAAGTTATTATTCTCCGGTAATGTTTTTCTTCACTTGCTCTCTCAGAACTTTGTTTTATATAGAAATGTGTGCGTGCGTGTGTGTGCATGTGTGTGTAGGTGTGTGTGTGTGGGTGTACAGTTGACGTCAGTAGAAACTCTGCTCTGAATAGGACTTTCCTGAAACCATAAACACTAGTCTCAAAATGACGGTGCATGTCTGCACTCAAAAACCATCTTGCTGGGGCTGGAGAGATGGTTGAGTGGTTAAGAGTACTGACTGTTCTTCCAGAGGACCCGGGTTCAATTCCCAGCACCGACATGGCAGCTCACAACTGTCTGAAAATGCGGCTCCAGTGGATCTGGCACCTTCACACCAATGCACATAAAATAAAGTTAAATAAATAAAAAAATAATTTAAAAAATCTAAATGATAAAAAATCCCATCTTGCCAGAGACACCATGGGATCCAGAAAATCGGCTAGAACAGTGCAGAGTCTCCTTGCAGCACAGCTCATGCAGGTTATGACATTATCACATATCACATGTGATAGGTCACAGAAGGTGTATATATACACAGAGGGTGTATTATAGTGTCTTGTTCCTTGTGGCTTTGCCACCACATTGCTCGACCAGTTTGGCACCAGACAGTCATCACCAGCTAACTGTTTTCCCATAGTCAATAAAGAAAACACCATGTAACAACTGCGTGGCTCCTTGGTATCATCTCAGATCTAAGCAGGATACAGTTGTCTGGCCTCTCATGAGAAAGCATGAGGCTAGGAGGCCTTCTTTTGGAGGACTCCTTGGAGCCTATGAGTATTATTATTATTTTATACTTTCTTATTATATAATTTCTTTTAAATTTATTTTTATCTTCTAATGTTGTGAGATAGGGTCTAACTGTTTCAGAAGCTGGTTCAGAACTTGCTAGGTAAACCAGGCTAGCTTCAGACTTACCAGCTTGTGCCACCATCCTGGGCCTGCTCATGGTTCTCGAGTCAGGGACCCAACAGTTGCCCTACCCAACTGCCCATGTGATTTTTAATTTGGGAGTCACTATTCAAGGAGGACTAATATCTCTGAAATACACTTTGGAAATGTGGATCTGAAGGCAGTGTGATGATTTGGGGGGATCAGCTTACCTCTCCCATTGGGGTACAGAGTTAGGGTTTGGCATGCAGCAGAGGGTCCTGCTTTCTCCCTCGAGGCGTAACCCCCATGACTCAGTCCTTTGGGGTCCTGCAGCCTGTTCCATGTCAATGTGACAGGGGTTTCCTAATTATGCCAGCTTTGCTGTGCCAACCCAGAACAGTATTCTTGATGGAGATACAACCGCTAAGATGCACAAGGCTGGAGAGAAGACTCAGAGTTAAGAACACTGGCTGCACTTCTAGAGGACATGGGTTCAATTCCCAGCACCCACATGACCGCTTACAATTGTCTGTAATTCCAGTTCCAGGGGAATCCAACACCCTCACACAGACATGCATGCAAGCAAAACATCAATGCACACAAAATAAATAAAATCATAAAAAAATAGACCCTCCAAAGTAGAATGTCCTCTGCGGTGGCTGGCAGTAACCCAGAAGATGGCAGAGTTTGGCTGTATGCTTCTGCAGTTGGCAAGGAAGTTACACTGAGCTCTGTGGATTCAGGAGAATGAGAATATTCCCACAAATGTAGGATTGTTATCATAATCAGCTCACTTTCCAAGAAATTCTCTTTACGGGGCTTTAATTTGCCATACTGCTTATCTTCTCAACCTGTGGGTCGTGACCCCTTTGGGAGGGTTCACATATCAGATACCCTACATATCAGATATTTACATTATTGATG
>NW_004949096.1:867902-868826 GCF_000317375.1 Microtus ochrogaster | reverse complement strand
TAGGCTAGAATCTTCCCGGTAAGCGCACCTTGGGGTGCAATACAGATGATTAGAAATGGGCTAAATTAATATGTGAGAATTAGCCTAGAAGAGGCTAGATAGAAATGGGCCAAGCAGTGCTTAAAAGAATACAGTGTCCGTGTAATTATTTCGGGGCATAAGCTAGCCAAGCGGCTGGGGTGCTGGGGACGCAGCCCCACCGCTCGTATTTCAACACATTATGATTCATAACAGTAACAAAATTACAGTTATGAAGTAGCAATTACATAATTTTATGCTGGGGGGAGGGTCACCACAACGTGAGGAACTGTATTAAAGGGTCTCAGTATTAGGAAGGTTGAGAACTCTGCTCTAGAGAGAAGATGTGTCCATAACTGTCCCCAGAACCAGAAGAGAGGACTTGCCCCTCATGAAGAACATGGCAGAGGGGTCCTAAAGATTGAACCCTGATCAGGGAGGTGAGAAGGGACATCTGAAATAGGTGGGACCTTGTCCTTGATGGCCTCTCTGCTGCTCAGGCACATTCAGGAGCCTGCTGGGGTTGGCAGAGTGCTCTCTAGTTTTATTGTCTTCTGATTTTTGTCTAGGAGATTCTTCCCTTCTGAAGCTGCAGCTCACAGTATGTAGAGGTCAAAAGCAACCTACCTCCCCAAAGCTCTGAGCAGAAGGGGAACTGCACCCCATTTGTCTTTGAAATTTTTTGACACTTGGAGCTGTGTGATCCTCAACAATTTCTCTGAGTTCTCAACAGTAGGACATGGAAAGGGCAGGATCAAGTGGCTTCTTCGTTGTTTGTTTTTTGAAGCACTTTGCCTATGGGAGGTTCCAGTGCTGGGAGCTTTGGTGTTATAGGAGGGAAGACAAAACATACTTCATTTTAAAGGTGACTCCTTCTGTTTCTTTTATCACTGCAAGTCATTTGGG
>NW_004949096.1:862079-867207 GCF_000317375.1 Microtus ochrogaster | reverse complement strand
GGGCTGAGTCATAGAGCCTTGCAAGTGTCCCATTGTAGGCAGAGAGCCAAGGCTAAGTTCCTGGCCTCCAGGGGGCTCTGTGACTGAAAGGGCAGGGGGTACAGAGGAAGGCTGGAGAGGAAGTTCTCTGGCTTCCTGGAGGGCAGGCTGTGGTTCTCATCAACCCATTATGTATCTGGTAGGAAACTAGGAGGCTGCTCTTAAAGACACCAGTCATCAAATGTCACGGGTTCAGAAAGGTTAGTTACCTGATTTGGTCGGTTGTTGAAGCGTCACACCTGAACTGCATGTAGACAACTGTTATGTACAAAAATTTTCAGGATATAAGGGCTGGGAGCTGGTAAAGCGGTTGCTATGTAGCATGAGAACCCTCGTTGAAACCCCAAACGCCACATAAAAAGCCAGGTGTGAGCTGTCCATGGTGGAATATCCCTTTAATCCTAGCACTCAGGAGGGGGAGACAGGCAAATGTCTGAGTTTGAGGCTAGTCTGGTCTACACAGCACAAGTTCCAGACCAGCCAGGGCCACACAAAGAAATCTTGATTAAAAAAAAAAGCCAGGTGTGGCGAGGCATGCTTGCCATCCCAGTGCTGTGGCTATGGAGACAGGCAGCTCCCAGGAGCTACCTGGTCTGTGAGCCCCAGGTCTAGGAGAACCAGTCTCACAGAACAAAGTGGGTGGCACCAACGAATTCCTACAGCTGAGGTTGTCTGCTGGCTTCTACATTCATGAGTGCATATGAGCATCTGCCCATATGGGTCATATGGACATGCATGCGCGTGTGCGTGTATATGCAAGTGTGCACACGCGCGTGCACACACACAGTTATTTTAGTAGTGGGGCTGCTCACAACTCCAGCTGATGATTACATATTGCCTATGCAGAGAATGCAGCACTGGAGTCTCCTCTAAATGGGTTCCCCTGGCTATGTCCCCACTAATGGGGAAGGCAGGGGTGAGTGTGGTCTCTCCAGTGCCTTGCTTTGTACCTGAGCGCTACTGCTGAGGCCTCTGAGGGGACAGAAGGTTTGCCCGTACCCATCTATTCACAGGAGGCAAATCCTTCAGCTGCCCCCTCTCCCCCTCATCCCATGTCCTGTGCCTGGGAAGTCACCAGGGGACTATGGAGCAGAGAGAGGTGGTCAGCAAGGAAACATTGGTATCTCTGCCAGTGCAAGAAATAGAAAATCCAGTCAGCTCTGTCCTCACACCTTCATTTGACTTCATTTCCAATCTCAAAACATGGCCTCTGTGACCAAGCCAGCAGGGTGAAATGCTGGCCCAGCGCTGGTAAGAGGAAAACGTCCGTTGTAAGGGAGCATTCTGCTGGCTACTCACAAGACTTTCTCCTCTGAGACCCCTGGTCAGCATGGCTGGGCGAGTGAGGAACTCAACTGGTTGATTCCGGTGACTGGAGTCTTCCGCTGGATTAAGCATTCCAGAAGACCAAGTGACGTCTTGGGCCATTTCTGGGCAAGTAGCATGCAGGCAGACTTGAAGAGCATGCCAGGCTGCGATCTGGTACCGTCTACTGAGCTTGTCCCCTGTTACCCATCAGCAGACACGGCAGCCCCCAAAACCGGTGTGTTCAGGGCAGTGTGGTTAGGGAGACCTTTCTCTTGTGACGGGACAGCCGGAGCTCTTTCCAGAGGTTCACTGGAGTCCGGACTTCAAACTTTATAGCCACTCTAAGGGAAAAGAGGCATCTTGGTGGACATTGTTAATCTCATAAAACTGCACAGAACCACGTTTATGAAGTCCTAATAGTTCCTGGTTTATGAGTCTAATAATAAAGAAAATTAAGGCCCTGCCTCTGGCCATTCTTAAAAATGAGTCTGATCTATCTTTTCATCAGGACATTATGTCTCTGTTGGAACTGCGATGTCAGTCTGTTAGCTCACGTCACACTTAGAGCAGGGAAGAGAATATACAAACAGCCAGGAAATTTTCAGGAAACCCTGAAAATGCTCCAGACTGAGCAGGCTGCCTTGGCTTTACTAGGATGGATTTCACGAGCTGTGCTTAGCGAATAGAATCCCCATGAGCACAGCTTTTTATTCCATAGTAAAAGCTCCTAAAGCCTACGTGTAAATGGGGTATCCTTGGTATCCTCGTCAGGGCCAAGATCACAGTAGCCAGTGTCAGTGGGCCTGTAGAGCCCTGCCTACCTGCTGGTTTTAACTGGGATCCCAGACCACAGCAAATACAGGGGGAAGGTCGTGGGAGTAAGGGGGAGGGATTAGGGGAGTCAGGAGTGGTGACCACTTTAAGTCAGGAGGAGCTGGGCGGGGGCTTGTGGACACTTCTACTTAGGTCTCTCCTCCAATCCTGGAAGTAGGTTTTGTTACTCCAGATTTACACATGTGGAAGGAAGCTAAGGGTTGCAGCTGATAATTACGGAAGTTGTCATATTCTCAGAACCGGTGCTAAGGGGAGAGGCTGGATTCACGACAAGACTGGGTTCTTACTCTCTTCTCCTGTCCTCTGTGTTGCTACCTTCTGAGCCATATGCTGTTCTCCTCCAACCTCAGTCTTCTCACGGGTGCTGTCCCTATGACCTGTCTGGGTGGCTTTGGATACGAAACGAGATGTGTATGAGAACGAGGGGACAGCTCACGCTCGCTTCAGAGAAGGGAAGAAGAGTGGCCGTGAGTGTGTGGAGAGGGTACTGGAATGAATTCCTTAGGAAACAAAAACGAGTGTTTGTTTGTTCCTATAACTACAACTCGAGGAAGACATAGAATTAAAAGAAAAAAAAAGCTCATATCTTCAGATGAATTCTGTCGGCAGAAAAGAAGAGGCCACCAGTGCCTGTGTTTCTTCCTCCAGGGCTGAGGGCCTGTGGCTGCAAGGAGATGAAGGTGTGTGATGAGGCTGGTGTCAGGGGCTGTGGCCAACATGTTCATACGAGACCGGCTCATGGTCTTCATGATCACAGGTACAAAACTGTGAACAGGGGCACTAGGAAGAGATGTCTCAGCAGCTAGCAGCACTTCCTGCTCCTTCAGACAACCTGAACCTGATTCCTAGCTCTCACAAGGTTGCTCACAACCAGAGGCTGCCTCTGACATACTCTTCATGCCTCCATGGGCGGTATGCATGAACACGGTGCACAGACAAACATGCAAACACATACGTACACACATTTTTTAAAAGTAGAAAAAAATTGTTAAGGGAAAACACCCTGGAATCCCCGAGGCCAAGGGCAGTGTTTACCAGCAAAGTCCAAGAGACATCACAAAATTTTTATTTCTGTCAAATACAAGAATTTCTTCAGATTGAAGTTCACCCAGAAAATTAATAAACACGTCCAGAAGAGACAGAGAAGTCAGGGTAGAACAGCAGCTCCACAGCGTGCAGGGCCCTGGGCAGAACAGACTAAGTGGGGTGGGTGGGTAGCCGGAAGTAGCCGGAAGTCATGGCTGGGCAGTAGAGAGGATAGTGGCTGTTTGGCAAAGTCGATCTGAGGGACGGTCTTTTTAGCATTACTTTTAACAAAGTCCAACCAATAAGAATGCATGTATATTTTTAATTTTGATAAAATTGAAAATAAATAGAAAAAGTACAACTCTATTCAACAAATGGCCAAGACGGCCTCCTTCTGGAGACTCGCTCATCCTGAACATTTTGCTACATCTGCTTCATCATCCCTTCCCCTCTTCTTCTATAATTAAATAAATATGTGGTTTAGAGTAAGTGGCAGGTACCATGTGGTTTCTTAGCACCTCAGTGTTGATTTCCCAGGACAAGGTCATTCCTTTTTATACTCTTAGCCCAAACCTCATTAGCACTACTTCATTAGAGAACATGCGTTGTGAAATAAAAGTGCACATGTTACAATCTCTGCTTACATGGGTGAATGAGAAGACGAGGACATGATAGCTCCCAGGTACGGTTGAGGGGAGGCTTTTAACTGTAGATATGAGGGCAAGCACAGCCAGAGGCCCCGACTGAACCAGGCCACGAGAAGAGAGAGGTGAGGGGAAGGTGAGGGGAGAGCGCTAGAATGAGGGGGCAGGGAGAGTGGCAAAGGACCCAGAGGCCCAGAGCACCAAGAGAAAGGGTGGCCAAAATGGCTGGGTTATATTGGAGAGGTTTAGGGTAGGGGGTGGAGCATGCCCACCAGGAGGACTCCGCAACAGGTACTTGTGAGCAGGGAATTAGGGGGCCCAGAGGTTACATAGACCTTGGTACCTGGTAGACACCATGGGCATAGGTTGATGGAGGAGCCCTGTGTCCCTTTGGCCAGAGATCAGGAGGACTCCTTTGAGCAGTTAGGAACTTAAGTCCCTGAGGGAATGCTGATGTTTGCCTAAATGCCAGACTTTTTTGGGGAAAGGAATTTCTTGGGACCTAATAAGAGAAAAGATCTGAAGGAGGGAAAGAGTGAAGGAAATCAGGAGGGGAGCTCTCGGGAGTTGGGGACCAGCAAGAAGTGGGAGGTAAGAGAAAAAAAGGGGAGGTATGAATAAGAACAAAATATAATGGCATACATGTATGAAAATGACAGCAAAACGCATTATCCTGTAATGGTAGAAATTAGAAAATTTGGCAGAATGTTTTATAGACTTTCAGAGCAAACAAGGAAAGAGAGGGAGGTGCTGACCTTAACCAAGTGTCAGGTAATATGGTGTCTTGGCAGATGGGCCACCAGGCTCCATCAGAGCCACTCAACTCTGCCTTTGTCAGATAAGACACAGTGGTGGAAGATGCGTAAGTGAACACACAGGCTGTGTTCCAGTAACACGTGGGGCTGGAGAGATGGCTCAACCGTCCAGAGTGCTTGCTGCCTTTGTAGAGGACCAGAGTGTGGTTCCCAGCATCCAGATTAGGCCACTCTCAACCTCCTGCAACTCGATGGTCTCATCTGGCTTCTGTGTGTCATATACACATAGCATACACACACGGAGACACACACTCTCTCTCTCACACACACAATAGCAACAGCTTGCAAACGTGGGTAGTGTGTCGGATACACATGTAACCGGCTCTTTTCTTTGCCTTTCATAACTGATGTTCTTGGAGAGTACAGCTATTTTCAATGTCTTCCACAACTAGAGTTAAGTTGTGTACTTTAGTCCGTGGTGTGCCCTGTTGGTGTCACAGTGGGTGACGAGTGCTGCGTGAC
>NW_004949096.1:857027-861317 GCF_000317375.1 Microtus ochrogaster | reverse complement strand
TGTGTGTGTGTGTAATGTGTGTGTGTGCGTGTGTGTAATGTGTGGTTGTTGTTCTGTGTGTGTGTGTGTGTGTGTGTGTGTAGCCCTGGCTGTCCTGGAACTCACTTTGTAAAGCAGGCTGGCCTTAAATTCAGAGATCATTCTGCCTCTGCCTCCTGAGTGCTGGGATTAAAAGTGTGCGCCACCATACCTGGCTTGCATTATCTCCTACAATTCTTAAATAATACTGTGAAGTTGTTCTATTATGCCATTAAACATTTACTTGTTTAGTGTGTGTGTGTGTGTGTGTGTGTGTGTGTGTGTGTCTTGGTTCTCTCCTTCCACTGTGTAGGCAGGGAAGAGTGTCTTTTACCCATAATCTCACTGAAGCTTTACAGCCTAAGGTTAGGCTCACATTCCCTCTGCTTACGGTTAGAGAGGCTGTCACTAGGAGCTAAGAAACATGGCATTAGGATCTGAACCAGATTCTATTCCTGTGTTGTCCCCACTGGCCATCTTTAGTTGTTCGGGTGGTCTCTGAGACTTTCTGGTGCTCTTTGGGTCATCATTTATAGTCCTGAAGCAAGTGTCCGCATTCCCTAAGGACCTTGCTCTTTCTACTACCACAGCCTCTAGCCCCAAGCAAACATTTTTGTTTTAGTTGTGACTATCCTTTTTTTGTCCTTACCACTTCAAAGTTTAGGTGCTGAGCCCCATCTCTGAGCTCTAGAGACTTCTAGGCCTCTCTCACTCTGGAGTTACCACCCATGAAGGGCCATGGACTGGCCGGACCCCTAGGAGCCAGCTGGTTTATACCAGTCTACTCTTCTTCAGCTGGTGTGCCAGCAAAGGCAGCCTGGTGAAGCAATGCATGAGCTGGGCCTTGAATGGCATGAGAAAGTCATGCATGATCATTAAGATAGCTCCAGGGAGGCTTTTCCAGGAGCTGTAATAGCAAGGTACAGTTGTGCAAGGCGAGTGTCATTGTTTTGCAGAATCTGCCCTTGAAGCCATTAACTCTGGCCATATCCCCAGAAAGAAGTACAACTTATCAGACACGCACAGACAATAGATGACTGTCCGTTGGGTAATCTACACGGAGCAGCTGATAAGGGAACACACCGGCCCTTTATTGAGAGGTAAGGAAGATAACTAAGAAGCCACCCAGAAGAATGGAGCCTCTTACATTTTGGTTTTGTTGTGTAGTATTATCTCTTTGGGTCGAGTGAGGACAGCTGTTACCTAACTATCTGAAAAGCAGCAAGAGAGATGGGGAAACCGGAGTCAGAAAGCACAGGGGTGAACAGCAGCCATGCAGACACCCTGTGGTCTGTAGCCTCACAGCAGCTAGAGCAGGACCCCAGGACTTGCAGCATCTACGGGCTTATAGTGTCAGGCCACTCACGGCTTCTGAACTTGGCAGCATTTTCATGGACAACAGTCTACCCCTTACTATCTGGGTCATTATCAGGTGAGGAAGCTTGGTCAATCCTCTGAGATAATGCAGGAGGAGTCTTCAAGACCAACACAATGTACTTGGGAGCAACCAAGTTTTCAGTGTGTGGAAATGTGGACCAAGGTTGAGCTGTGATATTGTTAGTCAGTGTGATGACTCCGAGCTCCGTGTCTTTGTCAGCTCTCTTGGGTGGTGGTGATACTGCATGGAAGATATTGATGGAGGTAATATAGAAATGACTCATGTCTCCTCCACCCCAACCTCTTCATATAAAACAAAAATGTATGCTTGTAGTCCAGAGAGAGGTGGGTTGAAATTCATTGTACTTTTCATTCCTCTATCAAACCACACCAAGTTCCTGTTGGAGGCAAAAAACCTACTTGGACCTCCCTTTTGATCTTAAAATTTTCATTTAAAAAATGTGTTCAACTTCTACAAAAAAAAATGCTTCAATCTGCTCTTTTTTTTTTTTTTTTTAAAATTGCTCAATCTGTTCTTAATGCTCAGAATTTCCACAGTTTTCCCACCAGACTTGTTGGAAAGCTAAGAATAGCAAGCAGGCTTCTTGAAGCAAAGTTAGGAATAGCAGAACTAATTTCTTGACTCTCCAGAGGACTCTGGGCAGCAGAAGGCAAATGAATGCTGAATTGATCACTGATTTGCTAGGAAGCTTCAGCCTCAGGCATCTCTTGGGAGTTCTCTTTGGCTTCCTAGGTTGAAGCCCATGGAAGAATTAGCAGGCTAATTCTTTCATCTCACTGTAAAGCATGTCTGTGTATAGATAGAATTTGTTATCTATTACAGTGTACACTCTGTAGCACACTGTATTACATCAACTATAACTCTTTGATAATAGATCCCATATTTTTCTTCATTTTGTGTGCCCAGAAAAAGCAGTGAATGTTGAGCAATTAATCATTTGACTTAGAATGCTTTTTCAAACACCTGACAGAATAAAAAATTCTTTAGGGAGTCTGGGGAGGTGGTTCAATGGTTTAATCATTTATCCCAAAAGTGTGAAAACCAGAATTTGGATCCCAGAAACTTATATAACTGCTGAGTGGGGTTGCCAGCCTGCATGTGATTCCAGCCTCAGAAGGCAGAGTACAGGGGCTGCCTAATGCCAACTGACTGAAGAACCAGCTTCATCAGTGAGTTCTGGGTTGGGAGGAAAGACTCTGGCTCAATGAATAAGGTGGAAGAGCAATGGACAATGGTTCCAGACATCAACCTTGGAACCCCCAATGCATGTGCACCAACATACAAGCATAAGATACATACATACACATGCACACGACTCTCACACATGTGAAAAATGGAAAAATAAAAAAAATTCTTTGTAAAGGACTATCCCAAATACAGGCATTTGTGGACCTTCCCTGTCTATTATTTATTTGTTTGTTTGTTTATTATTTCTTGATGATTTTTCCTTTAGGTCTTTAAAGGAAAACAAGCCTGTACAACAGTCCACCCTATTTCCCTCTGGATGCCAGACAAACAAACGTTCTCTCCATGCACGAGGAAGACAAATTCTCTAGGAGGATGCGGTGACTCGGGCTGTGAAAGCAAAGCCTAACAGAATGACGGGAGGACTGAACCAGGTCTCTACCATTGTTCTCTGACATCCCTCCGTACCTGTGCACAGTAGCACACCTGTGTGTGCACACACACCATACATAAAATTAAAAAATAAAAAAGATTCCTTTCCATGGCGTTCTGAACAAGTGCGTGTGTTATTAATATCAGCCTTTGCATCTCCACACCATGCAATGCTGAACCCTGAGAGGCTCCCCTGAAAAGAAGGTTTCTGTTCAGCCTACCCTTTATCAAGGAGATTTCTCCCCACCAGGGATGTGCCCCCTCCCACGGTGTTCAGTATTTGATTCATAAGAACAGGCTTTAAACCCCGGTGCTATGGACTCTGGAGTCTCCTGCTGTTTTGGACTTGTTGTTTAGAGCTCCATCACAGAATGTAGCACTGTGTGCCTTGCCTAGAGCCTTGGGGATTGATGAAGGAGGAAGCTGGGTCCATTCTTCAGGGACAGAGGCATCTTATCTAGGGATTAAGAGTATGTGTCAGGTTAAGGAAGTTTATCCCTTTAAGCGTGAAATGTTTTGTATTATTTTAGCAAGCTTAGATGGAAATCGCTTTCAAATGCATTACACGCTTACCCATCTTCCTTTCTTGTCTTTTCTCCATTGCTTGAGCTCTCGCCACTCTTCACTGCTTACCTTTCTCCCACTGGCTCTGGGCAGCATTGCAGCAGAGCCTGGCTTCTCTACCAGGAAGCCCCAAAGCCCTTCATTTTTAGATAACACCATAGGACTGCCTACCTTCCCTACCACCCCTGCTGATTACAAGAATAATAGATATCTGTCCAAGTTTTAAAATAGTGTGGGGCTATATGAAATGAGACTATTACAACCTAAAACACATTCTGGGATCTTCAAATATGTAAGACTATATACTAGCCATCGGCTGTTAAATTTTGGACACACTCCTTAGCCTGTCTCCTCTCTAATTTCCTAGTCTATGAAGTGGAAATAATAGCTACCTTGTAGGGATATTATAGAGTCAACTAGGCAGATAGTAGGGTGTCCAGCACACGCCAATGCCTGAAAGTGTTCTTTCCCCCAACCTTTCCCATGGCAAAATAGTTGGAGAGATTGTATGATTTCAGCTGGTTCCCTGGACTCCCCTTTCTCCCGTCGCCTCTGAACGCTTGCTGACTTGAATGGGCAGCGGCAGCAGCACCATCAAACCCCGTCCACATACTCCAAACCGCATGGCTTCTGTTGAGCCGCTACTACTGTCTCACCTGTTGTACAGAAGAAACTTCAGACTGGGTGGGACG
>NW_004949096.1:851120-856892 GCF_000317375.1 Microtus ochrogaster | reverse complement strand
TATAGAGGACGAGGACACTTGTGTAAGGTTATAGAGGACGAGGACACTTGTGTAAGGTTATAGAGCTAGACGCACGCCTGGGTGGAATTGAGGACTTTACTTGCTTAATTTTCCACATCCTTTCCCCACTAACAAGGAAGAAGCACAGAGAGTGAAGCTGAGGAGAGAAAACAACATGCAGGCGTGCCTAGGAAACATGCAGGCGTGCCTAGGCCACCAAGTCCCAGATACAAAGCATCTCCTCTTGGGTTTGTCAGATTGTCCTGGTTCAGTGTAACTGTCACCTCGAGGCAGCCTGGAGTCACTCATCGGAGAGAAGCCTCAGCTGAGGAACTGTCACCATCAGAGTGACCTGTATGTGCGTCTGTGGAAGGCTGTCTTGATTACTGATGTAGGAGGACACAGCCCTATGGGTGCTATCTTCCCAAGGCAGGGAGTAGGTGAGCAGCCTCCCAGCAAGCAGGGTCCCTCCATGGTTCTCGTCTCCAGCTTCCTGTCTTGAGCTCCAGCTCTGACTCTCCTCAGTGATGGTTTGTGACCTGGAAATGAAGCCAAATAAACCCCTGTTCCCCCAAGCTGTTTTTGGTCAGGGTGCTTTACCAGAGCAATAAAAAGAATGAGTAGAGCATCAGCTTCCTGTCTTAAACACAGCTCTACGGGGCTGACCTCACTTCTCCGCTGTGGGTCGTCGTTACCCTCTTCTGTCTTGCTGGTGCCCCTGACCCATGGTAGCCAAGTTCTTCACAATCTGGCCTGGAGTCTTGGTATCTCCTTCCTTTCTTGTCCCCTATTCTCCCCTGTGCCCACGCTGCACTTTCTCCTTTTTGAAAGTTCCTCTTAGTTTGTTCTATGCGTCATCTATAATCAGTGCTTTCGGTCATGACTTCAGGATCTCAGCGCAGCAAATGTTCTTGCCCAGCCACACTGCCCACATCATTCAGCCTGTTCTTGTGGAATAGCCATTTACCTTAGCATTCCGCATGCTTCTGATACCAAGGCCACACTGACTTCTAGTTGCTCCTGAGTGCCCAGACTCACTGTCTGTGGCTTGCCAAGGGAAACGTCAGCCATCTTCTTCCTCTTTAACCCCACACTTGACTCCTGTGGAGACTGGTTACACACGGCATTTCTCTATTCGCAATGTCCCTCCCGACTTTATTTAAATGTTCTTAAACATCTCTCTCTCTCTCTCTCTCTCTCTCTGTCTCTCTCTCTCTCTCTCTCTCTCTCTCTGTGTGTGTGTGTGTGTGTGTGTGAAGGCCATACAGTACGCACGAAGAGGTCAGAGAGCACCTTGCGGCCGTGGGTTCTAAGACTCAAACTCAGGTCACCAGGTTTGGCTGCAAGCACCTTTAGCTATGGAGCTATTCTTTTTGCGCCCTATTGCTTCATTCTGAAGAAAAATTTGATTTTACTGAGAACTATAGAAGCCTATATGTTTTTAGAGCTAGTTGACTTTTAGGAAATGAAGAGCATCCCCAGAATCGCCTTCTTATTCGGGGTTCTGGAGGCACTCTCTCTGTGTAGCTGATTCAGTTGTCCTTGGAGATGTCCATGGTTTTCTCCATGTTTGGAGCCCAGGAATCAGAGTTCCTGTCTCATCCCTCCCCGCTCCAGCACTGGACCATGTGTACAGAATTTGTTCAATAGATAGTTATTAATTAATGAATCAGTGAGGCAGACAATTATAGAAATTAAGAGGGCTCCAGAGGGACGACAGTAATTAGGAAAGACTTCATGAAAAATTAAAAATTGTAGTGAGCCTTGGAGGATGTGTAATTCTGATTTATTTTGCCCAGAAACAAAACTTGACTTGCAGAAGGTTTTTCTTGCATGGTTTCAAGATATAAGAGGCAGCTAGAGATTTTGATAATACGGCCACGTCTACAATTGTTATTTCTCTTTGCTGTTCTAGATGAGTGCATGTCTAACAGTAGGTCTTCAGTCCGCCCCATCTCCTGCCCCACCTGTGCCAACCTGGGCAGGACGTTCCCTAGGAATGTTTGTCCATTTCTCTTTTCTCTTTGAGTGTGCGTGTGCATGTGTGTGATGTACACATGTGGTATGTGTGTATACCTGTGCATACAAGTGCACAGGCAGAAAGGATGCCAGATGTTCTGCTCCTTCCATCCTCCATCGAATTCCCTGAAGACAGAGTCTCTCAGTGAAGCTGAAGCTAGACTAGCTGCCCACAAGCCACAGCGACCTTCCTGTCACCGATCCCCACGGTGCTGGGGATAAAAGTGTTTGCATAGTGTGTCTGGATGCTGAGGGTCTGTACTCAAGTTTTCATATTTGCAGAGAAAGTGCTCTGACTCACTTGGTCATCTTTCCAGCCCTTGTCGTACCCTAAATCCTGAAGTCTGCCCCTCAGGACTAAGCTGTGGATGGAGTAAGCATGCACTTCCTCTCAACTGAGGTCTGAGCTGAGGTATTCCGTGTCGAGGCTCTCATTCTATGGGTTCAATACCCAGCACTGTCTGGGAAGGAGAAACTGGGAAAAGCAACAATGTTATGAGCTGGCTGGCAAGATGACAAGGTTGCTCTCAAGCTGGATGACCTCAGTCTGATCCCACAGGGTGGGAAGAGAGAACAGACTTCTATAACACAAATAAGCAAACATGATAAAACAATCCAAAAACCAACAACCTTACAGCACCGATTGTTGTGGAAAAGAATGTGGCAGAGATAATATAAAATAGTTTCAAAGCAGATACAACAATGGAATAAGATCAAATATGAAAATCTGTGAAAAGATCCAAGGTAAAGAATTAACAAATAAATATGATCAAAGTTATGAGGCAAAAAATAGTCAGTGAAATGAAGTAAAATAACTTTAAAAGCCAAAAATTCTTCCTTGCTGTTGAGATCCCGAATCTTCTTCCTGGGCTTGTAGTTTTGGAGTCTACGGTGTGTGAAGAAGAGGGTCACAGCTGCTGCAAGCTGTATTCCTTCTCTAGTGTAGTCTAGCAGGTCAGACCAGACAGGCAAGTGTGGAGGCTGAACCTGCCTCTTTGCCAGGCTGGTAGGGTAGGGGCCATGGTTACCACAGCTCTGTTCACATTATGGCCTGTGTGTGTGTGCAGATCAGGGGGGATGCGGAATCAGAAGAGCTGCCCATGAGCCTTTCCCACAGCCTTGTGGACTGCTCTAGGATGGGTCCTCATGCCAGAGAGCATCTTTCAGCGCACCCACAGATGTGGGGAAAGTACCTGCTAGACACCTGAGCCATTGAGCATGGAGGAGGGGACTGAACCAACATGACTTGTGCTAAGGGAGGGTAGAGGTCAATATGGTGGCACCAGCTATCCCCGTCTCAGCTTCCCATAGAAACCTACACAGCTGTTCTCTGGAAAGGAGTCCCAAGTCTGTTGGTGTCTCATGGCATGTCAGGCTACTTGTCCCAGATGAGGGTAAAAGTGATACAGGACTTTAATCAGTATGGTTCTGTTGAGAAGATGAACACAATTAAGCATCTCAATCAAAAATCTGTAGGCACTGACATGAGCTTTAGGTTCACAGGGGAAGAAGATGGGCATAGGGGACCAGCAGTCTAGATCAAAAGCAATCTGCTTCATCAGTAGTTCTGCCTCTGCAAGGAGATTTGAAGAGCCCCTTGTCACTCGATGAGACAATTTGGTTCCCTTGAAATGACTGCTCCTGCATGGAGGTGAGCTCACTATATGGTCTGTCTTCAAGATTCTGCTGTTCCTGGAACCCCAGGAGACGGTACGCTTCAGATAATGACAGACACGCTCAGATGCTTTGGAGAGTCTGGACTAGCACAAGAGACAGCCTGCAAGGAAGACACCTTAGTGACTCTGTGTATCTTCAGTTTTGAAGAGAAATCAGATGGATTAGAACTAACAGTGTTTTTGTTTGTTTCCTTTAGTTTTTGACACAAAGTCTCAGGTAACCCAGGCTGGCCTTGGACTTGACATGTAGTATGACCAAGTATGACCTTGGACTCCTGATCCTCCTACTTCTACCTCCCAAGTGCTGGGGTTTTAGGCACACACCATCATGCTCAGTTTACATGGTGCCATGGCTCAAGACCAAGGCTCCAGGTATGCTAGGCAAACACTAACTATGAAGCTACGTCCTCGAGTCTTGAAACAAACAGTTCTCAGATTACCATGGCACATCCTGGGTTTGCTTATTTTGTGGGCCCAAATGAGGTGAGAGCACTTCTGAGTGAAAGTAGCTGTGGCACTTGCCTGTCCTCCGAGGCTGGACCTTCAATTTTAAACAAAAGCGCCTCCCGCCTCTCTTTATATCCCAGACTGCATCCCCCATCGTGCGGAAGGACCTACAAGTTTGTGTTCAAGTTGTAATCAGTTTCCAGAACCCACACTGTCTCTCAGGAGTTGTCACCCACTGAGTCATGAAGAGAAGAGGCCACTGGAACTGGGAGATGTAAAAATTCAGGAGCCTATGATCTCAGGCGACCTGGCCAGACTGGAAAACTTCACCCTGGAGACACATTCCCGTTAGAACACTGGCACCAGGTGGCAAAGTCAGAGGCAAAGGGATGCAAAGATGACACTTTTGCAGGGTGGGATTCTCGCACTTGAATTTCCCCAGGAATCCCTTAAAGATCCCCTGGGGTGGACCCTCCTTGTGATGGACGCCTAATGCACTCACTTTCCCTGTTCCCTGTCATGCCACCAAGCACAAGGCCTTAGCGTTCTCTATTTCCCTTCGAGTTCTAAAATCCATCGGTTCTGGGTTTTATCCCATCACTCGCTCTCCTGCTGCACGCCAGTACCTTCTAGAATACCCTGCTTCAGCCACCTGCTTGCTTTGGTTAAATCTTGTCGAGTCCCAGAAAGAGTTGGGTGATCAGATCCACCGTCTCCCATCACAAGACTAATTGTATTTGAGAGTATGGGGGACTCTAGCTAGCTCTTTTAAAAGATTCTCTGACTCTGCCTGCCTGCCTGCTTATCCGCCTGTCTGTCTGTCTTTCTCTCTGTGTGTATGTGGGTGTGTGGGTGTGTCTGCCGGTAGGTCAGAAGATATCTTGCAGGAGTCAGTTCTCTCCTTCCATCATGTAGGTCCTGAAGATTGAACTCAGAATGCTAGGTTGGTGACAGGCCCCTTGACACATGGCACCATCTTGCCAGTCCTTCACAACACTATTTTGAGCAGCACATAGTTTCCCAGTTGCTCAGGCTTTGCGCTTGAGTTTGGGTGTGTTTCATTACAAGAAGATTTTGCACACATCCAACCCGTTATCCTTGCTGCATGTCAGAAACCTTAATTGTCCAAAGTTTTACTTATAGATTTGTGCATCTCTTCCAAATTACATATTTAATGCATACCGATTGTAAGACTTAATGGGAATCACTGTGATATTTTCATGCATGTGAGTATCATGTGTTGCTTAGTGCCTCTTCTATTTTCAGGTCATTAAAAACCTTTTTTCCACACTCATACAAGACATGTGGTTCATTCTAAGTCTGCTTATTTTGTTTAGCAAACCTTCCAGTTCTTTCCATTTTCCTGCAAACAATGGGGTTTCATTCTTTGGCTGGATGGCTCTATTTTGTATCTGTGCCATATTTTCGTTAACCATTCATCTCTTGATAGGCATGTGGGCTGATTCCTTATCTTGGATATTGTGAGTGGTGCCATGATAAACATGGATGTTCAGCTATCTCTGCTGTACACTGACTTTAGTTCTTTCACAATGAGCCCAGGGGAAAGATAGCTGGATAAAACAGTAGTATGCTTTATTATTTATTTTTCCATTTTCATAGTAGCTGAATG
>NW_004949096.1:849623-850904 GCF_000317375.1 Microtus ochrogaster | reverse complement strand
GGGGGGTTATTTTGGTGTGTGTATTTAATAACAGTCATCTAACTGGAGAGAGATGCAAATAACCATGATTTGCATTTAATATTTCTATTTAATGTTACTTAAGTTGTGATCCCTTCTCATCTATTAACAAGGCCCCCTTTCTCAGGGAACATTAAAACCAAAGCCAGCATGGAATATACACATACATACACTACAGACTTCTTAAGGAAAGTCTAACCCTTCTCATTGTTTATTTGATTAACAACATAAGTGAACAAATCAACAAGAACCCATCTGGCTAACCTTGGAATATTTTCTCAAAGTACAGTCTGACTGTATTCCTTAGATCTATGCAGTTTTGGACAGGGACACCAAAAGACCTGGTTCATCTTGTATGACCTTGAGTAAACACTTTTACTTCTCTGAGCTTTCATTTACTCAAGTGGATGAGAATATAGACTTTGTTTCTATTGTTATACATCTTAGGCCAGGCTATACTGTCTGTCCTGAAGGCGAGTGTGTTCATGTTTTCAATACTTGGCCTTTTGGACTGACATGAGTTCCTTGGGGCTCCAAACACCAGGGTCAGCAAAGTGTGAGTCCATTTACACCACTTCTTTCCACACTGTCTCTTCTTTCTTTTTTTCTTGTCTTTTTTGCTTTTCTTCATGAGATCTTGGTCTCTTTAGGGTGATATACTAACTTACCATAGACTTGGTGACTTATAAACAGAGAGCCCTATTTTCCATAATCTTGGTGGGGCCCATTTTTAGGTTCACAGGTAGCCAACTTCTCTCTGAGTTCAGCCATGACAGAACAAACAAGAGAGTTCTTGGGTCCCTCATTTAAGGTCATTAATTCCATTCATTAAGGCTCCATCCTTCTGTGGACTTGCCTCCCAAAGATCCTGCCTCCAAATGCCAGGAAGGACACTGGGGGTTAAGGGCTGAAATCATCACAGAAGATTCATTCAAAAGATAAAGTACATGAAGGCTACGGTCATATGTGTAAGGGAGGGCAGCCCCACTCTGCCTCCTAACAGGCCACACTCTGACACCTAACTCTCACATAAAAGGAGATTTATTACCCTAAAGGGGAAAGTGGGGGTGGGGGGTGCCCCAATCCAGAGGCAGCCAGTATCAAGTAGCAAGCAGCAAGCATGTTTTTAAGGAGAAAAAGGGGGAGTTTATGCTAGGGTGAGTTGGTAAATAATTCTTCTTCTTCTTCTCCTTCTTCTTCTTCTTCTTCTTCTTCTTCTTCTTCTTCTTCTTCTTCTTCTTCTTCTTCTTCTTCTCCTTCTCC
>NW_004949096.1:840313-849478 GCF_000317375.1 Microtus ochrogaster | reverse complement strand
AAACTCACAGAGATCCACCTGTCTCTGCCTCCCAAGTGCTGGGAGTAAAGGCATGCGCCACTGATGCCAAGCATGTTGGTAAATTCTGATTGAACATATTAGTCAAATAATGAATTTTGATTGTGGGACCTTGGTGTTTGGTCTCAAGAATGAGTCAATGGCCAAATAAGGGGATGGACCTTAGGGGCTAGCTTTAGGAGTGCAGTCTAATGGTTTTTAGCAAGGGAGAGGGAAAGGGGGAAAAGAGCAAAACCTGTTGGCACCATGTTTGCCACACTAGAGCCCTTCAATGTGTACCACACACCTTAAGTACCCTCCACCATCCTTCCTTCTCCATTCATTAGCAGATAAGGATGCCACGCACCCATTACAAAATCAGATGACCGTTTTCATTGTCTTGTTTTGAATACATGGTGCTAGGGAATCAAGCCCACATCCTCATGCAAATAAAGAACACATTCTGCCATTAGGCCACGAACCCAACCCCACAATGGCCTGGGACCACTGAGCAGGTGATATGCACGGAGCCAGGTATTACGTCATCTTCACCTCTTCAAACAATCTCAAGAGACAAGTACAATTGCTATTCCTGTTTTGGGGTATGGCTGAGTAATGACCTACAAAAGGCCTTGCAGCTAGGACAAAACAATGCAGCTTTCCACCCCAGGCTGTGGTGCTCTGAAGAGCACAGCCTTAAGCAATGTGAGATGTTCCATCAGATCCCTTTTCAAGATGGTTTATCTTTCAAGATGGTTTATATTTCAAGATGGATGATTAATCTTATCCAATCAGCCTGAGCGGATGAGAAAGGACACCCGGCCTCTAACCGAACGTGCTGAGAGGATTTCGGGTTAGGTAGAAGGCAGAAGTAAAGAAGCAGCACTCTCCAAGGCTTTCAGAGCAGAGCTTCTCCTGTCTGGGGCATCTGAGGAGAAATAATTGACTTCTTTGTTCCACTGAGGGCCAGCGCTGAGCTGGGAAGATGACTCCCATTCTCTCTCATCACCTCAGCTTCCAGATTCCTTCAGTTCAAAGCCACTGAAGTGAACGTAAAAGGCAGCAAGAGCCTGAGGCCTTGGCACTTTGGTACATCCTGCACACGTCAGCACAGTCTTATCTAGAACGCAGCTGAGGAAGCAGTTTCCCCAGGCATGGCTCTGGGCTGGGAGATGGCCTGCTCATTTTCTCTCCTTTGTTTTTCTCCTGTTCCCACAGGGCTCAAGGATCCAATGCTGGTGACACCTCCGAGCCAGAGGGGGAGGGGATGCTGCCTGGTAGAAGGGAGGAGGGCTGGGTCTGGTCTTGTTCCCTGTCCCCATCATTCCCTTCTCCACTTGGAAGCCTCCTAACCTGAAGCACAAATGAGACCCCCTGGGATCCCAAAATAGCTCCCCTCACAGCTGTACAGCATCCGTTTATAGCCCCGTCTGTCTGTAGCGCTGGCCTTCCCCTGACAGGCGCTCCTGAGGTCAGCGCTGCCCAGCGCCAGGCTCAATGTCATTTGAGAGCAGAGACCTTCATAAAGGACCTATTATGTTGCTGTCACTGTCTTTGGAACTTGCCTCCAACCTCAGAGATTTTAAAGGGCCAAATTTGTTTTGATTCAGAGCCAGAACACTTTATGTCCAAGAATAACCTAGAAGTTGGTCAGGTCCCCGGTCCTATACCCAGCGCAGGTGAGAAGGATGAGCTTAGGAGGAATAAAACACAGTGTACTGATTCCTCTCCAGGCTGAGAAGCCCGAATTCCCCCAAGGAAGATTCGCCATCCCATTTAATGTAAATAATGGTCTCTTACTAGTGATGGGAACTGGAGTCATTCATTCATTCATTCATTCATTCATTCATTCATGTCCCTGCTGTTCACACCCCATCCTGCATGTTCTGTTATGGAGCAAAGAAATGCATGGACCCAGCCAGTCAGTCTACACTTCCTTCTCAAAGTACACCTAAAACAAATGAATTCTGATCCACTCTCTAATACACAACCAACTGTTAGACAGAGCCTGAAATAGCCATTAGAGGCTTTCAGGCCTGAGAAGAGTCACCAAGTCAGATATAACCCTGGCAACCTGTCACATTCTAGTGAGCCTACTTCTGCTGTCTAAAAGGATCGTTGGCACTTTTATTTGTGATGTTAAGTATATATATATATATGTGTGTGTGTGTGTGTGTGTGTGTGTACGTATATGTATGTATATATATACACACTATATACACACATATATGTATATAAATATACATACACTTATACACACACATATATGTATATATATAATTATTTTATGTGTATGGGTGTTCAGTCTGTATGTGTCTATGAACCATGTGTGTGCTCAGTGCCTGTAGAAGCCAGAAGGCCGCATCAGATCCCCTGGAGCCAGAATTACAGAGTTGTGAGCTTCCATGACACAAATATCTTTCATAAAAGCAAGCTCAGTCTGCCTGAGGAATGTGCCCTGAGTAGTTTTCTTAAGGCTTGCTTTTATTTGTGCGCTTGTGTTTTTGACTCTGTGTATATATGCTTCTGTGTGTGCATGCCTGAGAGGCAGGAAGAGAGCAGCGGGTCCCTTGGAGCTGGAGTCATGGGTGTTTACAAGTCATTTGAAATGATGGTTAGAATCTGAACTCTACTCCTCGTGACTGTACAGCAAGTGCTCTTAACTGCGGAGCCATTTCTCCAATACCAAGCAGTTTTCTGAAGTCAAGGCATTCTTCCTAAAGTTCCTGGGTGGAATAAGTCTTTGAGGGTCCACCCTCACTGTGTGGAAGGCTGGAGTTGTCTAAAGTATGACTGGCTTGTCTGTTGTTCCAAGATAGCTGGTCTTCAAGCCAGACGGTCAGGAACCTGTGTTCTGGCAGTTGAATTGCCATTCTGTGCTGAGTGTATGACTCTAGAACAATCTGTTTCATTTCCTGAAAGCCACTGCCACTGCCTGTACAGTTGGTACAGTAACAGTGTATTGACATGAGAAAGTTATGCCCTGTGGTACACAGTACACACAATTGCCTCTGGCTGACTACTGTCATCATTTTAACTCAAAATCCAATCGCTTTCCATCTAATTTTATAGCCAATGTTTCAAACACACGAGATAGTCTTCATAATGGGACAAAATGGCCCTCTCCCCTTTTCTCATTATACAGAATCTCTTTTATATCGTGGAATTCTTGTCACTGTAATTGTCACTAAAGGCACGTGGCACTGTGCACCAGCATGATGAATGCAGGCTGCCACAGAAAGGAAAAATAAAGCAAACAACCCACAGAACTGGACATGGTGATTGCTCACAGGAACCACTGGCAAGGGCGCTGCTGTTAGCTCTAGGCAAGCCTCGTCTACACAGTGAGCTCCAGGTCAGGCAGTGAGACCTTGTAAAAAATAGGAATAAAGGAAGAGCAGGGGAATTAAAGAGGGGAGGAGGCGGGAAAACAAAGGGGAAAAATCAGGCAAACTCAGATGCTTGTGAGATAACGCTTTTTTTCAATGTAAAAGAAGTTGATTTATTTTCGGGTTTGAAGTCTCTCTCTACCCAGTAGAAGCCTGAGCACAGCCCGTTTAAACTAGACTTGTCCGCCTGTTCTTTCTGGCCCATCCGGTTTGAAGGGACTGAGGAGGCGTCAAAATCAAAGAGTCCTAAATGACCTCCCGTCCTCACAAGGGCCCTTGAAAGCCCAGAGGAAGCAAAGCTAAGGATTATTCTTTTCTTCTACTGCCCGACAAACAAAACAAACCCCACTTGAGGGAAATCAGTGACACACATTCAGGCTGCATATACGGCAGATGTCCTGGTTAGTTTTCTGTCAACTTGACACCAGCTAGGGTCATCTGAGAAGACAGAAGCTTGACTGAACACATGCCTCCAACAGGCTGGCCTCTAGGGGAGTCAGTGGGTGCATTTTCTTCAATCATGGTTTATGTGGAAGGACCCAAACTACTGTGGGTGATGTCTCCGTTGGGCAGCTGGTCCTGGAGTATATAAGGAAGCAAAGTGAGCAAGCCCTGGGGAGCAAGCCCTGTGGAGCAAGCCCTGGGGAGCAAGCCCTGGGGAGCAAGCCCTGGGGAGCAAGCCATAAATAGCGTTCCTCCACGGCCTCCGCATCAGTTCCTGCCTCTAGGTTCCTGCCTTAAACTCCTGCCCTGACTTCCCTCCATGATAAGCCATAAGATGAGATAAGTCACTTTCTCCCCGAGTTGGTTTGGTTGATGTTTTACCATAGAAGGCAGACAAAGGCATTGGGGTAAGAGCAGAGGAGAAAGTATTTGGGGAAAAGCAATCAGATGATTTGAGACCACATTGCATGTTCACACGTACTGTTCAGAGCACGTGTGCTTTGGGCCTGTTTGTTTTTGGTCAACTTAGATGTGAGTTAGTTCACTTCTTGACGTGTAAACAATTTTTCTCAGCTGTATTCAGTTAGGGGCACCATGTTGTTTACACAGGCTTGTTAAAGTGGCTCTGAAGACAGATACCATCGTCAACATTACCAGAGGCAAGAGAGAAGTGGATCCTTTCCCAAGACTTACCTGATCACTGTTTTGATTGACAGCACAGAGCCAAAGACGGATGTCTGGCCATGTTTAAGTATTATTTTCTTTGACTGATATATTTTTCACTCTCATTTTGTGCTACTTAAATTGAGTTAATTTTTGAGCCAAACATTTAAAATGAGGGGCTGGGAATAAAGCTCATTGGTAGAATGCTTGCATATTATACATAATATACATTTATATAAGCATATATATGTGTGTGTGTGTGTGTGTGTGTGTGTATGTGTGACCAGGGTTCTTTCCTCAGCACCATACAACAAAACAAAAACAAAACCTGAAGGAAACCCTGACTCTAAGCTACCTACAGGTGAATGCCAGGTAGAAGGAAAAAGAACAAAAGTAGGAAGTCAAAGCCTGAGCCCCTCTACTTTTCCTTCATAGATCTATGAGCATCTGGTTTGCCACTAGGTCTATGATGGTCAATTGATAAATATGTAGGTTAACTGCCTGTCCAATAATATTTGGTTGAACAGTTCTGCTCCTCTGAACATTCAAGCTCACAGTCAAGGGCCTGCAGAGAGATGGCAGTTAAGGGCTCTCGCAGGGGACTTGTGTTCCATTCCAATACCCACATCATGGCTCACAACCATCTATAATTTAGGTTCCCATGAATCTGACACTCCCTTAGGCCCCTTTGGACACTATAGGCTCACGGTGCCCATAGGTATACATGTAGGCAAAGCAAAGGATGCCATGGGTGCCAGAGTCTGGGATTGAGAATTTGGCAAGGCCTTTGGGAAACCCAAGGTATCATCTTTCATCGCTACTTCTGTTCATTATTATAATCTGATTCACAGTTTCTGTTTTATTCCAAGAGCAGGACTTCACAGCTTACTAATCACTAGAGTATTATATCATACTTATGTTACAACAAATGTAGCAGTTACATCAGCACAAAGATGTTACCTCTTAAGAGACATTTTTACTGAAAGAGAGCTCACTGGGAACGAAGCCATTGGTTCAGAGAGGCAACTGTTCAGTCTCATGGGGATAAGGACTCATTATAGAGGAAGAGCTACTCATTGGGTAGCCCAGTAGCTTGTCATTTTATTTTAATTCTTGTTTGTCTGAGCTGGGGCCTCCCCATGTAGCTCAGGCTGGCCTTGAATTTTAACCTCTTTTGCCTCTGCCTCTTGGGATTGTTAAATGTGTGTCCACACATCTGGAATCACAGTCTATTTGGTCACTAATGGAGGACCATTCATGCCTTCAGAAGTCAAGTCATGAAGACCAAAGGACCTGCTAGGGCACAGCTGGATTCTATTGGTTGCACTATTTCAAGAGTTCATTGGTTAAAAGTTTTTTGACAAAGACATTCCAAGATGAGTCTTCTTGGTAATATCTAACCCGCCAGTGTACAATAGCTCATTTGTTGCAGGCAAGTATCCAACAAGATCATGATACTGATCGATTCATACTAGCAAATGAAAACTTTCAAGGGACAATTGCCATCCACTAAACCCCAGAGACATGTTATTTATTATATGTTTACTTAAAAGTCAGACATATATTTATATTATGTGTTTCCCTAAAAAGCCAGATACATGTATTCATATTGCATGTTGTATTAGGCCTGTGAAGCAGAATATTCAGCCGAATATTATCGGGCAGGAGGGACATTTCTGGTCTCTTACGGCCTCAAACATGTAGCAGTTTGAGGCAGTGCTCCGTTCTCTTCTCCTATAGCATCAGTGATGGCCAACTCAGTAGGACAAACCTGTCTGGGGGACACAAGACCTGGATAACAGCTTTGCCTTCCCTGCTGAAAAGCTCTATCACCTTGGGAAAATGGTTTGTTTAGTTCTTGCTTAAGACTACTTAAGCAACTTAAGCAGAACAAGAATCCATGCTTATGATGTTTTACCAGGTTGTGATCAGGTCATGCACAAATATAATAACCTCGGGAAGCTGTAGAGACACACACACGAGCATACACCGTTATGACGTCTTCTTGGTGCCTCTCATGATAAACTGCTCTCCAAGCCTAGGGACAGAAAGTATTCCCTCTAAGGCGAAAGGAGAAACCACAGTTTGGCTTTCAGTCCTTCAGAGTAGCCTTGCTTCTTTATTTGAATGGCGCCTTCCCTTTACCTGGGCTGTGGTGCAGTAGACAGCATTTCCTACATCCCAAGGGCTTGTGGTGGAAAAGTATCTTTTCTGTGGTGTCAACTCTCAGCAGTGGAAGAGCTGAAGATCTACTCCACGTTGGGAGCCACACTAAAGATTGTCGCTATGAGGACCATCCAGCTTTCTTAGCTGGAAATGGAGCCATAATAGAGCCATCCATTGGCTCCTAAAATGCCTGTTTGGCTATGACATACGTCACTGTCATTCATTTACATGGACCAAACCAAAGTCACTTCATCATGTAGGATGTCAGCTGAGTAGGAATTTGTATATATTGTGATATGTTTATATATATATAATACTCTTTATATGGAAACGGCCACAAAATACTCAGAATAAGAATAGAAATGAAGATTATTCAACATAGTGTCACCACCACCAGAACCGAGTGTGACAAGAAGACACTTGAAGCCTTCCTGGGTAGATCACTATTCTGCTTGCTTTAGTCATTGCCCCGGGGTTGTAGTAGTGACTGGAGGCTGTTCTTCTCCATGTTGTGTCTATCTTACTGAGGAGAAGGAAATAAAAATTCAGGACTTTGGGGTTAAGCTCAATAATAAATGGTTAAAGATCCTAGTGGGGAGAACTCCCTCAGAGCACCAAGATGACTTTTAGCGATCATAAATATTTACATAAGCAAGTAGACAGAAATAAAAGATGGGAAAGCAGATTGAAAGAGGGTTTGTTTTGAAGTAAGGCTATTATTTAGAAAGATGGAGGTTCTAGTATTACTCTAATTTGGGTGAAGATTTGTTGCAGAGGGGAAGTATTCTTGTTGCCAGGGCTTAGGGTGACAGTCTAGTTGATGTGGAATTATCAGAACCTCCACTGATATTGTTTTAGGACTCACACCAAAGCAACCAGTTAATTTAGGCAATAGTTCAGGGTGTGGTTTTGAGCCAATCAAGTAACATTCTGGTTTGAATGGTTCTGTTTCATTTGGAGGGAGCAAGTGTTCCTGTAATGAGATGGGTAAAGATAAAGAAAGCACAGACGTGGATGGGGTGAGGTGAGAGACTCTCGCAGTTCTTCAAGCTGTGCGTTCCTATCACTGGTCCCTCACTAAGGCAGCCAAGCTTCACTTCCTCCCTGAGAACATTCCATGGTAAGGAAGTGAACCAACTGGGGCTGGAAAGATGGCTCTTCCAGAAGACCTGGGTTCAATTCCCAACACCCACATGGCACCTCACAACTATCTGGATCCAACACCCTCACACAGACATACATACAGGCAAAATGCCAATAAAATAATAATAATAAAATGAGCAAACTTATGTTTACTCTTTTATTATTAAGTATAATATTCTGTTAATTCTTTAATAACTTCATACATGTAACATATTTTAATACTTCCTTCTCAGCACTCTCCTTGCTTCTCTCAGATCTGCCCCCACTCTCAACATAGCTTCGTGTCCTCTTGTATCTATAGCCCACTAAGTCAATTTGTACTCTCCATAAATTCATAGCCGGGGTGCCATTCCCTAGAGCATTGTGAACATACCAGGGGCCACACCCTTAATGAAAACAGGCTCTCCTTCCTCCAGCAGCCCTCAGCTGTCAATACTCCCCAGCTAGGGATGGGAGCTTGTGAGTCCTTCCTCCTTCTCATTGGAATGGTATTTGACTTGATCTCATGCAGGTCTTGTGTAGGCACAGGGTACCCTTTTGAGAACAACACAGATAAATTGACAGGCAAAGTGATTTGGGAAGAACAACATTTAGGAAAAGGGTACTGGCTACAGTTGGCAACAGGCTGTGTTTTCCTTACTAAATTGTTAGAAAATTCTGGTCGAGGGTTGAAGCTTTCTGGTACGTTCTCTATGCTGAAATCTGAATCATTGTTTAGGTTTTGCTATGAGGATACTTGGAATCATGGGTCATGACAAAACATGATCAGAGCAAGGGGATACTCAGAGGCCAGTGGTGTAGAAGATTCATCAGTTTGTTCAGGTTTACATGGGAAATATGTCAACTTATGATGAGACCAATTTCTTTAGACTTCCAGGCAACAAAGCTCCACAGCTTGTTACACCAGCTCCTGTGTACTTGCTCTGAAAGTTTCAATAACCCAAATGCTTTCCTCAGTGACAAAAGGGGGGCTCTCCTGACACAGACCCTTGACTTTGACTGGTCCTCTGGCTGCTCTCGCTCTGTAGAAGGCAACTGAGTTCTTGTCCCCAGCTCCATAGCACCAGATACATCAAGGAGAAAAGCCTGGTGTGCAGCCAATAAGAGGGATCGGGTCTGAATTTTGAGGAAGAGCAGGTCAGAAGGCAATGCAAACCACCAGATCTTTTTATTGCTTTGATCATCTTTGTACCCTGTAAGGAAAACAAACACCGGCATGTTGGGAGAGGACATCTGTGGTTATTTTTAAGAATGTCCTAATAGGCTCATTTGAATGAATATTTGAATGCTTAACCACCAGGGAGTGGAATTGTTTGAAAGGATTAGAAGGATCAGGAGATACGGCCTTGCTGGAGGAAGTGTG
>NW_004949096.1:822780-840208 GCF_000317375.1 Microtus ochrogaster | reverse complement strand
CTCTCTCTCTCTCTCTGCCTGCAGATTAGGATGTAGAGCTCTCAGCTATGACTCCAGCACTTGGCTGTACACTGCCAAGCTCCCTTCCATGATAATAGACTAAGTCTCTGAAACTGTAAGCAAGCCCCCAGTTTAGTGATTTCCTTTTAAGAGTTGCCGTGGTCATGGTGTCTCTTCATAGCAATAGAATAGTGACTAAAACATGATCCTTCTCTTTCTTCCTAAATAGCCACGATCTAAACCAGGGTTTGTCATTAGACCGGCTTTCTTTCCTGATCCTCTGCTCTCTGTCTGCCACCTTTGGCCTGCCACCTCAACACTCAATTCTCAGTCTTCTCTTGTCTGCAGACCACTAGTGACACGAATTTCTTGCTCCTAATAATGTAGTGAGAATTAAATGACACTATACGTATACCACACAGAAGTGTCTAGAGTGTTTCACAACAGCTTCTATTTTTGATTGAGCTCTATCCTACACTGAATGCATATTGCTCTTGTTTACTATTATTACCTTTCCAATAAAGTTAATTTCCAGGTACTGAGACATAGTTATAAAGGTCAAATGTGTTTCTCACCTTTGTAGGACTGTATTCTATCAATTGGACAGGTTCCCTGTCATAGGTTCTCCATGTTTTTTAGAAATTTAAGATGCTGAGAAATTCTTTAGGAATTGAAGACCTCTCTCTGTCTCTCTCTGTCTCTCTGTCTCTGTCTCTGTCTCTCTCTCTGTCTCTCTCTGTCTCTCTCTCTGTCTCTCTGTCTCTCTCTGTGTCTCTGTCTCTCTCTGTCTCTCTCTCTCTCATTTTTATGGTTAGAAATGCTGAGATATTAAGAGGAAAAGAAATTTGACCAAAATCTTAAATATCTTTTTTGAGGGCCTGAAATTGAATTACTAAGCATTTGACTTTAAGAATATGTTACAAAAAAAATGAACTCTGCAGAACTCTTTGCCCATTAAGTGAATCTTATACCACAGTATAGAATGATATTTGTATGTGTTTATTACTTTATCAAAGCAATGGTGTTATTACTATTGACAGTAACTGTGTCAGATACCATGCTAGATGCCATATATACATGGAATTGTTATGCCTCTTAGTAGCTCCATGATGGAGCTATTATTTTCATTTTATAGGTTGAGAATCTGCAGCATATGTAGAGATGTAAGGAACTTCCTCAAGATCATGTAGTTAGTAAATGGCTCATTCATATATTCACGTAACAAATTGTATGCATATCAATGCTTTGCCTATATGTATATATGTATGAACATCATGTGTGTGCCTGGCAGAAGCCAGAAGAGGGTATTGGATCCCCATAGAACTGGAGTCACAGATGAAGGTGAGCTGCCATGCACGCATTAGATATTGAACCCCTGCAAGAGGTTCTCTTAACTACCCAGCCACCTCTCCAGTCACTCAACAAAGATTGTAAGTGTTTGCCTACTTTGTGGCAAGTATAATCCTAGTGTTTGAGATTGTAGCCGTGCGTGAATAAAACATGCAAAATCGCCTACCCGCTTACATGCAAGTGGGCAACAAAGGAGACAGGAAGAAGTAATACATGTATATATCATGTTAAAGGCTAAACATAACAGAGAAGAAGAATCAAACAAAGAAGAGCTACAGGGTAAGGAGCAGACTTCAGTAGGGTATTCAGATGGCATCACGACAAAGGTGACTTCTGGGTAAGCATCTGAAGACAGAACAAAGCAGCCCAGGCAGGCATTTGGAACAGAAAACAGTGCTAAGTCTCAGGAAAAGCATTTGTTCCCAGGTCTACTTTTTTCTGTATATTAACTTGCCATCACTGTAACAAAATATCTGAGACAATGAGCTGGTGAAGCAGAAGGGTTTTGGTTTGCAGTTTTGGAGGCTGCAGCCCATGATTGGTTGCCCACACTGCCTTGTGCCTGTGAGGACACTGTCCATCATGGTGGAACAAAACCACTCACCTCATGGCCAGGAAGCAGGAAAGAGGATGGAGAGAAATCTAGAACCCACAATTCCTTTAGAAGGCACAGCTCCAGTGACCTAAGGGTCTTTCACAAGGTTCCGCCTCCAGCTGACAACGTTACCTCCCAGAAATGCCACCCCACAGTCCAAGAATTTAATTCACAGACCTTTGGAGACGTTCACGACCTTAATTATAGAATTCTGCTTATTAGCACTGTGCTGTGCCAGTCTCGTCTTCCCCAGAGTGGGTCTTCCTTAACCTCTCTACTCACACTCAAGGAACAGTGGTAAGTCTTATTAACTCGAGCTTCTTGGCCCAGCCTCTGGAGACCCAGAAGCACCATATTCCTGGAAAGCCTGAAACCTTGCTTTTCTGTCTCTGCCTGGAGAATGCTGCTGTTGAGGTCAATGATATTCTATTGAAGGATCATAGTTAAGAAAACAAGGTACACGGAACAGATACAGCCCTGTGGGTCTTTGAGTGCTTATGTGTTTATTAATATTTGTTCCCAGTATCTGTACTTCCAACTCTGCTAAAAAGACCAACTGTGCTACACATACACACATGCGCACACACACCCTTAACACACACACTCACACAAACAATTCCCAACAATTATAATCTCAATAAATACCTTGTCAAATGTTCCCAAGAAACTACGTTAGGAAATCTTGCCCAACTCATTCAATCTTTACGTGTTGACCAAGTAGCTTCTTGGGGCCACTATCCTGATGGGAAAAATGACCTGATGAGACTCGTAAGGTCTTCCTGGGAAGAAACCACCGTGGCTCAGACTCTAGGACACACCTTCAGGGGTAGGAACCGTTAGGAGTAAATGCGAGGTTACTATGAGCCAAAGATTGGTGTTTTAAACTGGAGACTAGAAATGCACAGAAGTCTTTAATTGTGAAGTCTGACAAGAGAGGGAGGCAAAGACAACTTATCATTATGTAGAGAAAAGAACTGAACCTTCCCACACAGAACAGCGACAACCGTGTGACTGGGGAGACACAGAACAACGCTCTTCAGACAGAAAATGGATTGCACGTCAAAGTAAGGAGACCATCAAAATTCAGCTGGGTGAACTGTGAGTTCTATTGGGGTTACTTACAGGAGCAGAAATGACTCAGAGAAAGCCCACCCCAAGCACTGGTGACAGCTCTTCGAAAGCTGGAAGCCTGGAGCACTGGGCACATCTTGCCCGAAGCTCAGCAGGTCTCTTCTCTGCAGCCCAGGTACACTGAGCATCTTCTAGGTGTCAACTGGTCCATCTCTTCCAGGCAGCTAGGATGACTTCTGTCCCTTCCAGGCAGCCCAGTTGTTCTGAACCCTTTCTAGACAGCTCAGTTTACCTGGGAGTGTCTCTCAGCAGCCATTATTGCTTATGTGTGCTTAGAAAGGAAGGGGCCTAGCATGCTGGTCAGTTTCTGGGCCTTCCTGAAGCTGTGGAGTTCCTTCTTGAGCTTAGCAAGCTCCCCTGTAGGACGGAATGTTTTCCTTCCCCTTGGGAATCTTGTATCTTAAACAGCTTCCTCCCAAGATGGAAGGTTTTATCTCTGAAGAAATTGCTGCACAACAGCCCACATCTGCTTGATGGGGGTGAGGTTGCAAGGAAGGGGAGGAGCAAAGTCATCTGGAGGAAGCAAGCACAGGATTTAAACAGCAAGTGCCGTGCTGTGACCCACTGTGCCCTTCTGTCACCTTCCAGCTCCTCACACAGAGCTAGGTATGAGGGCTGAACTGAGGGGTCTTCCTTTACTATGTTTCTGAGCTTTCCCAGTATAAGGAAATGATTTTACTTCTTCTTTTTAAATACAGATTTATTATTATTGCTATTGTTTATTATTTGAGACAATGTCTCTGTATATCCCTGACTAGCCTGGAATTTGCCTTATAGACCAAGCTGGCTTTGAACTCAAAGAAGAACCCCCTCTACCTGCTTCTTCTTTCAGAATTCTGGGTTAAAGCTGTCTACCACCATGCCTAGCATTATTTTTTAATCATGTGTATTTGTGTGTGCATCTGTCTGTGGGAATGCGCACATGAGGGCAATGCCTGCAGTATCCAGAAGAGGGTATCAGATGCCCTGGAGTTGGAGTTATAGGTGGTTGTGAGCTGCCTCATGTGGGTACCAGGAACTGAATGTGGCTTCTCTACAAGAGCAGGAGGTGCTCATAACCACTGAACCATCTCTCCAGCCTTATCATTGGAAAATAATTTTCTTGATCTCGCTGTGGTGGTTTACTGTTGGTAACTCCCACCCACCTGAAACCAGATTGTTGGTAATAGATCTACTGTTGCCCGGTCTCCAGGCATTGTGCCGGGTATTTCAAGAGGTGACAAACTGAGCTTCCAGAATCTGTAGACTGATGCTCTCTTTTCAGAGCTGTTCATGGGCAGGAAGCTCACATCCCCACAGGTTTGTTTCCATGTAGCTCCATCTGTTTGGGCCATAGCTCTATTCTACACCTCGTGTTCTTGTGTTCGTGTTTGGCTTCACTCTTCTTTGGGAACTGTTTGCTCTCTACAGATTCCCAAAGCACTGACTCAACACAGATGCTCTTTTCTCAAGGAACAATTTGGATGATCTGTAGTGTGTACTCTAAGGCTCTTTCTCTCAACATCTTCTTCCTGAAGAAAAGGGTGGAGGTTTTCTCATATTGAAAAGAAGAAAGAGAAAAAAATAAATCCTGAGATTCAAGACCCTAAACCGAGGTCCCTCATTATCAGCCTCCTATGCTGCAGGCTGCCCAGCCTCTTTTGGAAAGAAGGACAATCCAATTGTAAATATGATCTGTGCTTCTGAGAGCATTTGAATGGTAATACTCAAGCAATTACTTTCCTTTCAAGATCATTAAACACAAATCAGACTTGTATTTTAATAGGGCTGCCAGTGTGGCTAATGGCAGGGAGGGTAACACGAAGGGTACGTTTTTCCTCTAATGGGCGAATGTTTACATTATCAACCTTTCTGAGAAACAGAGCTGGGCGAAACTGCTCTATCTTCAGAACCATTTCTTCACTGTCTTGCACAATTTAAGACCTTTCTTTTGCCAAACAACAACAAGAAATCTTCAGAGCACTTATGAGTGGTAGCTATTGTACAAAGGGCCAGAAATGCTCCTCCCTGGCCCTTCCTCCCCGGGGCACCCACACCTCAACTTCCTGGGTGACCCAGCAGGGTCTGCACAAAGGGAATGGTTTCCTGGGGACTGTGGAGAGCAGGGTTCTCAGAGTGACACCATTTCCCTTCTATTGTAGGGACCAGAGGTACCCGGGACGTCCATGGTAGCACCTCTGGGAACCAGGAAGATAACTTCCACCAAGGTAGAAGTTGGACACTGTGGTCAGCAAAGACTCTTCCAGGAGGTGATTTACCAGAGCTGCTGGCACCAGGAATAAGGATGCTGCACTGGTGCCCAACTCTGCTCCCCTAAGGTGTCCTATGATCCCTCCCTGGATTCTGATGAAAGTGGCATGGCTATCATGTAGTGAGACATTAGGTTTACCCAGAGTCAGCCAGTCCCCAAACAACTCTCTTGTCTGTCACCGGGAGCTGATAATCTTTTGCCAAGTTCTAATACTTTTGGTACCACACTGAGAAATCAGACGAATATAGGAACTTTGACTTCTGGGTACATCAGAGGATGAAAAGAAGCAAGAACCAATATTGTA
Organism: Microtus ochrogaster; assembly: GCF_000317375.1. NCBI lineage: Eukaryota > Metazoa > Chordata > Mammalia > Rodentia > Cricetidae > Microtus > Microtus ochrogaster. Next base: position 834,577 of record NW_004949096.1, on the reverse strand, counting down.
ATATCATGATATGTTAAAAAAAATGAAAAAACTGGGGTGGAGAGATGGCTCAGCTGTTAAAGGCTAAGCTCACAACCAAAAATATAAATGAAGAGTCTAATGTTAGCATTTGCAAAAGTCTCTCTTGTTTCTTGCTTCTTTTCATATATTATTGTATAAACATGTTATTGAGGGATTTCTTTTTAAAAATATTTTCTTCAGTTCATCTTATTATTTTTGTGTATGAGTGCTTTGCTTGAATGTATGCATGTGTACCACATGCATGCCTGGTGTCCAACCTCAGACGATAGTGTCATATCCCCTGGGAGTGGAGTTATTGACAGTCATGAGTCACCACAGTCCTAGGAAGCTGACGTGGGTTCTCTGGAAGAGCAATACCCACTCCCAACTGCAGCGCCAGCTCTCCAGCTCCACTGAGAGCTTCCTTCCCCCGCCTGTGTCTGCTTCTCTGTCTCTGTCTTGCTGCTTCTTTCTGTTCTGTCTCTCCGTGTTTCTGTCTCTGTCTGTCTCTGTCCCTCTCTGTCTCCTGGACCTGAGGTTAGCTTCAACTCCTGATTCTCCTGCATCTCCCTTACAAATCCTGCTCGATTACAGATGTACACCATTTACACTTGGTTTATGTGGAGTTGGAGATCAAGCACAGTGCTCTGTGCACACTAGGCAAGCGTTATACATTCAGATGTTTTTTCACTAAAGTGGGCTCTCACAATGCAGCCTAGGGTCGTCTTGAACACTCAACCTCCCTCTGCTTTTATTTCCTGCAAGTTAGGATCACAGGCATGTGACAGCATGCCTGTGTGTGAACTTCGGTGAATGTAATTTCTGGTAACGAACATTTTTGTAAAATTTGTTTAACTATTTTCCTATACTTGGGCACTAAGTTATTTCTGGCTTTTCACTGATAAAATCCTATGGAAGAGCAACTATGGATATTCAGCTTTTTATTATTTGAGATTATGTCCTTGGCCAGAATCCCAGTGTTGGTCCTACTGCTGCAGACGAGACAAACATTCCACGGGTCTTACTTAACCTGTATTGCAAGTAGAAACTGTGTAGGTAAAGAAATGGACTGGATTGATTCCAAGGCTCTAATGCCACAGTCTCATCCTATTTCTAGGGTCTTTCTTTTTCAGGGCTTTTAGGATGCTGGGCATAACACCGAGTTCTTGAGCATGCTAGACTGCTGGACTACATGCCCAGGCTGCTCTTTTTTCTTCCTTCCTTCCTTCCTTCCTTCCTTCCTTCCTTCCTTTCTTCCTTCCTTCCTTCCTTCTTTCCTTTTTTTCTATACCTATGAATCTATTAAGGTACGGGAGGATAGAGGCTTAGAAAACTCATTTTTCTTTTTTTTCTTTCTCTTTCTTTCCCCCAATTACTCCCTCCCTCCTCTCTCTCTTTATCTCCCTGATCTTTCTTTTTCCCATAGCCCAGGCTGGCCATGAACTCATCCTGATTCTCCCACCTCTGGCTCCCAAGTGCCAGAATACACCTGTGGTATATGTCACCATGCTCAGTTCAAACTGATTTTCCTGTCAGTGAGGTAGTGTATAAAATATTCTCACTTACCTAAAAGGATTTATTTAGGCAGTAAATATAAATAATATTAGATTCCTAAATCAAGTACATTTAAGTGCAAGGAATTATTTATTGTCTGATGTGATTAAAACTCAGAGGTGATATTTATCCAGGCAGAGGCTGTTTGCTCCTTAGCCTTTTGCTGTTATTTCTGCTGGCTGCATGTTGGGGGGTGTCTCCCCTTTGCTCATAGGAAAGCGCCAGAGCCCTGATTTTTTCTATCTTCCCATCAATGTGCCTCCTTCCTACTAGTTCCAGCAAGATCCCAGGATTTATACTTATTGATTCTAATTAGCCTAATAGGAGTCATGTGACTGAGTGAGTCATGTGACTGACTGCAGGATATTATGGTGTGTTTTTCCCTAGAACCAGCCAGGAGTCTCTCACTTCAATCCAGAGTGAGAAAGTCACTGAAAGAGAATGAGGCAAGTATTACCTGTGGAGGGGGGCTTGAACCACAGGCAAATAAGATTAGGGTGTACATTAAAAAGCATTTTCTTTTAAGGATCTTCTCAGGAGCCCTTTCTAAAGGATGTGAATCTGAAATATGGTGTTGCTTGCTGTTAATGAGGAAAGGAGTTGATGGGCTAAGGAGACAGCTCAGTCAATAAAGTACCTGATGTTGTGGGATAATGATCTTGTACCCTGTAAAGATTTGTCACTTGTATTGGTTTAATTAAATACGGATTGTCCAGTAGTTAGGCAGGAAGTATAGATGGGGCAACCAGACTACGAAAATTCTGGGAAGAGGAAAGGCAGAGAGTAAGTCACCAGACACAGAGAAAGCAAGGTAAAAATTCCTTACTGATAAAAGGTACAGAGTCTCGTGAATAAACATAGACAAGAATTGTGGGTGAATTTAAGTCGTAAGAACTGGTTAGAAATAAGCCTCAGTAAACTCTACAAATGGTGCCCAAACATTCGGCAAGAATTTCCACATAAAGCCTGAGAAAGTTGAAGAAAAGGATTCTAGACAGACAAGAAGATAGCCAATCGCAGCTTCTTGGTAACTGTCTTTACTCTGGTAGGCTGTTTACTGGTGGTAAGCACAGGTGCAGCTCCTTTAAGAGAGGCTTTCCAACTCAGCATTAAGGGCAAAAACTGCACCTTTCCTTTAAGAGATCCTGCCACCAAACACTTAAATGGTGTTTATGAGCAGCTTGCGACATGCTTCTTGGTGGTGGCATGAACCTAGAGACTCCATAGAGTTGTGACAATACATGTGGCTCCCACCAATACTTCCACCATGAAGCTAGACTTTCAGGAAGTCAGGAATTGGATGGAACCAGTCACCAAAGTCACAGCTTTAATCCTAGCCATGCTGCTTAGCAGATTAAAGACTCATGTGGTCAGAAAAGATAGAGATATAAAGTAAAGAAAAAAAAACCCTCTCTAAATGGTTTACATTGTGTTAAAAAATATATATAGGCTTGGGAGAGAAAAGAAAAAGGATAGAAAAAATCCTTTAAAAAGGAATACTAGCAATTGTGAGGCAGAGGCAGACAGATCTCTGTGAGTTTGAGGCCAGTCTGGTATACAGAGTGAGATCCAGGACAGTCAAAGATATACAGAAAAACCTTGTCTCAAAAAACCAAAAATAAAATATAAAAATAGAAATAAAAGAAATAGAGTTTTTAAAAGCCACATAAAGATGGAAAACACACAGAGAATCTGGATACTTTATATTATTGTGTTATCTTTGAATTGTTTGACTGCTGAAGAAGGAGTAACAGCTGCTAAAAGACATTTGATTATAAATACTGCTGATTGATGCAATCTATAGATTTTGAAAATGCCTTGACTTCAAAATTTAAGTCAAAAGATATGTTACTTTGAAGAAGAGGTTTTGCTTTTGTTTCCTCAGGAAATGAGAGGCTGTAGATTAATTTTGGGTTAATAAGGTTTGATCAAGGAAGACCCCCTGAGAACTCTCCAATAGGGGTGGATGGCCCAGATGCTCCAATGTTTTAGAGCACCCCTGTTGTGGTTTTCTCTGAGTTTTACATCCAAAACAGTTTCAAGACTGCTAGCTGAAATGATCACGCCTCACAGAATACTCCAGTCAGGACTGCACCAAAGTTCTAAATTTTCTTTGAGTCCCCATAAGATTATCCGTGCCCCCAACCAGCAAGAAGTAGCCTAGAAAACATGCCCACATTCCCACAAAATGGATTATGAATGTTTGTCTTTGTTTAGTGCATTGGTTACAAGTTGTTATGAATAATGGTTAGGAAAAAAACTAAACAAAGGAGATTAGATTCAGGATCTTAAAAAAAGGGGCAATGCTGTGGGATAATCCTCTTGTACACTGTAAAAATTTATCACTCATATTGATTTAATAAAACACTGATTGGCTAGTAGCCAGGCAAGAAGTATAGGTGGGGCAACAAGATTAGGAGAATTCTGGGAAAAGGAAAGGCAGAGACATAGTTATTATCTAGAAGCAGAGGAAGCAAGATGAGAATGTTTTCTGTGAAAAGGTACTAAGCCACATGGCTAACCATAGATAAAAATACTGGGCTAATTTAAACTGTAAGACCTAGTTAGTAATAAACCTGGGCAATAGGCCAAACAGTTTATAATTAATGTAAGCCTTTGTGTGTTTGAGACTGAATGATTGCAGGACTGGGCAGGACAGACACTTCTGTCTACAGCCCGACATACAAGGAAAAGGGTTGTAGTTTCATCTCCAGAACCCACATTTTAAAGAAGTTGGGCATGGTGGTGCACACTTGTAATTCCAGCACTAGAGAGGCAGAAACAGAGGGATCTCCAAAACTCAATAGCCAGCTAGTCTGGGTTGCTTGGTCAGTTCTAGACCAGTTAGAGAATTTGTCTTAAACAAACAAACAAACAAACAAACCAAAAATGTGTTGGGGGACATTACCTGAGCTGAGAGATAATACCCGATAGATTTTTTTGGCTTTTACACACACATGCACAAACATGAATGTGTATCTGTACACACACACAGGCACACATGTACACACACACACACACACACACACACGAGCTGAGCTCCATCCATGGGGGTTCACTTCTATACTTTTTGCAGGAAAATCTTGAGTTTGAGGCTAGCCTGGGCTACATATTGAGGCCCTGACAGAAAAGAAGAAAATGGAAATAAAAGGGAAGAAGGAAGGCAGGAAGGAGCTGGGGCCTCCTGACCCTGTAAAGGAATTGAATGACTGTTAGCTTCAAGTCAAACAGGCAGCCACTGAAGTCATTTCTAGAAAACCAAGTCCACTTCTTCATTTAGCTAATACTTATCCTTAATTCAACAATTCCAAAACTGCTGTATCCTGGGTGTTGGGGACATGGTTTTCACGTACCCTGCCTTCTGCTTTAACCTTTTGAGGGCTATGATGAAGTGCCGGAGATGTCTAGATGCTCCCTGGCTGTCCTCAAGCCATGCATATGTTTATTTACAGTTGGAATGGCTCATTGCTGTTCTGGCTGGCTGGGCTGTAATTTGCTGAGGCACTTAAGCTTCGGTATTGAAAAAAAAAAAAAAAACCACAACCACAAAACAGCTTTTCTGCGCACCCTAATTTATCTGTAATGTTTGTATTGAAGATTGTCTGGTTGGCCTATTCAACTGAAATGCAGCAGAAATGTAAAATAGAGCACATGAAAGAAAATAGGTATAAGTCAATAATAAATCCCATCGAATCAAGAGAATGTCTCTGGCAGCCTTGCAAAGTATTTGCATAACCTAATTTCCCCACACCGGGATCTTCACTGGTTTTTAAATCACTCCAAAATAGAGAGTAGTTATTGGTGCTTCCGCTTGAATCATAGTTATTTTAAAATTCACCTGAATATCCCAACATATTTCTGTGTGGTGTTTATCCCATAGCATGAGACCACGGGACACCTGCCCAAACTCACGGTGCTGAAGTAGTGACCGAATACTCATTCTTTCTACTGATGTCACTGTGTACCGGGCTCGGTTCTGGGTGTTCCTGAGCCAACTGAAGAAACCACCGAGAACAAATGGTTCAGGAGGCAATGCCTTCAAAGTTTAGCAAGGTCAGCAAATGTGGAGTCGGAAGATCTGAGAAGAGTTTGATAGTCTTTACTGCCTCATCCTGGTCGTGTGGTCTTGGGCAAGTTGGTGAGTCTTGCAGACTTCGTTGCGCTGTTTTCTAACCTGAGAAACAGAGCAAGGAAAGGCAGTGTGAGACGCCTGGGAGTCTACGTGATGAGCTCTCCGAGGCTCGCATGCCGGGCCCCATTCCAGTTTCGTAACTATGCGATGTGCATGAGCTCAGTGTTTACACCCATCAAGTGGGTGAAGTATGTGAAGTCTAGCTTAAAGACCCTTTGAACAGTTGTGTTTCAGTGCTAGCCTGTTGCCTGGCCTGGAAGTAGACTTCATTAACAAGAGCTGCCTCTTCTGTCGTTACTATTACTGTCATTATTGTCACTTGACTGACCCCTTTCTGATTAGAGTAGGCTCTGAACTCACTCATTTGACTGGATGTGTACTTAGTGACATCAAGCCCATTCTGTGCTGGGACAGAGTTGGGAATGGAAAGCTAGTTCCTACTGCAAAGGAGCTGGGATCCTAATGGAGAGAGACAGGTGTTACATTATTAAGCAAATCATAGACATAAATAATACAGGTTCAAATAGTGATGCCTGCTATTACAAATGAAGCAGAAAGATTTAACACACAAGGACGGGAGTCCTTACATGGGTCACACTGCCTAAGAGGTGAATGTTGGATAACACCATTGTGTCAGAGACCAGAAGACAGGTTTTCGAGGCAGAGCAGACAGTTAGCTCATGGATCTCAGCACAGAAGTGATCTCATCATGAATGAACAAAAGGAAAGCTTTCTTGTGTGGCTAACAATGACTAGGTTTCTAGGGAAATGGCATAAGAAGTAGGGAGCAGGATGCAGCTCAGTGGTAGAGCACTTGCCTAGCATAGAGTTGATGACTTTGAACTTCTGATTCTCCTGGCCCTGCCTCCTGAGTACTGGGATTTCTGGTGAGACCATGCTCAGTTTGTGTGGTGCTAGGGGTTTAATCCTGCATGCAAGGCAAGTACTTTACCAGCTGAGGTACATCCCCAGCTTCTTTTCAATATTATTTGCTCTTCAGAGCAGAAATAGGTGGCAGAAAGTTCTTTTAAAAACTTGGGGGCAATATTTTACTTTTTATCAACTTATCATGAACCTAAATATACCTGAGAAGAGGGAAGCTGAACTGAGGAATTGTCTCCATCAGATTGACAAGTATTTGGGACGTTTTCCTGATTACCGATTGATGTGGGAACTCCCAGCCCACTGCAAGTGATACCATCACTGGGCAGGTGAGTCTGGGCTATATAAGGAAGGGTGTAGAGGAAGACGGTGCTTTCATGTCCAGCCTGCCCAGACCTGAATAATCACATAGAAACTATATTAATTACAACATTGTTCGACCAATGGCTCAGGCATATTCCTAGATAGCTCCTACATATTAAATTAACATATTTCTATTAATATATGTATTGCCATGAGGCTGTGGCTTACCGATAATGTTCTGGCATCTTTCTCTTTCAGCAGTTAAATGGCATCTCTTTGACTCTGTTTATAAATCTCTGTTCAGATTTCCTGCCTAGCTTTACTCTGTTAGGCCATTGGCTGAAACCAGCTTTATTCATCAACCAGTAAAAGCAACATACATACAGAAGGACATCCCACAGCAGAAAGGTAGCTGAGCAAGCTGTGGGGAGCAAGTCAGTAAGCAGAATTCCTCTGTGGTCTGCTTCAGTTCCTGTCTCCAGGTTTCTTCCTTGAGTTCTTGCCTTGGCTTCTACCAATGATGAATAAACCTCTTCCTCTCCAAGGTGGTTTTGATCATGGTGTTAATCACAGCAGCAAAAAACCAAACTAGGATTGACAAAGTTACGTGTGTCCATAATCTCAACACACAGGAGGCTGAACAAAAGGATGGTGACTTTAGGCCTGGGCTACACAGTGAGACCCTGTTTCCAAACACCAAAGATCTGGGGATACAACTTAGTGGTAGAGTACTTGCAAGTACAAGACCATGAAGAAAATTTTTAAAAAGAACATACTAGAAACAAACCTTTAACTTTTAAAAATTTTAGGTAAAATTGTCTGAAGATTTATTGCAAGTTGGAAATGATTGAGACAGTATTGAATTTGTAGCTTGTCTTTGGTAAGATGGCTATTTCTCCAAATTAACTCTTCTGATTAACAAGCATGGGGTATCTTTTATCTTTTGGTGTACAATAGAGGAGGGATGCTTGTTATTCAGAAGACATAGTGGGTGAGCTTTCAAGGGACGAGAGGTAGAATGTATTAGTATAAAGGTTTAAAAGGGAAAGATAGAAGAGGAAAGGTTAAATTGGGGTGGGAGATGGGAGGGCAGGGGAGCGGAGGGGATGACCTTTTAGAAAAGGTCATAGGAAACCTACCTACTACTGAAGAAGCTTGTACACACACACACACACACACACACACACACAAGCATGCATGCACATGCATTAAAATGTAGTTACTCTATAGTGCAGGAGTCATGTCCCTGCTTACCTGCTAGATATCACAGACAACAACAACAAAAAAATTTCAGTGCTAGGACTGGGCTACCTCTTTCGGAGCTGTCAACCTGTGAGGTCCCATAGATCTCTCAAACACTATTAGTTATTACTAATTGGTTACTTTCTAGAGCTTGATAGTAAGACCCTCTTGCTGAAGATTTGAGTTAGAACATGGAAATGTCAAGCTGGTACCGACCTGTAAGCTTCATCCCTAATTGGTTAGCTTTTATAGTGCTGGAGGGTGCTATGCCCACAACTGGAGGAAAAAAGTAATCATTAATTTTGTCCAGCTGTGAACCTACTGAACTGCAATAACAGCTGGCCTGGCGAGATGTGCCCACTGGTGCAATAACGGCATGAGCATCATGGAAGTAACCAATCACTTTCAGATAAGATTTAAGTGCTTTTTGCAAGATAAAATTCATAAGTGGCACAAATCCTGGGCTAAGGGCCTGTGACTAAAGAGGTCATAGGCCCATTGGAGAGAATCTACTATAATTATCTTGCTAAAGGAACATAGTACTAGACTAACTCCTGTTGACTTATTGTTATACCCACAGATTAATGCAACCCTCATCAGAGAACCATCAATTTGTAGCAGATAGTGATTAACACAGAGACTCACAAGTGATCAAGGTACAGAGAATAAGAAACTGTGGAATTCTCAGCCCTAAATGGGACATTTATGTCACCTTCTCTCCATCCAAGGCTCAGGGATCATTGGAAAAGAGATGATGAAAAGAGTGTAAGAGCTAGGAGTGGTGGGTGACCACAAGGGAACAATGTCTTTCAGACATCAAAGCAGCTGTACATAGGAACTCACAGTGGTTGTCACAGCGTGTACACGCCTTATCAAAGCTTAAAACAGACAAAATTTTCAGTGTGGAGAAGGGAAGTGGACACAAAGTCTCTTCCCTAACCAAAGAGCTATTGTAACTGATAGCTGCAGGGAGAGGGAGAGCCAGTTTTCTTTAAGAGTGTAGTCCCTCGTACCTTGACCACACTCCAGTAGAAGGCCACACATCCAAGAATATATGAACAGCACACATAGCACTTGATGGCTGTAAGAAAAAAAATATTTTAGACTTATTTTATGTGTATTTAGTTATGTAAATCTCTCTCTCCCTCCCCCCTCTGTGTGTGTGTGTGTGTGTGTGTGTGTGTGTGTGTGTATGATGTACATACAACTGACTGTAGAAGCCCAAAGAGGCATTAAATCCACTGGAAGTGAAGTTATGGGTGGCTGTAAGTCGCCTGATGTGGGTACTGAAAACTGAGTTCCAGTGCTTTGAAAAGCAGGAAAGCACTCTTAACTGTCTAATTCATCACTCAAATTGATATAAGAACAGAAATTACATGCCTATCTCTATTGACACAGAAAAAGAATCCAATATTCCATGATGAAAGTCACGGAGAGGCCAGTGGTTGATGGATCATGCCTTAGCATGATAAAAGGCACATATGGCAAATCTTTCATGAAATGAAAAAAGCTCAAAGAATTCCCAAGAACAGGAGAAAGACAAGGGTGTCCACTCTACTCCTATTTAATAGTGCTTGAGGTCTTAGATAAAGCAATAAGACAAGAGAAGAGAATTAAAGGCATATACATAGGAAGAGAAGATAACCCAGTTTGTAGATGATATGATTACACCCATAAGAGAGTCTAAAGATGCCAACAATAACCTCTTGGAGTGATAAATGAAGGATTGCAAGGCAGCAAGCTACAAAAGTAACATACAGAAATCAGCAGCCTTTATATCTACCAATGAAAAACTACCAAAAGAGAAATGGGGAACCAGTCCCGTTCACAGTGCCCCACCAGTCTCTTCCTTAATGGTATATTGACTGTCATTTCCCCTGCATTTTTAGGTGTCCTTTTATTTTCTTTGTACAAAACTCTTTTTCTCTTCTGATTGGAATGATGTCTCCCTTCCTCATCCCCACTCCTTTCCTTTTTCTTTTCTTATTTTGGCTCTCTCTTTCACTGGGTCATAAAAAGGCATCTTCTAGCCCTCCACCTTACCCAGGAGTCCTATTGTATTATTGATCAGGGCAGATCAGAAATTATTTTTTTCAGTATTGTGCACCCAAATCCAGGTCTTTGTCCATGCTAGGCAAGTGTTCTAATGATGAATAAACCCATAGTTCTGTTTTGTTTGGTTCTTTGAGACAGCTTCTCAGTATATCACTTAGGTTGGCCTGGAAGTCATGATCCTGCTTTGGCTTCCTGAGTGCTGGGGGCTACAGGCACTATGTCTGCCTGTTTAACACCATTTAGGATACATTCTTGGTGTTGAAGGAAAGAGCCTGGGAAGAGCATCAAAGTTGCATTATCATTCTACCTAATAAGAAATGATCTCCCAGTGCTTTTTATCTTGAGGGACTTATCCCTCAAAGCCATTAATATTCACCTCTTAACTTATTGACTGGTCCAAAAGAGCAACTTTATTATTCATTACCTTGTTCAGGCTTAACCCAAGAAAAGCCAGAGTCCCTCCTTTACCAACACCACTAGACAAACACCCATGTCAAGTTATTATTTTTCTGTAGTACTTGGTTTCTTTACTAGTAAAATAGAGGTACTAATTATGTTCAGGTCAAGACGATCTGTGATGATTATATCAGATAATGCATACTTAGCATATTCCTTAGCAAATGGCATACTTTCAAAAAGATTAAACAATTGTTATTTAATATTTTAATTCTGTAAATTATACTAACGGAGTACTTACTATATATAAAAATGTTCGAGCCAATGATAATGAAAAAGGAACTAGTGCCTGGTAGTACAGATGTGGAATCACAGCTACTTGGGAAGCCGAGGCAGGAGGATTGCCAAATATAAAGCCTTCCTGGGTTACAATGTGAGTCCAAGGTTAGTTTGGGAAATTTTATGAGATCTTATCTCACAATAAAAAATAAAGGACTGGTGTTGTGAGAGCCCGCTTGTTTCCGGCTGCTCACCTTTGAAATAATCACATAGAAACCATATTATTTGTAATACTGTTTGGCCAATAGCTTAAGCATATTTTTGGCTAACTCATCTCCATTAGTCTGTGTGTCACCTCATAGCTGGGTAAAGTTCCAGCATCTATCTCCTGTGGGACTACATGGTTTTTCACTGACTCTGCCTTTTTTCTTTCAGTATTTAGTTTAGTTTTCCCTGCACAACTCTACTCTGTCCTATCAGGCCAAGCCAGTTTCTTTATTCATTAACCAATAAAAGCAACACGTAGACAGAAAGACCTCCCACATCAGACTGGCAAGTGGGTTTAATGGGTAAAGGAGTTTGTGCCCAAGCCTGTTAGTCTGAGTTCAATGCCTGGATCCCATGAAAAGGTAGCAGGTGCGAACTAACTTGGTAAAACTTCCCTCTGATCTCCACACATTTGCTGTGGCACAGTGCCACCCTCCAACTAAACAAAACAAAGCTTAAAACAAAATGAAAAAAAAAATGGACTGGGATGGAGCTCAGTGGAAGGGTACTTGCCTAGAATGTACAAGCCCTGATTTTGGGCCCCGGTAATGAAAAGGAAGGAGGGAGAGATGAAAGGGGAAAGGGAATACAAGAGAAACAGTGCATGGGAAGACTTGTATGCTGCCCTGTCATGTCCCCAGCACCTCACCTAAATCAAAGACTTCTGTTTATTATATTATTGCACAC
>NW_004949096.1:801535-822177 GCF_000317375.1 Microtus ochrogaster | reverse complement strand
CAGGTTAATAGAAATGGATTAATTTAAGATATAAGACCTAGCTAGGAATATGACTAAGCTATTGGCCAAATAGTATTGCAATTAATATAGTTTCTGTGTGATTATTCAGGTTTGAGTGGCCGAGAAACAAATGTGCTGTCTCCATGTACACCAAGCCAACAGCCCGTAGACTTCATCCAAATCTCCCATCCCAGCCTCTGCCCATGCAGGGAGAGTGTACATCAACACATCTGCCTTTTGTGTGGGTTTTGTGGACTGAGGAATGAACCCCATCACATCTGGCTTTTGTAGACTGAGCTCAGGTGGTCAAGCTTGCATGGCAAGCACTTGTACCTGGGGAGGCAGGCCATCAGCCTGTGTGACTCATTTTCAAACCCTTTGCAATCATTTGGAAGTATTTTCTTGGCAAAGGGATAAACGCACCTTTGTCTTTTAAAGTCCAGAGAGCTAGAATTTACATCCATCCTCCCCACTCTGCCCTCCCAACACTTTTATGTGTGTTTCTTCAATGTTTGGGCCAGAACATCATTGTCCACAATCATGTCAAGGCCTTGCATGATATTCTAAGCTTCTTATTTTGAAAATGTAGCTCAAAAAGCAAGATTTCCCCTCTCTTCACAAGGCTGGATTTTTTTTTTTACTTTGATATATCATTTATGTATCTCATCCATTATTGATGCATGACAGCTTTGACATGAGGCAGCAACCTTTTAAAAATCACAACGACTCTGTCCTGAACTGTTTCTTACCCATACTCTTTTCAGAGCACGAGAAATTTCCTGCCTGCAGAACTTGCTGTGAAGCTTCCTTTTCTGGCGGACAAACGACAGGAAGGCCCCCACCTAACCTGAGTGCTCCTACTTGGTGGAGGAGCTTCGAATGCGCGTCTCATTTTAAATTCTGAAGTGCAAATGTCATGTAATGAAAGTATCAGCAATGACTTAAATGTGGTTAAATATGGAAACTCGGCATAAAGTCGGTGTTTATTTGCAGTCGGTGACAGTGATAAGGGCAGGAGCCCTCCGGATAAGTGGCTTTCAGCCATCGTTAATCGGCTGATAGACGGATAGCAGAGACGCTGGTCACAGAGGACGCCGTCTCACCCACTGTAATGGAACAGGCTTGTCCGTCTCACAGAGGGCGAGAGGGAGAGCACGTGAGCTGATGATTCCATTATCCTGCTCAGAACGACCTCCGAGGCTGCGAGAAGGCAAAAATCGAGAGACCTTGACCCGAATTGTAGTGGAAACTCAGGGACTCTCGGAATCTCAGAGCTAGATGGGGTTCTTGGTGGCCATTTAAGCCAACCCCTGCATTTTTCGATGAGGAAATTTCCATGCGTAACCGTACACCAGCATTTATTAATCAGCGCACATGTATTCATTCCCTGCATAAAACCCTTTGGCTGGTTGCCCACTGCCCTTACGGTGGGTCTTTATTTAGATAGCAAGGCCCCTTTTGGTCTGCCTTCTGCTTCCTTTATCTCTCTGTCTCTCCCCCTTTCAACGAGGCTGGGGGAGAAAAGGGCTCCGGGCACTTACACTGCTTGCTGTGGCAGCTCTTATAAAGCTTAGGGGTCTTTTGGATGCGAGCAATACAACGTTTTCCCTGGCCCTCCCCCCTCAATGGCAGGCTGCTCTCTCCTGCACCTTCTCTTCTTACTCCTCTCCTCACGGTCACACCCTGACACACTTGCCTGCTCCCTCATCTCTCCCCTACTTGACCAGTCAAGGGCATTATGTACCCACCATTTGTGTAGAGAACTCGGCAGAGCTGCCTGCATATAGTAGGCGCTCTGCAAAGCTGTTGTCTGAATCGCTAACCCATCACAAACCAACCACAGTGGTAGAAATCAAGAATGTGAAACCTCACACAGCACAGCCCTGTTCTGGAAATCTGTCTAGTCCATTCATACATTCATAACTTTTCTTACCTAGGATATTTTTGTCCAGTTTACCAAATTTGAAGTAGGCACGTTTTCATTAGTATTGAAAAAAATCTTCAAAGGATTTAGAAATTTCTTTTGCAGCCATGTCTAAGGATACCATTAGAGAGGAGATACAGAGGATTTTAAGTAGGCTCCAGTTAAGCTGTCCCCTCCCATGTGATGAGAAAAGCTCAAGCTCATTGCACAGAAGAACCTCTTTGCAGGGCGACCTGAAGATGAATATTTATTCTCTTATCCTGCCTAAGAGAAAAGGATGAGAACTGGGAGCCTGCAGAATGTTCAGGCATGGGAGGGACTTGGGAGAACCTAGCCAGTCCTCTTTACTGCAGGGAAAATGGTATAGCAGAGGCAGGCAGCTGGCACGCAGAACCACCATGGTCCCTGGTGCCCCACCCTGGCTGAGCTCCTTCTGCAACAAGGCACCTTGACCCTAAACCTCCAAAGGCCGGGCTGAGTCCGCAAATGGAAGCAGCATTTGACACAGGTGCAATTTACAGGTGCTGATAGGGCTCCTTCCCAACTGATGGAGAGAGCGTCATCAAAGGCCAATCACAGCCAGAAGGAGGTCCTCCCAATTCCACACATCAGCACTGCATGCTTGCCCTCTGAGTTCATGGCCTAGGGAGACCTTTTATGACCTTATTGTAGCCAACCTGGTTCCGAGTTCAATTTTCATTTGCCAGTAATCTTCAGTGTCACAAGCTATCCATTGTTTAACGAAACAATCCGTGAAGTCAGGGAGCTCACGGGGCCAGATTCCCTGGGAACATGGGCAATGTTGCAGCTGATCCCCATAGGACTATGTGGAGGTACCTGCAGGCAATAGCTATCAATTGTTTTCACAGGTAATTAATTGCAGGTTGGAAAACTTTTATTGAGCTCTTACTGTATGCCAGAACTACAGGAGAGAATACAGAAATAAATAAGACAGACTGACCCACAAGGTCTAAGTGGGCATTCCACGGTGAACAACCCGCTCATCTCTCATCCTGACCCTTCCATCCCAGCACAAGGAGCTTCGGGCTTCAGTTTATGCTGGGCATGTTTAATTTGTAAATATATGTGTAATAATAGTTCTCCTACAAAAATAACAAAGTCAAGGATAGAATTTTCACCCTTTACTTTCTGCTATGCCAATATTTGAAAAAAAAATCCAATTTGGGAGCATTTTGGGCCTTAGTATTTTCACACGAAGGCTGCCCATATGTGTGCCTCTGTAAAACATATATGCATATGTATATGTAGTTAGCGTTAGTTGTTTTGGAGGGTGTGTGTGTGTGTGTGCGTGTGTGTGTGTGTGTAAGAATGTACTAAATGCTTCTCTGGGACTCACTTTTCCACAAGGTCTTTCAGTGATCTGTTCAGACTGATTCATGTTGTGGTTTACCCATGCTGTTGCTGCCTGACTCTCCCATGCATGAGTGTGTCAGTATCTATTCACTCTATTTCTGAGGGGAATTTGGATTGTTCCAGCACAGCGAGCAGTGCTGCAGGGAACATTGTTGACTACACACGTTGCTACACCATGTAAGTTCCCCAGAGTAGACCCGGTTGGTAGAGTCAGTAGACTCTCCTGCCCTGCATGTATTCTCCTTGAGAATGCCACTGCATTTGCCAGGTGATCTCTACCAATTAAGTTGGTTATTTTGTGATGCTGTGGATGGAACCCAGCACCTTTGTATATCCATCACTTTTCCCTGAGCTATGCTCCTATAAATGTCCCTAGAGCCCGCACTGGAGAATGTAAATGACAAGGAGTATGGCCATGAACAGAAGTTAGGGCACAAGGAAGCTCCCAGCGCACAGGCAGAAACCCCTCTTTTCATAGTGTTCATAAGGAAAGCACAGTCACTGTTCACTGCTCTCTCTTCTGCTTTACCCCAGCCCACGTGACAAGCCTTGGTTCTCACCCATGGTGATATTCTGCCTTTCTGATAGAGTGCCCACCTGCCCCTCTCTGCTCACTGTTCTCCGGTTATATTCATACAGTCTTAAAAACTTTCCTATCAATTGCATGAGTGCAGCAAGACAGAGCAGGTCAGGCGCCGTCACTCACAGCAGGTAGCAAGGAGAAACAAGCCTAGGATCCATGATAACTATACTCCCAACACACCAGGAAGATGCCTCATGTTTCCGCACAGCTCAGAAGCGCTCTCTCCTGTGCTTGTGTGCCCTGGGTACTTCTTGTCTCGCCGCACAAGCTATTGTGCATCTTCTTCTTCCAGGAAGACCTCCCTTGAACTATTCTGGGCCTTCTCTCATTATCCCAGGCCTATGCTCTCAGCAGACCCTCCCAAGGGCGCTAAGGTGGGGGGTGGTGAAAGCAGCAAGAAGAGACGAACCTTGGCCTTGGTAAAAAGAACTTGTTGAAAAGATTATGAGAATGCCAGAAGCTGATTACGGCCATGGGGAATGCCTAGACCTTGAGATCTGCAAGTGGCTCCATGGTCAGGTACAAAGCAAGCTATTTTTATAGAAAGAATTAAATAAAGCTATCAGGAACTTGGGGTAGGGGCATCAGAATGAGGGGGTAAGTGCCATGGAACACGTGTTTTTTCTTGTGGTCAGCCAATTTTCTGGGAGATACTTTAAGGAGATTGTCTCAAGTTCCAGTGTTCAAAAGTAGGCAAAGCTCAGGTGCCTGTATGAAGAAGAGACCCATGAGTCAGGTTTGGCCAAATCCATGTGGTGAATGTTCTGTCCAGATAGGAAAAAATTTTTCTTTCTCTTTTTTAAGGTTCCTTTTCCAGTTCTTGAGTTATAGACTTTCTGAAGATGAATAGAAGCAGTTGCTGGGGTAGATATGGTCCTAAGATGAAAAGCCACGTGGCTGGTCTCAGTAGAGAGATGGGAAGTAGTGTAACAATTATATCCACACCTCAATTGATGTTAGTCCATCCAATTGATATTAATGCACTGAGTCCCCTGCCTGGTAATTATCACAAAACATCACCATTAGCTTGACTCTGAGATGTGGGCTTCTGTGTGAGCATAAGAAAACCCTCTGGATATTCCATTCAAAGTAAGAGTTTCAAAGCTGGCATCAGAACCCTCCCAACTAGTGGGATACAGGTTGACCATAATTCTCCTGATACTAGTTGCCCATAAATCGTGTGGCTACCTTTCTATTGCAAGTCTTTTCTTTCTTCTTTCCCATATTTACCCCTTCCTAAAGCCCAGGCATTTCATATAGCATAGCAGAAGTTGTAAACTATTTCTCAATATAATGTCTATTTTTTTTCAGCAGAACCCTCAAATATTTTCTGGGAACACAGTTGTTACCTAAAAGCTATGTTTCCAGCCTCCCTTGCTGATAGCATCGCTATGATCTTTTTGTCCTAGTGGTACATTAATGAAGTGATATGTTCAAATTCAGGGAATTTAGTTAAAGAGACTCAGACCTTGTCTTCCTCCACTTCTTTCCTCTATACGTGCCTCCTAAATTCTAAGTATGATAGAAACAAACTCAGTATTTGTTGAACTACCATAGTTGGGTATCTATTTATTATCACAGTCTGACGTATTTCCTAACTAAAGCTACAGACCTGGTTTGACTTCATTCTCGTTCCAGAGAGCTGGCTTCTTTAAAGCCATCTACAGGCAAAACTTAGGATGGAGAAAACAAGTGACAGACCAGAAAACGACCCAGAAACTTCCCAACATGTGGCTTTTGCTGGTCAAGAATCTGAAGGAAGAACTGGAAAGTTCAATGGGAGCATAACTCATGCATAGCTCATTGGTGATATATCTTAGCTAGAAGAAATGAGAACTGGAGAGGTTCCATGGAATAGAATGATCTAGAAGTCATACAGATCTGAGTATATTTCTTAGCTTTTTGAATTTGGGTAGTTATTAGCATATTTTATCAGTTTCCTCTTCTATCAAGTGGTTACAATGATTTTTGCCTCCCCCCCCCATTTTGAGAATGAAAGAGGACCACGACGTTGAAATGAAGCTCCTCCTGTTGTTGACTTATTGGGGTATCTAAAACAAGTCGTTGCCTTTTCTGAGCCTGTTGCTTCAGTAATCATATGGAGCCATTCCGACTTGATGAACCCTGAGTCTTCCTGTTCAGATATGGCTCAACAAATCAGGCTACAACGTTGTGTTGAGACACAAAGCAACCACTGGTGCCAGCTTGACGGACACTGATTCCTGAGATTTTATTGGAACTCGGAAGTTGGTGAGGTCATGACAGCAACCTGAAATGACTCATGGTGAATATTTACACCATATGAATGGGCAAGCCCCATGCCCCATGCATCACACTCTCCGCTCAGCCCTGCAGGACGCCAGCTGTGGAGCATTTATCTGCATGATTTTTTCTATTGTTTTTGATTGGTTTTTGTTTGTTTGTTTGTTTGTTAGTTAGTTCGGTGTTTTTTTGGTTTTTTTTTTTGAGACAAGTTCTCTCTACAGAGCCCAGACTGTCCTGAAACTCGCTAGGAAGACTGCCCGGGCTGGCCTGGAATCACAGAGATTCACTTGCCTCTGCCTCTCAAGAGTTGGGACTAAAGGTGTGCACCATCATCCCTGGCATGCTTCTTACTACAAAGAAAGACAAATGGGGTCATTATATTTCCTTGGTTCTTAAGGCAGCAAATATAATCAGTAGAGCTTTAAGTGAGGAAATAAAAGCCTGTTTATAATGTACAAAAGACTGGGAGGGAAGCATTAAAAGTTACCCAACTCCTGAGTCCCGGGTGCCCTGATCCAGCTCTGAGTTATAGTAAATGGGCCCCTTGTGGCATGAAGTAGTTAATAACTCTCCCCCAGTGACCAACTTACCCAGCCTTGTTGCGCTGTTGATACCTTGGGTGAGCCGTTTTATAATTTAATTAAAACCGAAGGCACCAGATAATGGGCTGATGGTGCTGGCAGCCCATCCTGGATAAGAGGTAGGCTCCAGGGAGTAGGAGAAAGGTCGTCTATGGCACCAGGGGATCAGGAGCGGTTGTTCAATTATTCTAGTTAATCCAAATAAAGTAGATAACTAAGGCCCCGATTCACTTAGCTTAGTGAGACCTAGGCTTGGCAAACAATAAGAGATCCTGGGAATACCACCCACTTTCTCACGCCACCAGGTATGGTGCCCAAAGTGTGTTTTTAGGAACAACAGTTCCTTGTCATGCTGGTGTCGCCCTAGTCTCTATTCTCAAAACTTCTCATAGCTAAAGGAGTTTGGGAAGCACTGACATTCCCAATGGTGAACAGGATTCCTTTCTTATACTCTTCTCAGAGGCTTTAATGGGCTAGAGTAATTCCCATACTGTTGGAGCGTTAGGTCAGATTTTTCTGGCCAGCATGTAGTCCCAATGTTCACAACTAATAATATGACTTGTGCCATGTGCAAATTATTCAAATGCTTGGTATTCACCCAGCTTCGTCAAACCCTGCCCTATGAACCAAACTCATGAGTTATGACCTTGGGCAGTGCAGCAATGTCAGCCGTGGTAAAAGTTCCCAGCTGACGATTTTTCTTGGTTTTTGTTTTTTGTACTTACTGAGCCATAGTCCAGTACTAAACTGTGTGACTCAGTATTTAACACAGTACTAAAATCCCTGGCTTGCTCTGTTCCCTAGAGTCTGTTTCTGCCCCAGTGAGCCCTCCTCTCTCTCCATGGGGTACCCAAGTTCAAGCCGGCTCATAATCAGTTGCTGGGGAAAGCTCAGTCTTGGTCAAGGCTGAGCATCTTTACCCACATGCCAGCATTTCTGATGACCCAAAATGCAACCAGAGTTGAATCTCCAAAATGGAGGGCCAAGAAGGAGAAAAGTAGCAAAAGGGGTCTGGAAGTACGCCCAAAGTGATTATATACTAACACCAAAATGAGCTTATGTAGCCAAGTATAAAAGATAAGATAAGGAAGAAATAAAACAAATAATTTGACTCTCTAGATGTCAAAGGCCAGTCTTGGGAAGTTGTACCCTTTTTGAAATGAGTGAGATGAAGACCAGACAAGTCCCCCAGTACTAAGAAAAACAAGGACTTGTTTCTGTCCTCTGCAGACTCAGAGACTGGAAAACCTTCAAGTATGACTTCCACAAAAAAAGAGTTCAAATATAAAGACCTCCAAAGGCCTCCTGCAATCTCTAGGAAACAATTTGCACAGTCAGTCTGGGACTTGCAGATTAAGGGACACGTGTCTGTTAGACTTGGTGGCCTCTAGCCAACACAGAGGCAGCAGGACTCGGATCCATCTCCTGCCTCCAGCACTATTTCTGCAGAGCTTGATGGGGGGGGGGGGTGTATGACATGTTAGCCTTCCCTTCCTTCACCTTCCGTGGTGCGTTTGCCTCCTGCATCCACAGGGGAAGTCAAGTGTAAACAGAAAGTCCCAGTTTCCAGGTCAAGCCACTGTCAGAATTTCCCCCCATTCTCTCCAAAATGCTCACAGTCCCTGCCAGCTCTTTATTGTATACCTGTCAGAACTGGCTCGTTCTAATCTCCCCATGTACAGATTCTCTCCTCAGTGACAGTGTCACTGACCCAAGAAGTCCCTGGAATCAGGCTGTCTCCTTCCAAGCAAACATAGTTATGGCTGGATGGTTTTCTTCACTCTCTCGCCAATCAGGTCTTCGGTATGAGGAGCTATTTCTTCATCAGCTGGGCCCATGTGCTGATTATAGGGAAAGACTGTGCTGTGCAAGGAGCCTGTCAGGCAAATGAGGCAGGAGTTACCCATGATGCTCTACTTCTCAGTATGTTCCTACTACCGAGACTCTAATACTGATCTAGAGACTCGGGGTGGCCTGGGCATCAGAAGAGCTGCATTCGGGGGTCTCTTGCCTGGCAGAAGTGTTACTAGGAGATAGAAGGAAGTGATTTTATAGAAACGTGTGGACGCCAGGGAAGTGGAGGTGAAGATCCTCAAGGCAGGCTTGCAGAGGAGAGGAGGTGACAGAATACTCAGTGAAAAGGATTAGCAAGAAGACTCTGAAAAGAGGGCTGGAAAGGAGACGTTAGAGAGGTATGAGAGGAACGAGGAGGACATAGCATCTCATCAGGTCCTGAAGGAGACAATTCCTAGAAATCATGGATGAGGAATGAGAAGAAGAATGGTTAGTGATTATGACCCAGGGGCAAGGCAGCCAAGCAGTCATGAGTTGGTGTACACATTGCACATCTCTGGAGGAGAGGTCATCTGCCACAATCTCGATTGTATGGATGATCCCAAGAGTTGTGCCTGGGTGACTTCTGGGGACAGCCTCACTGGTGAGAACCCTGAAGGCAGAACCCCGACACCAGCAGCGACAGTGAACAGGAGCTGGGTAGGGGTCAGGGCCCATGAAGGTGCCCTTGAAGGGTGTTTGGAAGTTAGAGAAAGAAAGGGAAGTGTGACTCTCAAGGCTTGAGGAAAGAATCCACTTGAATTATAGCTTGGGCTTGAGAGTCTGGGCATGGCTTAGGGAAGGGGGAAATTAGCAAATTGAGAGCTGTGACAGACGAGGAGGTGGGTGGAGGGAGAGGAGCCCAGTCACTCAGAGACAAGTCTTTGAGTCTCTCTACCCTTTGCTGAACCATGACTGTGGAGGGGAGCAGCTGCAAGACTCACAGAGCTTACATGGCTTATATCAGCAGCGCGGCAAGGAGTGAGAACTTGGGTAGTCAGTGAAGAGGCGGTTCGTCTGGAGTGGGAGTGGGCTTCCTTGATGAGATGACCTTTGTGTGGGCTGAGCTTCCGGTGAAGACCATGACAAAGGTCGTTCTTGGCAGGTGGGAGTAAGTTTAGGGCTTTATGAGACAGGAAGAGCCCATCACGATTGGGTCAGGAGCCAGCAGAGGCACGAAGTAAGACCAGAGCATTGGGTTAGACAGATCTCTCAGGGTGGAAGACACTTCCGTGGGGATGTCCAGTGATGAGTGTGTATGGTACATCACCCACCCAAGCCTGGGGTCTGTTCGAGGGTCTTACCCAGCCTCCCAGCCCCTGACACTTCTGATTTGAACGAAAGCCTTCTTCCAAGCCAGCCCTCGGCACTACAGCCTACCCGAGTCAAAAACAGCTCAACTTCATGGCTTTCTAGGAAGGTTTCTGAGCCAGACCCAAGGGCTGACCATTTCTGTTGTCCCCTAACAATGCTGCAGGGCAGAGGAAGGGGACACATGGGGCTGTCAGTATTCCTACAAGGACACAGCTGCACTGATCTTCCCATATAAGGCGAACCCTGCTGCCCTCCTCCTGCTCTGTGACTGGGCCTACCTTTCCTCTGACGCCTCTTCTCCATACTCCCCATTACCAGGTTTCCCCTTGCTGTTCAAACTTCTCCTTGTGGCGTTCCCTCGGCTCAGCTCAGAAGTTACACCCTTTGTATTTTTGGTCTTCCTTCATTCCCCTTAAAAATTTCAAGTTCCTTAGCATACGTGTTGTTCTTCTTAAAAAATAATAAACGGGGGGTGCAGGGGGTGTTCTTCTTGAACACGGGGCACAGGACAGACATGCACGGCGGAACAAACACAGACACTACACGGCGGCTCCCACGTGGGTTCACTTTAATGGGGGAGGGAAACACAAAAGGGCGAAGGATGTGGGACACACAAGGAAAAGGCAGGACGAGAGGAGAGGCCTCGTGTGGCCCCTGCCTTTTAAGGGGGGGCCCAAGGCAATCTGGGAAGAATATCTCACACCTGCGCGCAGGTGTGCGCACAGGCAACCATAGTCCAGGGGGAGTCTGGGAGTTGTAGTTTTCCAAAAGAACAACACGTGTTATCAAGAAGGGAATCTGGAGGAGGAATTAACATTGAAGCACTAGCCAAATGCTATCAATGCCACATTCACAAATTAGAGGATTTATTGAGAATATTTAAGATATATTTTCACCAAGGATTGAACTTCAGAAAGACAGGAGCAAGATTTGGAAATGGGGACCCTTTATAAGGAAGCTGCTGTATGCCGAGACTGGCTTTGTTTGCCCGTCTTAAAAGGATAGAGACAGCAAACCTCTGTGTTAACAAGTGAAGCTGGAGGTAGCTGTGTGGTCCAGGGGGAGAGAGCTGCAAAGCAGCACTAGACACTGCACAGGTCCCAATCCAGCTTCTCTGGCTAGGGTTAAAAATAACACATACTCTCCATAAAAAGCTACAGAAATACTGCCTGAACACCTTCTCTATGTGTTTCCTGACTTAGTCTTCATGATCTGGGTGCTACTGTTGTCCCCTTTCTAGATGAAACAGGCTCAGGAACACAGAGTCTCACGGATATACTTTTAAAATGTGGTGTGCAAACCCAGGCTGTCTGAATCCAGAGTTGCTTCCCCTCTGCCCTAACATGATGGCCCTTGACCTGGCCATGGCCTATGACAACTAGCTCTTCCTTGCACCAGGCTGAGATCTACCTCTTTTCTCCAGGCCTCACTTTCCTTATCTGAAGAGCAGGGAGACCGACCAGAACTCTAGAAGATGAGTAACCCCAGGTCAATGAAAGTGTCGCTTGATTTGTAAACACCTGTGGAGTCTCCTGCTCCATTCATTGCAGAGGCCATGCTAAGGCGACCAGAGGCTCCCTCACTAGCATCAGGCAACACCATCAAGTTTAAAGGGATGTGGCAGCTAGGGGTTTATTCTACTAAAGCTAGGGCGTTTGGAGAGGGTGGAAGGGCAGCCTTCCTCCCCTGGCAGGCCTGAGCTCAGCCAGCGAGTGCCAGGGTCTCCTCCGCAGCCCTGCCCAAGCTGCTTTCAAGGCGGGGCAAGTTGGGAGTGTTTCTCCCTCTTCTGGTGAGAGCCAAGAGGTCAGGAGGAGTGTAGCGGGTGACAGATGGAATCTGCAAACTTGTTTGGAAACACCCTTTTTCAAGTGCACCCAGAGACAGGATTAAGAGAACAGCTTTGGCCCGTGTTCAGGGCTGTCATCTGCTGAACACCTCCAAGCTCATTTGAAGGAAGTGACAGAGAGACTGAGATTTCAAATCAGGAAAATTGGCCTCCCCACCTCTGCCAGCCTGCAGAAAAAAAACAAAAGCTCCCTAGTAGGAAAGCGCCACAGCGCCACCTCCCGGCCAGCTCTTGCCTGGCCCTCGGGGGCCTCTGGTCTCAGCCTGGACTCTTGTACTTCGTGGACTTTGACAAACCTGCTGGAGGGAAAGCTCCTGCCTTCCAGGAACCGGGGTGGAGGCATGGGAGTTGTATGCACGCTCAGATCATGATGTGGACATATGTGTGCACTCACGTATCTTACTCAAATACATGCGCATTGAAAGCCAATTTGGGCATCAAGTAAGATCAGCCTATTTTGTGAGGCACAATTCCTTTCCATATGGGCAGCTTTTAAGGTGAAATTCATCATGATGAGGCTATGCACTCTGGAGTTAGTGGGTCTGGTGTTGAACCTCAAGCTTTATAATTCAGTAGCTGTCAAAGCTTAGGCGAGTTACTTAGCCTCTTGGGGCTGCTTTCTTCCCCTAAAAAATAAGGACAATGGTGCTACCCACTTCAGCATCATGTGGGTGCATGGCCTATGACAATCATTCTGTATGAACTAACTGTAATTATTATTCAATGGAGCAAGGCTCTTATGTATTTCCACCTTGTACAGTCTAAATTTGGTTGGTCAATAGGTCCCAGCAGATGTGTCCAGGTAGAGAAAGTTACTGCTAAAGGCACAATGTTTGTCCACAAGGATGCTACCTGAACTGTATACGACCTCTAGCAGACAAGAGTCATGGTTGTGGAACTGCCACATCTTTTGTCTTCATTAAGTCAAGCCTGCGGGCAGTGACTTGTTGATGCTGTGGACTGACTGACAATACCCTGGATGTGTCCTCTATCCAACTTAGGAGAAGTGTTCGTGCTGGTTCCCCTACCTTCACCTGCTAAGCATGCTGGGGAAGCCAGCCAAGTGACAAAAAGCTCCATTCCCAGGTCTAGTCCTCCTGCCACGTTGGAGCCACAAGCAGCCCGAGAAACTCCATCTTAGGTGGGATGCTCACAGATGCTGACAGAAGAGCTCTTTCCACCTAGAAAAAGGATGGTGAGGGGACAGGCTGCCAAAGACAGAGGCTCACCTTCTCAAGGTCAACCATAAATCAAGGTGACCACATGTCACGGAAGCTAGCTCTGGAGTCCTGAGAGGGTGTGGGGCCTGATGACAGGGGATTATCTCTTCCCTTCCCGTCTGCTGCCAGGGAAGCCAGGCATGTGCCTGTGTATTGCCACCAAAGAAGCCTTCCCGCTGTTTAATGGGGGCTAGCTTGCTCTGGGAAGGAGGGCCTGGCCTGCACATCTGTCTCATCAAAGGGGTCAGAGGCTTTGGACACAAAGGTCTCTCAAGCCCTCATTCTCTGGCCTTTATCACTCCCAGAAGCTATCCTGTTAACGTGCTCAAACAGCCGTGACTTTGCCTCTGCTGTGCTTGGGGAGCTCAGCCTGGTGGAGAGGGAGGAACTGCAGGGAGGGAGAGAGAGCCCTTTGGGTCTCTGAGGCTTTGCACTTGGCTGCCTCTCCCGAGGACTGAACCATGACTCAACTGGCTTAGAATGTTTTGTTAGCCAATCCTTGTTTTGCTTTGAAACCACCAAAGTCTCAAGAAAATAGCTCCAGGGAACTTAGAGGTGAGCTGCCTCACACACAATCTGTTTACAGGGGACCCTAGGAGTGAGCTCCAGTCAGGAGCCTTCATCTGATGGCTGTGCACTTGGAGGGCATGAGGCTCTTGCAGAAAGTCAAGACACATTAATGCTTTAAGTTGGAAGGGTTGGAAAGGTGGTAAGGCTGCATCTGCTGTAAAGCTGTAGAGCTCCAGCTTCACGTGGGGTCCAGGAGTTGAACTCAAGGCTTCATGGCTGTGCATGTCAGCCTTCCCGTCTGCCAAGGGGATTAGGAATACTTAATGAGAATGAGATGACAAAGGACGAAACAGAGCTCATCTTCTCTCCTGCTCAGCGCATGGCCACCTATCTGATGTTTAAGAAAACATGTCAGAGAAGAAGCTAGCTCAGCAACTATTTTTCCACTGAAGTGACTGCTGACTCATTTGGTCTTGTGAACATGTCAACAGTTGCTACCTTGCTGATGGTGGTGGAAGATACGACTCGCTTTTAATTATATGGTAAAAGAGGACTCCTGGAAGCAGCGGTGATGTAGCTTAGGAATTGTGCTAGGCAGGGTCCTTAACCAGGCCAGGTGACAACATACCCGACCAATGCCATGAGAATATCCAGTACACTCTGGTGGGTAATCAATGCCCTATCAGTGATAGGCTCAGATCTCAATTTCCTCTCTCCACGTGCACTGTGTTAGGCTACCATATAGATGCAATATCAAGAGCAGTATGCAGCACAAAGCTAATTAAAAAAAATAAACAAGAGCAGGGTATACTGGTTCACACTTTTAATCCCAGCACTTTGGAGGTTCAGGCAAGCAGACCTCTGTGAGTTTGAGATCAGCCTGCTCTGCAGAGTTCCAGCACAGATAGAGCTATATAGGAAGACCTAGTCTCAGAACACCAAAAACAAAACAAGAAACAACAGTGCTATTGTTTATGGATATTCAAAGCCTTGGCTATCAGCTCAGTTCTTTCTCTCCAGCTCAGGGGAAGCATTTTAGAAAATAACATGACCAGAAGAATAATCTTGAATCTGTTTAAAAAATTGTTCAAAATTCATCTAACACAGACTGAGTCATTATTAGTAACACATTATTTGAGAATGGACTAAAACATGGTGCTAATCAGAAGTTCTTTAAAACAGGAGTGATCTTTTTGTTTTTTTGAGGTTACTTGAGTATGTATCAGTCCCCTGTGGTTGCTGTAACAAATGAACACAAGCTGAGAGGCTTAAACCAGCACAGGTTTATTTTCTTACAGTTCCCACAGCCAGAAACACAACATTGCAGCTGGGGGATGTAGCTCAGTGGTACAGTGCTTGACCAGAATGCATGAGGTCCAGATGTCCAACACGGACTTCAGTGGCTAAAGCCATGGTATTAGACACCTCAATTTCTTCTGGGAGCTCCAAGGGGGAGAGGTTCCTTGCTTCCCCAGCTTTTAAAGGCTGACTCATTTCTTAACTTGTGGTGACTCTCCATTTTCAGAGCCCGTGACAGTGGCTGGGTCTTTTTATGCTACCCCTCCCAGTTCTGACATTTACCCCACTCTCTTCCTCTCTTCTATTTAAAGTCCATGTGCTTGCACTGGGTCCCTCCCATCCTCTCCCCATCTAAGGACCAGGCAATGGACAGCCTGAACTCTGTGCTCTCCATGTCCCGTGTATCATAAGAGAGCCATGGGTCCTAGCAACTAAGATATGGACATGTTTGGTGGTTAGCCGGGTAGCATCTTGGTCACCATATAGAATAACCTTGGTATGCATGAAAAATAACTTGAAATCCATTCTCACATATTTTGCCTTAATCACTATCATTAGTAAGAAGATGATGAGCCACTTCACAGCTGATATGATGGGGTCCTCGGGTCCTGGTGGGTGCATCAGCCATGTGAAAAGATAGGATGATGCGGCAATTTCCCCCTAAAACAACAATGTACTTGGCTGTAGGAACTGTTGTTTTCATATTAAAGCGGCGACAGAAGATACCAATTGGCATGTCTTTAATCTTCTTGGTGGATGTAAAAGTTGAGACTTCAGCAAGGCTAGACTTTTCTGAGAAGAAGGAGGTCTCTCCGGGCTAGGTGGGAACATGTACGGCTCTCAGAAGCCTGCACCAGTTGAAGCATCTGGGCCTAGAACTCACCTCTCTGCCTTCCCCACTCTGTCCTTTGCACATCTCTTGGGGTGAAGGATATGGAACCCACAGAGCACAGGCCTCTCCTTTCCTGGGATAACCACCCTGCCAGTCATAGACTCTCCCAGAACCAAATGAACTCATTTGTAAGCATGAAGCTTAGCAGCCTTAAATGCATGCACGCACACAGTCGTGAGCCAGTCTTCCGTATTCTTTTATTCTGTAAAACTGACCATTTAGACCTCCTGCTAGGCCTGGTAGCCACCGTTCTACTTCATTTATCTGTGAATTAGACCACCCTCGGTACCTCAGACAGGTGGTTACATGACACTTGCCTTCTGTGGCTGGTCTGTTACACTTAATTAAATGTCCTCCAGGTCCATTTGTATTGTAGCAAATGTCAGACACCCTCCTTTACAGGGCTAATATTCTATTGTATATATTGTATGTGTAACATTTTGTTTCTCGGCTCCTCTGTCAATGAACACCTGAATCATTCCTGTCTTTCAGGTATTGAGAATGATGCCACCACGGAAACAGGTATTCAAAATATCCCTTTGAGACTCTGAGTTCATTTGAATGTGTGTCTAGCCGTGTGATTGCTGAGCCACACACAATCTTTTGTGGGCCGACACCATTCTCCACAGCACCTATATGTGAAAGTGCAGACCTGTATTTAGCCGCACAGAAGGCTTTTTCTCATGAGGCTGAACAGCGTTGAGTAAACACAGACATAGCCCAGTAGGCGGTCCGCTAGCTCCTCATGACCTGCAGGGAGAGCTGCCTCTGTTTTCCTCTCAGTAATGGAGATGTCTGGAGACCGGAGGGAATGGGGACCCACAAAATCACCACAGTTGTTGCTAGAAAATGCCAACCAGAACTCATCTGTGCTACTGCTTCTTAGGGAAGGCATTGGCCCGGCAGAGTTCAACGCCAGCTCAGAAACCAGGTCACAGCCCTGGTTCCGTGCGCTCCCAACCCCATAACACTCTCTGCCCTCTTACACAGAAAGGAAACATAGGCCAGAGCTGGGAACTAGGACCGAAGGGGCTGATAAATGTTTTGTTGGTCATGAGCTCGAAGGCTGTAGGTCAAGGTGTCGTCCATGGAGAATGAGCAGAAGGTGAGGGCTTAGGAGTCTACAGTATGGGATCCAATGGTTTTCTCGTCTCTAGCTTTGATGAGGCTTCCGGGAGCCTTAGGTTTCTTTCTTTCTTCTTTTTTTTTTTTTTTGTGCGGATGACAAGATGTCTTTATTCTCATAGTTCAATAATAAATACTCCATTGTGTGTACATACCTTAGAGCCTTAGGTTTCTACGTGTAAAACAAAGGGGACATGGCGCATGATGCCTGGGATTGTATCCATTTGTCCAGCACACATTTTCAGAGCCTTCTCTAGCTGCACATCCTGCAGCTCTTGAAGATGCAGTAATTTAAAAGAGTAATAAATACATGCAGTGCTGTCCAGGTCAGACACAACCCCGAGAGTTTTGTTTGTGTGGGTGGGTGGGGTGGGGTGGGCATGTGCATGCCATAATGTGTGTGTGGCAGTGAACAGACAACTTGTGGAAGTCGGTTCTCTCCTTTCGCCATGTGAGTCTTAGGGATCAGTCTCGTGTCACCAGGCTTGACTGAGCGTGGCTATGCTCGCTGAGTCATCACCCCTGCTCCAGAACTGGACATGCGTATTAGTTCAGTTAAGCTCTGGAACAGCTATCGGAATGGTACTACTAAGATTACCATTTCACATGTGAAAACTGTGAAAGAACGAGGGTTCCTTGTCCAGCCACACAGAGAACATTAGAGGGGCACATGGGATCCATAGTGCTCTGGCCCAATGCTGTGTGTTCAACATCTCAGGACCTTATCCCCAGAAAATTCATACCTGGGTGATAAGACCGATTCCTATTTCCTAAACATTTATCACATGCCCAATCATGCCAAACACTTCATACCCTGGTAACATTTACTAATTTATTGTTGTTAGGGCTCAAACCCAGGACTGCATGCATGCTAGCCATACCTCTAAGGTCCGTATTCAAATCTCCCTTGAAAGGGGGAACAATGTCCTCTTTTATAAATGAGAAAATTCATGCCAAGATTGGTATTGAATGCAGGCCTGGCTGAGAAGAACCGTATCCTTATTTCTTCCTCCAGTCCAGTGCTTGACCCAGGTGCCAAAAAGATGAGATGTGGAGATCCGGGTCTGGGCAGCACAGGCTTCCTGGTCGTCTCTTATGTGGACCTTGTCCTGCAGGCTGGTCTTGATCTGCAGAGGCATCCCAGAAGCTCGCTGGCATGTCACTGTCCTGGACTGGGGAAGACGCGGAGGTCAGAGTCCCGGGGATGAGTTGTTGCAGCAGCCCCAGGAGGACACAAGCAGAGACCACTTTCACACTGTGCTTTCAGAGACTCTCCCCACCCCCAATCTCACCCACAGACTAACTGATGCTGAACGCCCCCCTTAATTGCTGTCAACTCCCTCCTGCTCCTCTGGTGTAAGTGGTCTGCCCAGACCTGTTCCCCAGAGCAAGTTTTGAGGCATGGCCTTTGAGTTCCACACAGACTCACAGAGAAAGTAGAGAAGCAGGAGCCCTGGACTGTCTCCATCCATGCTGGGGGTTCAGGAGAACAAACGAACAGACAAATGAGCTGATGGATAAATGAACAAATCAAGCCCAGCTAATCAATGAAAGAAAGAACAAAGGCATGACCAGGGAGGAGGGAATAAGGACAGACTAGCCCTGCCTCAGCCCAGCATGGGTTCTGAACAACAGTTCCTAGATGAAGGACAGACATTCACAAGTAGCCCAGGACTGAGGGATATAGCTCAGTGGTAGAGCATGGATTATTTTTCGTGCTTGAGGCCCTGGGTTTCATCCCCAGAAACCACTCCCCCGCCAACCACCACAAAGCAGAACAGAGTTGCAATATCTAAAGCTATTCCATTTGAGATTCCAAAAAGGGGACCCAAAATCCGTCTCATGGGCATCCCCCCTCCTGGAATCCTCTGGAAAAAGTGCCAGTCATTTTGCCCTTTGCCTCCAGGACAGGATTAGAGGGGTGCCTGATGCTTCCTCCCATTGGTACCCATGAGAGGGAAGGGTCCTCCCCCACTCCCTGCCCCCTCTGGGAAGCCACACAGAGCTCCAAGTTAATTAAAGCCTCCACTCTGAGAAGAAGGGAAGGTTCCATTTGGTAAATTTAGAAACAGCTGGTTAGTTTCAGCCATTACTTTTGTGCTAACATCAGTGGAGTTCATTCAGCTCTGTCTTTTCATGAAGCTGTCCTTCCAAGGCTACCTGATAGCTACTAATTGCTGCAACTACATCTCTGAATTGCAAATTTTCTGCACTGATAAAAACTTTGATTGCCTGTCAGCTACACATAAGGAAAAGATCAGCAGTGCTAAATGAGGGGTTCCACGCTTGGATAATAATGCCTAATGAATTATTCAGGAAAGAATGCTTGAATGAAGCAAACAATTTGAAGGGTTACTAGCAGCCGTAACAGTTCAACAGGCAAAAGAACAAAAGTATCATCCTGAACATTACACTAATGATTAAAAAATGCGTATTAATTCTAGATTTGGAGAAAAAAGAAATGCCAACCTGATTTTAAAGGTTAATCATTATTTTCCCAGTAATACTCTGATCTCTGGTATGGGGGGGTTGGTGAAGGGGAAGAACCCGTTACCAATATTTTGGGATGTGTAATATTATGACATAATAGAGTCATATAATTTCACACACATCAATTAAATATTGTAAATTTCAAATTTCATTGCAGAAGATCACACACACACACACACACACACACACACACACACACACACCCCTAACAGTGTGGCAGTAGAATGCTCACTCCAGAGAACTTTGCTTGGCACTCACTGCACCAGAGCTAAGGACCCCCTCCTTGAAGCAAGGGGCCCTGCAGAAACAGCAAAATGAAATAAGATGTATGTGATTAAACATATGCAAATACATATCATAATTAGTGACTCTTTCTGGCGGAATTCGAATGTGTTTTACACATTTTGCAAATGTGTTGATGATACCATTAGAAAATTCTCTTCAAGGCTTCTGCTCATTGGGTTTGAAACCCAAGAAAACAAACCAATAAATCAGCTTTTAGCTCCTGTCCAATACTGACACATTTGCTGCTTTCATAAAAAATATATTTCTACCACCCAAAGTGCTAATTTGTTTTGACAGATGCTGTGGAATTGCCAAATATGGGGGGGGGCAGTCCTGGAAACCATAATGCAAAACTGTATAATTAGAGATGTTAAAAAAATAGGAACACAACCACTGAGATATTATGATGGATCTCAATGTTTAAAAATAGCTCTTCGGGGCTGTGCTTAGGAGTCTCAAGGCAATCAGCTCACCAGCAGAGCATCTTCGGAAGCCATGGTGTGGTACCAGGACAATTGTAAAAAGTAGTGTTTAATTACCAAATATGCTGCCAACCACTTAGCAGTTCAATGAAATTTCCCCCACAACTCCAAAGCCTATGGTATTAGTCATCAATTAGTAATTTTATTATAAAGATGTTTAATGTCAACACAACACTCTTCATCGCTGGCTGTGACATTGCACAGTGGTGGCCGCGACGTCTGATTCAGAAGGCTGACCATCTGCCAGGGCCTGTGTTCTCACAGCTGACTAATGCTCTCCCCAGAGGACCAGGGCTCCCTGTGTTTCTGTTGCTGTCTTCTTGATACGAAAGTGAGGTTGATAAACACATTCAAGCCACAATTAAGAAACACTTCTACTGACCAGTTGTCACCGATGGCATCAGACAGCTTTGCTGTAGTAACAACTCGTTTAATGGTGTTGCTGTGCAGGCAAGATCAAGTGCCCCCTTGGTCCTTACCCAGCTCTTCAGTTTTCCGTGACATTTCCAGGTGCTAGGAATCATGTGAGGAAATCCTATTTGGTAGACGTCAGGCAGAGAAGTAAGACAAATGCTGGGCTTCTCAGGTTAAGGCCACAGGCTGGACGATCCATGGGAGC
>NW_004949096.1:800437-801239 GCF_000317375.1 Microtus ochrogaster | reverse complement strand
CAAGTGAAGCCTGGAATGGAAACAGAACTCTCTGCTGTCTTTTTTAAAGATAAAATCAGATTGCCCCACTGTGACTCTGTCTGCAGTACATGAAAGTGTCTTAGTCAATTTCTTTTTTCTTTTTTTAATTGTTTTAATTGAGCTATACATTTTTTTCTGCTCTCCTCTCCCCTTTTACCCTCTCCAATTTATTAAGGAGATCTTGTATTTTTCATCTTCCTATGTAGATCCATATATGTCTCTCTAAGGGTCCTCTTTATTGTCTTGGGTCTCTGGGGTTGTGGCCTGTAAGCTGGTTTTCTTTGCTTTATGGCCAAAAGCCATTTATGAGTGAGCACGTATTATATTTATCTTTCCTGGGTCTAGGTTACCTCACTCAATATGGGTTTTTTTTTGATCCACCTATTTGACTGCAAATTCCAAAATGTCATTGTTTTCTACTGCTGAGTAGTACTCCATTGTGTAAATGTACTATTTTCTTGATCTATTCTTTGGTTGAGGTTTCCAGGTTCTAACTATTGTAAATAATGCTACTATAAACATAGTTGAGCACATGTCCTTGTGGTATGACTGAGCATCCTTTGGGTATATACCCAACAGCGGTATTGCTGGGTTTTGAGGTGGATTGTTTCCTAATTTTCTCAAAAATCACCATACTGATTTCTAAAGCAGTTATAAAAGTTTGCACTCCCACCAACAGTAGAGGAGCATTTTCTTTACCCCACATCCTCTCCAGCATAAGCTGTCATCAGTGTTTTTGATCTTGGCCATTCTGACAGGTGTAAGATGGAATCTCAGAGTT
>NW_004949096.1:797996-799272 GCF_000317375.1 Microtus ochrogaster | reverse complement strand
GAGAGAGAGAGAGAGAGAGAGAGAGAGAGAGAGAGAGAGAGAGAGAGAGAGGATGGCATCAGTCTTTTGAAACCTCAAGACCCATTCCCAAGGACACACCTCCTCCAACCAGGCCACACACCCAATCCTTCTCTGAGGACAAATGCATGAGTCGTGGGGTCCACACAGAAGTTCCAGACTCTGAGGTTAAAACCAGAGGGCTCTGACTGGACTCCAGGACTTTGTGTGGTAGAAGGGGGGGGGGCTGGAAGTGGAGCCGCCAATGTGCTGGAGGCTACTCAATCCACAAAGCAGATAATAGCTTTAGTGGGTGTTTTTCTTTTTACAGAAGAATAAAAGAAGTGATGCTTCAAGAAATCAAGTTTCTTACCCAAGACTTGAACCAGAGTCTCCCTGATGCTGCTCACCGTCGGGCACACAGAAGAGGAGGGAGAGTGGGCACAAGACTTGGAAGTCATGCAAACCTTTACTTTTCAAAGAAAGCCAGGGCCCAGGAATGTGGAGAAAAGAGTCCAAGTGACACTGTCAGCTGGTGGCAGGACTGAGGTGTACAATTCCTCCCTTTGTAACCCCTCAGTTATCTCTTAAGAACTGTGCTGTCCAAAAGGGCAAAAGTGGGAGGACCTTCTACTTGATCTTACCCAGGCCCTTAGGCAAACTCCAGGCCTTATCCAGAACCCCTGGACTTCTACAAGAACGTGGTCTCAGCATTTGGAAGACTCTGAGACTCGGGGCACAGCATGCCTGTCATTGGCATGTCTGATCCTGTCAGTCTGTCTTGAGTAGTTAACACTCTCACACCTCCCAAAACTTGAGCAAGTACTCCACTGTCACACATCTTCATCCCATCCTTGTAGGTGGGCAACGTTATTAACCTTCCTTCACAGCAGGGGTACTGAGCACAGAGATGCTGATACATTCTCCAGCTACTCATAACAAGAGGCAGGCTTTAAACCAGGCAACCTGGCTCTGGAAGCCGCTGTGCAGCTAGCATGTCAGTGGCTTCAATAAAATGACGTCAGAGTGGCAAGATCATTTCCCCCAGGGTAGAGATCCTTTCATCCTACATCCAGTAAACTCCCGATTATGTTTATATAAAAGAATCCTTGCCATAAAGAGCTTGGCCATCAGTCATACAACAATAAACTTGGGTGGGCTCGACCCATAATGCAGCTGAGTTACTGGATTGCTTAGGTCCTTTTGCTCATAGACTGATGTCTTTCATCTTTTCTGCGGAGTAGTAGAGCTCTCTAAAGACTTATTTTTATTTTTAGAA
>NW_004949096.1:788807-797335 GCF_000317375.1 Microtus ochrogaster | reverse complement strand
AAACCAAATATGAGTGAGTACATCCCATGTTCCTCTTTTTGGGTCTGGCTTAAAGCTCATTAAACTAGGAATGTTGATGGTTTTGGAGATATTTACAATTTTTACTACTCTAACCCCAGGAAACACTCACTCTTTCTAGCTCTAAACATGTGTCCTGTGACTCCAGAAGGTACTGGTGGGTTGGGGAGCTGTCTGTTAAAATATTAAATCGGTTGCATTCATCCAATCCATATCTGTGTGTGGTGGGATTTGAATCTAAGTTGGACAAGTGAATTAACCCTGCACCCTCTTGGCTTATCAACCCTCTGGGCAAATGGAATCCAGTGGAATCCCCCTTATGCTAAGGGATTGCAGAGCTGTCAATCAGAGTGAAGGTCTCTAGAGAGAGCATAATGAGCCGTGCCCCCCCCCCTGCAGGGGAGCCACGCCCCTGAATGTCCTCAGCGGCATGCCGCCATGGAAGCAATGCGTGCACGGACATGCTTCTGGTTTAATAGTAAGATTTTTGATTGGTTCCTATAATAAAGGATTATGTCTCAGCACACCAGTGAGTAGCGGGAGGGAGACTGCCAACACCCAGGTGGCTACTTTCCTAAGAAGCTGAGGGAGAGCACAGGAGTGATTTTCCAGGGGGAAATGCCTGCCATCTCATCACCATTCAGACAGGAAAAAAAAAAATCAGCGGAGTTGATGAGCAGGTAAGGAGAGCTTCTAAAGAGCAACAGCTCCTCCCAGTCTCTTCTGACTGAGTCCACGGGAGAAGGAAGAAGGAAACAGTGAAGGAATTGCCCGCTTCCCACTGAGAGCAGAAAGAAGATGTGTCCTGCAGATGAGGGTGTCCTGGGCTTCTGCTGCTCTTCTCACTCTGCCACGCTTACCAGTGACTTTATCCAGAAAACATTAGGAGCCTATCAGAAGCTGGGATTGCAGACTGTGTATGGGGGCGGGGGGGGGGTGTAATGCACCGTGGCCTTAGAAGCGGCATCCACTCTCATTGACCCATTTGTTCTTCAACAGAACAGGAACTTGCGTCCCAGTCCCACCCACTCTCTGACTGACTTCCATCCATCCCCTACTCACAGGTACACAGAACACTTCCCTTTTGCCTGTACCCTCCTACCGATGACCACCCTGTAGTCAGAGTGGGTGACAGCACTTCCAAATCAGAGCCAGAGCGAGGTGTCCTGGAGGAGAGCGGTTCACACAAACAGCTCCAGTGTCCGCTTGCTCTCATTGGCCTTCAGTCAGCGTCACAATTTCCTCCCGAGAGAGCTTCAGATCTAGGAAATAACTCCCCTCCTGGGGCCGACTTGTCTCTCCTAAATCGAATGTCGCAAATGCTACGTCCTCTTGGTATGCTAGCAGGAAACTGGAAGGAGCGGCGGGAGTCACAACCTCATGTGTACCCCGCAAGCCTCCGAGGTACAGAAATGGATCCCAGCTATTTCTATGGCCTGTGAGTTTGAAGTTCTTGGCACAGCATCTGTTGATTCCAAGGGTTTCTGACTTCAGAGTCTACATACACCGTTTCTGCACTTGCCCCCTGTCCTCCTCTCGCCACATGGGCTGAAACCTCAGTCTCTTTATCTGTCTTCATGAGAGGTCCTCTAAGCCCAGGGTAGCTTCAGCATCGACGAAGGAGGCTCAAGATGGGTTCTGGGCTTAACCTTACGCTTGTGTTTTTTTTCTTTCTGCTCTTCCCCCTTTTCTTCCTTTCTTCCTTCTTTTCTTCCTTCCTTTCTTCCTTCCTTCCTTCCTTCCTTTCTTTCTGTTTTTTTTTTTGTCTTTTTGTTTTGTTTTGTTTGTTTTTTGAGACAGGGTTTCTTGAGTAGCCCCGGCTGTCTTGAAACTCACTCTGTAGACCAGGCTGGCCTGGAACTCACAGAGATCTGTCTGCCTCTGCCTCCCAAGTGCTGGGATTAAAGGCGTGTGCCACCATCACCCGGCCCCCCTTTCCTTAGATTGTCCGGAGAGGGAACATCTAAATGTCTTTACTTCACACTAGTGGTTCTTAACCTGCGAGTTGTGACCCATTTTGTGATATTATATCAGATAGCCTGCATGTCAGATGTTTACATTATGATTCATAACAGTAGCAAAATCACAATTATGAAGCAGCAACAAAATCATTTCATGGTTAGGGTCACCACACACAAGGAACTGTGTTAAAGGGTCCCAGCGTTAGGAAGGGTGAGAACCACTGCTTCACACAGAGTTTTGCTCCCCTCTGAAGCTTCCAGGTTGACCACACTCTCCCCTGGGGTCTTCCCCAAGCCTACCTGGACTCACCAGCCTTTCTAACTGTTCCAACCCTCCCCTCCTCCCTCTAGACTTCTAGAGAACAAATGACTTCATGGCACCCTTCCAGTGAGCTCTTCTAGGTATCTCGATTGATTCCCCAAGCTGTCCCAAGAGGCAGCCCTTGGGGTGCCATACACCTTGCTTATGTGTGAATCTATAGCTTCTTCTCACCCTGCTTAGGCCAGCATCTGGAATTCACTCTGGAAACAGAGATTTGTGAGGATATTTCTGGAAGTAAGCTGAAGAAAGCTTTCATCAAAAGAGAAAGGGAGAGATGGAGAGAAAGCGGAGGGAGAAGGCAGAAGGGGTTGAGAGAGGGAAGGAGAAAGGGAAGGAAAGGACCTCCCACTGTATAGCTGATAGTTCACTTTGAAAAGAAATGGGGCCCGGGGAGATGGCTCCCTTGGTAATGTGTTTGGTGCACAAGCATCAGGACCCAGGTTAAAAAAAAAAATCAGGCATGGTGGCACATACGTGTAGTCCTCACGCCCACTCTGCAAGCTCCAGAGACAGTGAGAGACTAGAGCAATGGCAGAGAATGCCTGGGGAAGACAGCCAAAGCCAATCTCTGGTTTCCACGTGTGTGTGCTCACAAACTCACAAACAGACATGCACACATACACATGAACACATGTGTATGCATAACGTAAACACAGAGAGAGAGAGAGAGAGACAGAGAGAGAGAGAGAGAGAGAGAGAGAGAGAGAGAGAGACTCTTCAATGCCCTGTGCAAGGTTTTAATATGTGTCTTTCTTGACAGTGAAGTCAAAGATGTTAGCAAGGACTCAAGTATCCAAGAGAACTCTGATATTGAAAGAGTCAAGGCTAGCCTGGGCTACAGAGCAAGTTTCAAATCACTGACAACTGAGGGCTAGTCTTTTCCAAGTCACAGGCCCACTGGTGTGACTTGTAGGTGAACATATGAAATTTTCAAATCCCTAAAAATGCCAGATGTTTCCCACTTGCTTGGATAAAGCATCTTTCCCCTCTCTCTGCCATTTTCATCCTCCTAGTCTCCACAGTAAAGTCTTGAGGGTACCTCACAGATGTATAACACAATAGTCACCTTCAGGATATCGGGGGACATTGCTCTCAATTTTAATCTCTCCCTCAACAACCCTCCAAAAATGTGCCCCAGGTCATACGAAGGCCAAAGGTCCGGTGCTAAGGGTGCCAGGTGGAGAGTCCCTACAGGGGCATCACATTCTGTAAAATGTTCTAAAGCTGAGTTGTGAAGATCCCCCAAATCCTACAGACTTCCACGCAACTGTCTGAGGTCAGAGGGCAGAATATAGGGTTCAACTCCCGGTGGACTGAGGAGCTTTCCTGCTTCATTTGTGAGCCTGGGTCCTTTCTTCCTAACAGCATGGGTTTTCTTCATGGAGCTCCTGGAGCGAGCATCTCTGTGGGTCATGCTGATATAAGCCTCATTCACACTGAATTCCAGTACTGTTGCATCAAAAAGATGTTTCTGGGAAACTGTACTGGGAAAAGGGCACATTGTTCTCTCCTCAGTTTTTGCACAAAATCACTAAGTTAAGACTTTTTTTTTTTTTTTTTTTGGATTTTCGAGACAGGGTTTCTCTGTAGCTTTTTGGTTCCTGTCCTGGAACTAGCTCTTGTAGACCAGGCTGGCCTCGAACTCACAGAGATCTGCCTGCCTCTGCCTCCCGAGTGCTGGGATTAAAGGCATGCGCCACCACTGCCCGGCAGTTAAGACTTTTTTTAAAGGTCTTCCTCTTTCTCCTCCTCATTCTTTCATAAGTACCTGAAGTTGAAACTCGGGCTTCACTTGTTAGCCAAGAATTCTACCACCGGGATATACCTCTGTAAGAC
Organism: Microtus ochrogaster; assembly: GCF_000317375.1. Lineage (NCBI taxonomy): Eukaryota > Metazoa > Chordata > Mammalia > Rodentia > Cricetidae > Microtus > Microtus ochrogaster. The sequence goes on along the minus strand of NW_004949096.1, from coordinate 793,198 downwards.
TTCAGTCAGGGTTATTAAAGTCTAATTTATATGAAATAAAATGCACAGTTTTTTAAAGTTGTATTTTCATTTTAGAGGGCAGGGAGCATGTGACTGCCATGGCATGCGCACAGAGGTCCAAGGATAATTTGTGAGAGTCAGTTCTCTCCTTCTTCTACCATGTCGGTCCTGAGGACCAAACTCAGGTCATTAGGCCTGGGAGCAAGTGCCTCTACCAGCTGAGCCATTGCATCAGCCTGAACATAGACATGCTTAAAGTATGGAGTTTGAAAACTCTTGACAGATATGTATGTAGCTCCAGCACCATAGGAGGCATAAGTCTTCTCAATCACCTGCAAAAGTCAGCTTGAGCATCTTTGTAATATGGTCCTCCCTGTTCCCAACTCCTGGCATTCTCTGACCAATGTTTATCCTTAATGGTTTGTCTTCCTAGAACGTCATGCAAATGTAATTGCATTATACTATTGAGTTCTAAGAGTTGTTTGCATAGTCTAGATCTGAGCCTGTGCAACTAGTGCGTTACTTATTATTCTTTAAAAAGGGTGGGTATATTTTTATATAAGTACCAAACTATTTCAAGGACTCACATGTGGTACTAGTGTTTAGAATTAAAACATTCTTTGGCCAAGAAAATACATAATGACCAAAGAAGTTGTGGTGGTTTGAACGGAACTGGCTCCCATAAGCTCATAGGCAGTGGCACTATTAGGAGGTGTGACCTTGTTGGTGGAAGTGTGTGGCTGTGGAGGTGGGCTTTGGGATTGCATATATGCTCAAAACCTCACCAAGTGAGATAGTTCACTTCCTGTTGCCTGTGGATAAAAACAGAGAACCCTAAGCTCCTTCTCCAGAATCAAGTCTGCCTACATGCATGTCCCGTTTTGTTGATAATAGACTAAAACTCTGAAACTGTAAGCCACCCAATTAAATATTTTTCTTTATAAGAGTTGCTATGATCATACTGTCTCTTCACAGCAATAGAAACCCTAAGACAGAAGTTGGTACCATGGACTTGGGCATTGCTGTGATAGGCCTGACCATGCTTTTGTTTGAAGGAATATAGACCTTGGGGTTATGGATTAGAAAGAAGTTGAAAGCTTTAACTGCTGCTTCCTGGGCCATCCTAGTAGAAGGATGGAAGACAGTGATTCTTAATGGGATTTGATTAACTGGGGGGGCCTGGCTCCAGAAGCTTCAGAGGAAAAGACTTTTAGCATATTACCTAGAGATCGTTCTTGTGGTATTTTGCTGAAGAACACAGCTGCTTTTGGCCCTTGTCCAAAAAGTCTGCCTGCAGCCATAGACTCTGTGGTGTAGATATTAGTGTTAACTCCAATGAAGATTTATAATGAAAAGGAGCAAGCTAAGCAAGGAAAAATATCAAATGTACAATTTGAGGAGAAAAGAAGCAACAGGAAGTAGAACAGGGCTAAATCCTTTGTTCAAGGAGAGAAACAGGCTAAGAAATGGAACGGAGAGGGGGGTGAATTCAAGGCCACCTGGTCTGCAAAGTGAGCTCCAGAGAGCCAGGGCTGCTATACTGAGAAACTCTGTCTTGGGAAAAAAAACAAAACAAAACAAGTAAACAAAAACACAAACCAAGAGAAAAAAGAAAAGAAAAAAAGAAATGGAATACAGGGAGAGGTGACCTCAAGGTAAGATAGATCTCATACAGCTAAGTTTCCAAGTTGTGAAAAGGAGTTAAAGAAAACTCAGAGCTGAGTGTGGTAATGCATGCCTTAAGGATCTCTGAGTTCGAGGACCACCTGTCTACACAGTAAGTTCCAGAACAGCCAAGCTCAGGCAGTGAAGGAAACCATGTAAAACAGAAAGCTGATGAAGATGTCCTGCAGGTTCTAGTCATTAACTACAACATAATCTAATACATTCAAAACTATTATGATTATCCTCTGCATCACTAATTATTTGTGTGTGTGTATGCATGTGTGCATGTGTATGAGCGGAGCCCGAGGAGGCCAGAAGGGCGTCTGATCAGCTGGAGCTTGACTTGCAGGTGGCTGTGCGCTGCCTGATGTGAGTGCTGGGGCTAAGGTTTGTGCTTCTGGGATAACAGGGAGAATTTTTAACTACCATGTCATCTCTTCGGCCCCAGAATCGAATACACTTTGTAATGGTCATACATTGGATTTATTAAGACAAGCATATTCTTTGGTGAATTCTTTTCAGAAGCTAGTATATTACAGAAGAATTATTGAAGCACATGTACTTAAAGTACCCCCACTCAATTTCAGAGGGTTATAGATGCTTCAAATCCACCATGATCCTTTAGGACAGCATCATAGCCCTAAGACCCATGCTTGGTTTGGTGCAGAGATTGGCATGATACATATATGGGTTTCAGAATGTCTCAGTGGGCCAGCATTTACAGCCTCTGATGCCCTTTCAGTTCACCAGGTCCAGGTTATTCAGATGCTCCAAATGATACATTTGTCTCTGTGCTGAGGATCAGATAAACACAATCATGGAAGGACCAAAAGAACGTTTGTTTTGTGTTCTGAAACTCATTATCTCATGTAGTGAAATATTAGTTTAACCAGGCAAGTAAGTGTTACATTTGTTTGTGCTGCCTTTGTTAACGATGTAAAGATGTGTTACATTTGTCTTCATGTCGTGATTTGGGAGCTGGCTGGTGGCCCCCCCCCAAAGCCTGGTGAACTCTTATCTAATTACTATACAAAGGAAGAAAGGAAGAGGACAGGGAAGGGAGAAAGCCCCTGCCTGTCACTGGTGAGTGCAAACTGCTGCCTTTGGTCTGGTTGTATAGGCTGGAGGGGCCGCTCAGTCCTGGTGAGACAAGGGTGCCACGTGAACCAGCTGCCTGTGCCAGCCTTCTTTTCACAGACATGTCTTCCAGAGCATCCCACGAACACATTTAACTATCCATGTGTCAGCCCCGGTTGCTGGGTTGACCTAAGCCAGGCAGAATCTCACCTGGTTTTACCCCCTGGCTCTAGCTTGCCACAGAATTCTGTATCATCAGCAAGTACCATGAATTTACAGTTCTTCTTTTTATATTTCTGGCTCATGCATAAAACCAGAGGCAAAAATAGACCAATGCATTGACTTGAAAGATCTGTGTTGGGACCTCCACATTTCAACTGTAGAGATCTCTGTGGGATGTGTCTGTGGGAATGGAGGTCACAGCCAACCTGGGCAACCTCCCTTGGGGTGGGGATTGTGGTGATGGGCAGGGAAGCTGCTGAGAGGCAGTGGGGACATTTCCGATTGTTACTGGCCCGACAGTTGCAAACTCATCCCACCAGCTGAGAAGATGGAGCCAGGTGGAAAGGGGCGGGGTAGGGATCATGAGTCCATTTTCATAATCTGGGAGCAGTCATTGGAAATGTCCATCAGGAGCTTGAATAAAGAAGTCTGTGGCTTAGGCTGGAGGCATGGAGTCCTAAGAGTGGAGGAGTTTGTTTGGGACTCTATAGACAGTATTCAGGGGTCTAACAACATGCTCTCTTCCTCCTTTGTAGCAGGCAACAGAAGTGGCCAAGATGTGTACCTGTCATGTCCCCCATGAGCAAACAAATAACTTGCTTCCACACAATAACGTTTATGTCTGGGGACATGGGATTTTACACTTATTTTAAGAGAAAATCATTACGTAAGATTTGCTTTTTTAAAAGGTGGAGCGCATGAAAGAGGCCTTACATGGACCACTCGCAGCCTAACGCCCCAAGCACTGCCCACACGTGGCCTTGCCGCCTACCCTCATCACTGATTTCTCCTGCTGCCACCCTTCCACCACAAAATGCTCTCTGTTCCCATATGGCCCCAAACAGTCCAGTTCTGGTTCTTAATTTAGGGGATGCAGGCTCACCTCCTTATAAGGAAGTATACCCTCAGTATTACCAAAGCATATGGCTCCTGGGAGAGCCCAGACAATGCCCTGGAGTGGTAGGAGACCCAGCCTGGGATTAGGAATGAGCTTTTTACCTTGGTAGTATGCATAAACTTGACATTCTTCCCTGGAGGAGGGAGCTGCCTCTTGTGTTGTGAGATCTTCCTTGGTCTGCCTCCTGGTTGCCAATGGTATGTGTGGTCCCCATGCACCTTTCTCCAGTTAGGATTTTCAACACCTTGGGATAAAATCCCAACATTCCCAGTTTCTCCTTTAGTAATGTTGAGCAAAATAACCATGTTTTAAGTGCTTGCTGTCTCATTCATGAATCTCGGTGATCTTAGTAACCACCTGCCTTAGTCACTGTTCTATTGTTGTGATGAAACACAATGACCAAGGCAACTTTGGAAAGAAAGCATTTACCCGGGGGCTTGCTTGCAGCTTCTGAGGGCTAGTCCATGGCCATGGAGTACCTGGCAACAGGCAAGGAGACATGGCACTGGAGCAGTAGCTGAGAGCTCAC
>NW_004949096.1:785213-788228 GCF_000317375.1 Microtus ochrogaster | reverse complement strand
CACCCCCATCAACACATATCCTCCAACAAGACTACACCTCCTAATCCCTCGCAGGCTGGGCACTAAGCATTCAAACAAAGACCGTGGGAGCCATTCTCATTGGAGCTACCACACACCTCATAGAAGTTTTAGTTTAGTTTTGTTTTTGAGACAGAATCTCACTACACAGTACAGGCAAGTCTCAGACTCAATTATAGGTGTGAGCTGCCGCACCTGACATGACTTCACAGATTCTTGTACAAATTAAACAATTTAGCACCTGTAAAAACCTCCAAATAGGAACTGTCAAACATGTTCCTTCTGATTCTATGTAGACACAGCCCAAGATTTCAAAATACAACTTTTTTCTCATTTGACCTCATTGTGGTATTCTTAAGCAGTGCACAAAGTCTACAGTTGCAAAGTCAACTCCTGTTGCCAAAAGAGGGTGACAATTTTAATCCACATCAAAAAAGAAAAGATCACCGGGCGGTGGTGGCACGTGCCTTTAATCCCGAATTTGAGAGTCAGAGGCAGGGGAGTCTCTGTAAACTCAAGGCCAGCCTGCCCTACAAAGCAAGTTCCAGGACAGCCAGGGCTGCACAGAGAGAAACCCTGCCTCAAAAAACAAAACAAAAAACCAAAACAAACCCCAAAAACAAACAAACAAACAAAAAAGAAAGAATGAAAAGGTCAACATCATTTTATTCTATACAGATAGCACCTGGCATCTGGCACCAGGCTGTCCTCCTGATTCATCCTGAACGTGGGATTTCTGTGTCTTTACATGTGAACAGCTTGGACACACACGCTATGTGCCAGGAGAAGCCGTCACCGCGGAACATGCGTATAGCTGCGCTCCTCCTGGAGCCAGCTGGTAGGCTTCTTTCACTGACATCCTGATCTTGGGTTCACCTGGTTCATTTCACCTGTCCATTTATGCCTGCGCCCCACGGGGAGAGAGGGTGGCTTCCTGTCTTCTGTTAGCACCAGCAGGGAGCGGCATGTGGGAGGGTTTCTGCTAGTAGTTTGAAGAGTAATAATGGCCAGCCACTGAAGAGTGAACATTATCATGTCTACATTTCAAAGTCTCTCTGCAGAAGTTAGTTAGGGCCCTCTCTCCCCGTGACTCCATCCTCCTCGGGTCTCACAGCCTTTCAGAACCCTTTCCTCTGCTGTTTCCTCTCATCTTCTCAGCTTTCCATGGCTCCTAGTCTGCTACCTCCTTCACCCTGTGAGGTCCTTTGTTCTAATGTTTTCCTCCTGTGCTGCAGAAGAGGAACCAAAAGATGGATCCTCCCATAATACAGCACTCAAGAAACTTGAGCTTTTGAGAGTTGCTTCCTTGAAGAATTCCTCAACTAGAGCTTTTCCTTGTTTGCGTACACATCTTCATCTTCATCCGCAGGCCACAAAGCCCTGCATCTTCCCACTGCTCGGCCAGGAGTCACTGCTGTTTCCATAGATTCTTTTCCAGTCTGTTGTTCTCTTTTAAGATCAATCTCACGGAGATAAAATTTATCGACATAAGTGAATTTTTTGTAAGCATATGATAGGTTCTTATTCTTCTAGGTCACCTTAAATCTTCTTTGACTGGGGCCCAGTTGTTTTTGATTGGTGCCACGCCTTCCCCATCGTGACAGACCTTATCCCTCCAGAATCATAAACCAAAATGAATAGTTTTCTGCTCTAAATTGCAATTGGTTGTAGTATTTTGGCACAGTAACAGAAAAGTAATTAATACAACAGCCAAATCAAAGTGCTAATTGGACAGCCGTGGATATAAAACTGGAACTTTAGTGAGTGCTGGGGATCGGAAACTTAATGTTTTGATTCTTCACCACATTGGTAAAATTGAAAGACATATTGGATGAAGCAACCGAGGTCAGTGAGTTTAGATGAAGAAATGAGGCCCAAGAGCGCAGTGCTGGCCCCTCCAACATCACGATGATGTGAAATGATGGTAAACAGCAAAGATCTTAGAGCTAAAAAGAGAACGTGGAGGGGCTGGTGTCCTGAAAACCACAGGAGAGAGAGGTTTTAGGGAGGGGAGATGCATCAGCTATGTCCCAGAAAGAATTGTTACTAACTCCAGTAAGTTGCAGACTAAGAAAGGACAGTTGGGTTAGCAGACAGCTGTTTTTGTGACATCTTCAGGAGCAGTTATAGAGCAGTGGTGAGGTGAAAGAACACTTGGGGGAGCCATCAGGACACAACGAGGTGAGTGTTCAGATGGGAAGAAAAGGCTTGGGTAAATGGTCACACAATGACATGAACATCAGCTGTTGGGACTGCATGTACAAGACGTGCACAAGATCAAGCCAATCAGAATCCCAGCATGGCCTGGACAGAGGCTTTGGAAGTCACACTCTCGCTGAGGAACTATTGACAATTGATCTCTGCTGGGGGAAGAGAAGCCAGTTTTCTTCACAGGTGTGGGAACTGAGAAGCAAGCTATCCATTCTCCAGCAGATGTTCTCACCCCTGTACTCGTACAGGCAACACTAAGTGGACTCAGTGGTTTTTGGCTTTTTTTTAAAGCACCTTTGGTTGGAAAGGTAAAGTGGTGGTAGGATAGGAGAAAATTAGAGAGGAAGAAATGGAGGGTGGATTTGATTTAGACATATTATATGTATGTATGAAATCCTCAAACATACAATCATAAAAATTGTTTGCACAATGGGATTTGCCATGAACCATGGCCAGTCTTACTTGGTCTGAAGAGAATTTGGCCAAGGCAACTCAGGTGCCTCTAGCAAAATCTTTAAACAACAGAAGTTTGTATCTTACAGATCTAGGGGTCAGAACTCTGCAATTGGTGGTGCTAACAAGGGTGAGTTCAAGAAGGGTTTCAGACCCCCCAACTTCTCTTTTTAAGTTCACTTGGAAAGACCAAAGTTAGCTAGCTCTATGTCCTCTTTTTCTAAGGAATCTACTCCCATTTATGAGGGCTGCATCCTCATGTGACCTCAATATTTCTTTTTTTAAAATTTATTTATTTATTAAGGATTTCTGCCTCCTCCCCGCCACCGTCTC
>NW_004949096.1:770300-783713 GCF_000317375.1 Microtus ochrogaster | reverse complement strand
GTGTGTATGTGTGTGCATGTGTGTGTATGTGTGTATGTGTGTGTATGTATGTGTGTGTATGTATGTGTGTGTATGTGTGTGTATGTGTGTGTATGTATGTGTGTGTATGTATATGTGTGTGTATGTGTGTGTATGTGTGTATGTGTGTGCATGTGTGTGTATGTATGTGTGTATGTGTGTATGTGTATGTGTGTATGTGTGTATGTGTGTGTATGTGTGTGTATGTGTGTGTGTGTATGTGTGTGTATGTTTGTATGTGTGTGTATGTGTGTGTATGTATGTGTGTATGTGTGTATGTGTGTGTATGTGTGTATGTGTTTGTATGTGTGTGTGTATGTGTGTGTGTGTATGTGTGTGTATGTGTGTGTATGTGTGTGTGTGTGTGTGAAGGTCAGACATTAACCTCAGGTATCATTAATCAGGAGATATCCACATCCTCTTTTTGTTTTTATTTGTTTGTTTGTTTTTGAGTTCGGGTCTTTCATTGAGACCTGGAGCTCACCATTTAGGACAGGCTGGCTAGAAAGCTCTAGGGCTTCCTGTGTCTTCAGATCCTCAGCTCCAGGATTGTAAGTGTGTGTCACATGTCAGTCTTCTTCCGTGGATGCTGGAAATCTAGCTCAGGTGCTTATGCTTGCACAGCATATTTTAAGGATGGAGCTAGCCCCTCACCCTGTTTTCTGCAAAGCTTCACATTTTTAATGCAGTACACCCTTCTCTCATAATTCAACAAGTCTTCACCCATGTTCTTGGCTTTACCCAGTCCGCAGGTAACTTTGGCACTCTCTACCAACAGAGGGTAGTGACAGAGGAGTCACTGTCCAACGTCCTGTCACAAATTGCACGTCATAAAAGAAAGATGTTTCCTCTTCCTCACTATCCTCTGTTCTTGGTTTCAACCTCTCCTCACGTCTGTAAAGACTGGAATGAGAACCTTTGCTTTCATAGGGGTGAGAAGATGAACTTGCTTCCAGTCTTTCGTGAATGGTGCTGCTACTACTTCTCAAACAGCAAAACTGAGTCTTGGAAAGGATAAGGTGATTACTGAGATTCTGCCAGAGGAGAGGGAGGGTGGAGGGCTGGGATCAGCTCCACCTGACCTTCCGGCTCTCGCCACAGTCTTCATTAAATGGAATGCATCCATAAACGAGGGGCTCATTCGTCATCTGCCCTGCTGTTTTGCCCAGCAGCACTACCTAAGTGCTCCTCTGATCGCCAGCCTTGACCTGGCAGGAGATGCTCCCTGGCAAAGTGCCCGCTTGAAAGTCTGTTTACCTGCTTACTGTTGTAATTTTTTTAAAGCTCTTGGCTTAGAGAAGGCTCATTTCAATCATGGACTTGTTTTTTATTTTTTTTCCATAATGCCAGCTATGCAATACTTCACTGGTACACTATTGTTTACATCAATTTTAAAACCATGTAAAACTAGATATGTTTAAAGATATACCTGTAGTGAAATTGTCAAGTACAATCAGCCATATGTGTAAATTAGCAATTCACAGACACTCACACACACAGAGGGGGGCGGGTGATCTAAGGAATCACCTAAACTTCTGAGTTTAAAGCCCCAGCCATTTATTCTCGTTTGGTCGAGAGTTAGCTGCTCTTAGCTGGGCATAGCTGGGAAGACTTGACTCCAACTCTTGTGTTCTTTATCTTCTTCCCTGACCTTGTGCCTTTTGTGGTGATGGAAAGAGATTAGAAAACAAGCCAAAACATAGGGAGATGATGGAGTTAGACTCAGAACTGATGCAGCACTTCTGTTTCTTTAAAAAAAAAACAAAACAAAACATTTTTTTAAACTTATGTATATGTGTCTGTGAAAGTGAGAAGAGCTGCCTGAAGGGGTCAGGAGAGGCCATCAGATCCCGGGAGCTGGAATTACAGGCAGCTGTGAGCCATCCAGTGTGAGTGCTAGGAACCGAACTGGGTTCCTCTGCAAGATCAGTACAGGCTCAGAACCAGAAGAACTCTTGCAGCTAAGCCTAAAGAGATAGGGGAATATGCCTCATTCATGGTGGGAGGGCTTTGCAAAGTCACCTAGCAGAGCTGAGGCATGGGGCCAGCCACAATGTCTTACACAACCACGAAGTACAAGGCAGAGGGTAGACTTTGAGAGTGAGAGGAAGCTTGAAGCCAGGGACTGGTGTGCAAAGGTCGGCGAGGGATGTAAATGTGGACATAAGACGCTTGTGAGCACACAGCTGTGCAGCCTCCTTGCTCTTTGTAACTTATATTGTCCATGCATAAAATATTGCTCAATACATCTTGAGTTACCAGAATCATCTACATAACCAAGAAAATTGGCAACACAGAGACTCTCAGCTTCTGTTCTATTTCAGTACAGTTCTTAAATTTATGCAACTCTACTAATTTGCGATTTTTCTAATCTTGTTTACTCTCACTTGCCAACATAAATAATGGTGTGGTTATCCGACATCTGGACATTAATATCCTCGACATACATATTTATAGTGGGAGCGTGCTGTTCACACTTAAAAAAAAAACCACAGCCTCTACATTTTTCACCGAGTTCATTTTCCTTAGTTCGTTTCAAAGTAAACTCATCTAAAGCCACAGATTGTTGTCCTGGCACTTATTAGTCGGGATTGATTAGGTTTGATCTCGGGGTTAATTTCACATGTAATCATATTATAGTTAGTCACACCTAGTGGCTCTATTAATGCAGATGTGTTTGCACTTCCTTACCTATTAATTACCGCCACCTCTGTAGGCGGATAGGGTCTCAGCCACTGAAGGAGAGTCACCCCCATGTATCAGGGAACAAATTACTGCTTCCCACAGAAGAACTTGTAGGGATATCATTGATGACACCTTTGCTCTCTTCCTGACTTGCAGATGAAGAGTCTCTCTGCTAACTGAACAAGCACTGTGAAGACCAGGTCTTCCACGGCCTTCCAACTGGCTTGAACCATGATCTAGGAGTGAAGCCGGCGGAGGTGGGAGGACATTTTTACTATATGAGTGCAAATTTTATTTGTAAAATTTGTAAACGTGTGTGTGTAGTTGAGAGCTCAGTACTTTATATGCACTGAAAGCTCACCTAGGCACAGTTTGGCTTTGTTGTTTTGGAAGAAAAAAAAATGAGGGTTCTAGAAGTGCTTTTCTCGTGATTAATAACCAGGACTGGAATCAGACAGTGAATTCTAGGTGCTACCATGTGAGTGGTTATCAGCCCATTGTCCACAGAATGCAGCTTCCTCAGCTCCTGCAGGCCTCCTCTAGGCCTCCATTGCCAGATGAGGACTGCTGAGAAATTCAGCCTCAGCTGCTGGGCTTTCAACCTCTCCTTTGTAAAGACAGCTATCATCGAACTACCCACACAGTGTTGTGGGAATCCAGTAATTCCATCTCAATTCAGATTTATGTTGTTGATCTTCTTTCTGTCCCGAAGGCAGCACAGCCATACAGTTGTCTGCCCGTTAGTAGAATTAGCTACTGCTTCCCAATAGTTGATTCTTCTTTATTATCTACTTATTCTTAGCTCTGGCTACTCTTTCTTCAGAAAAATCTTGTAGACTTGTGTTAGTGGACAAGAGCAGTGGAGCAGGCTTTCAGGCTTGGTCCTTGACTCCCCTATCTGGGTATGGGGCTCACTGGACTGTGCACATCAGCAGTACCACTTAGCCAAGGGTGATGAGGGCTATGACATATTGCGGTGGGTCCTGTTATGGTGTTAGTGTTGCTAGGCTTGTCAATGAACTGAATGAATTCAGATTCAGTAACCGAGAGGGGTCAGTCTGAAGCCCCGGAGAAAGAGGTACTTGTTCTGCTCTGGGGGATGCTGCAGCAGGCAGACCACTACCCTGCAAGCACAGCACCAACAAACACAAGACGTGTGTTCTTGTTAATCACAAGGAAGTCATTTTTGGATTTCCCCTGACCTGGGCAAGAGTTCTGCATAAAATTCTGGCAGGGTGTGGCTGGAGATACCGCGTAGCTGTTTAGAGCACATACTATTGTAGAGGACACAAGAGTTCCGTTCCCTCACCCAGGAACAGGTCACAATCTACTGGAATTCCAGTTCCTGCGGATCTGACATCCTCTTGCGGCCTCCACAGGCACGAGCATGAATGCGCATGTGTATATAATTAAAAAGTAGTCTTCCTTCCTTCCTTTCAGCCAAGAAATCCTGGAACTGATCTTGGGCCGGCAGCCACTTCTGCACAGAGGCCTGCTCCCCTTCTGAAGAGTGAGGGAGTTCAGTTTGTAGTTTTACGAAGGCTCAAAAGAGACCTTAAGAGCCTTGAGAGTGAGTGCCAAATGTCATCAGGCAGTTTGTCACAGAGTCCCTGGAATCTAGTAGGTGCCAATAAACATTTGCCTCATCTGATCTCTCCATTTGGAATTTCTTCAATGTCCTGAAATCCCGGTTTTCCCATCAAGGAGATTAAAAGTCCACTCCAAGGATTGATTTTAGTGTTCACTTTCTTAATTTACCCACTTAAAAAAAAAACCTTCAAAGTTGCCAATTCCCCATCTGGCTCTTTCTAGCCTGGTTTTACCTTATGGTGTCCACAGGAGGGGAAGGTCTGGGCTTCATTGGGGAAGAAGGAGAGATGGGACAACGAGCCTAGCAGCATGCAGTTTGCTTAACACAAAGCACCATGTTTTCAGATGGCCCAGGATTTTCCAGAAGCTCTTATGACAGCATTACTGTCCTCCTGCCCTCCCCCTCCCTCAGTACTACAGTACCATAAGGCAGCAAGTGCTCCTTCATAAATGCTGCCTCTTTGATCCATTCTTCCATCCTTCCATTGATGTGGGATTCCCATCTGTATGCTGTAAATACCATTGGTTAATAAAGAAACTGTCTTGGACCTGTGCAGGGAATAGAGGTAAGCAGGGAACACTAAACTGAATGCTCGGAGAAAGGAGGCAGAGTCAGGGAGAAGCCACGTAGCCCCAGCTGGAGACAGACACTGCACGGAAAACTTTACCCAGTAAGCCACTGCCACGTGGCGATACACAGATTACTAGAAATGGGTTAAATTAAAATGTAAGAGTTAACCAATAAGAAGTTAGAGCTAATGGGCCAAGCAGTGTTTTAAATAATACAGTTTCTGTGTGATTATTTCCGGCCTGAGCAGCCAGGAAGAACAAGCAACCTCCCCCCCAACAATCCATCTGTCTGTCTGTCCATCTGTCTGTCCATCCATCCACTCATTCATCTGTACACCCATTTAATTACTGTTTCATTTGACCTTTTGCCTATTATCCTATTATGTATGTGGAATAGAAGGTAAAGCAAAAAGCGCTCACTCCCCGCCTTTGCTGAGCTCATAGTTTGGCCATAGTCATGCCCAGTGATATGGGGCCGTGAGGAATATTTTGATTAGGCCTGGTGTGCAGAAGGGGTGTCTTGTCTAAGGTCCCCAGAAGACCTTTGGGAAAGGACCAAAAAGGAGACCAAACGAAGGCCCTTCAAAATGAAGCTGTTTTGGGGACATGAGAAGAAGTTTGATTCAGGAGTGACCCTGTTATAAAACCCACGGGGACCATAAAAAGTTAAGTCTTGGGAGGGAGCCACTGGGATTCCCAGATATTGCCTCATCATTGGTCACCCTCTTCTGGGACCTCAGTTTTCCCAGCTGTCAAATGGGACCATAGACCCCTTCCTGGTAAGGATGGGATCAGCAGCAGCTGTGTGTGGTGTCAAGCCCTTCTTCCCATCATCTCAGGCCTGAGTTGGAGGCTCCTGTTCATGCCGGCCTGGGAACTGGATGCTTCAGTGAGCTGAGGGTGATTACAGCTCCAAGCAGGTGTCATTTGCCCAGCAGCACCCTGGGCAGCTCTTGTCTCTGGGTGCCTGGGCACAGGGTTCTGGGACCAGTGACCACTGGGCTGGCTCAGTCTCGCCATCTGGCAAGTACTGAGAATTTCTGTTCTTTTCCCACCAGAGTTTGTCTGAACACACATGGGAACCCCAGCAGAGCACTGCTAACACCCCTGAGGCAATTCTAGGTTCTAAAATTAGCAAGTTACTTAACTTCCCTGGGCCTCTGTTCTGTCTTCTGTAATATGGGCAGGAGATCTGTTCCCACTGATTGCTAGGAAGTTTAAGTCATGTTTAGCCACGTTCCTATCACACAGTAAAACTTAATGACTAGTTCTTCTTCTTCTTTTTTTTTTATTTGGGGCTTTGAAAATCAGTTTGATTCATCTCAAGACCCTTACTTCTTCCAGCAGCAATGAAGAGGTCATAGGTGCCTTTGTGTTTTGGGATATTTCTCATCAGTGAGTGGTCAACACTTATAGGGATTCCTGCATTCCCCACTCCGGTGTAGCTGTGAATGACACTCACTCGACAAGCAACTCTTAATAAGTGCCTAGAAAGTTCATCAAAACCAAGTCCATCTTCAAGATGGACAAGTCTTCCCAGCAACCAGCTACAAATGGTACGGAAGGGAAGATGGGAAAGAGGGCTGATGAAAACCGTGAACAGACTATGAAGAGACCCAGAATAGGGCGGGCACCGCGTTCATTAGAACAGTGGAAGGCATGGGCCTTACTCCGCACCCTGATACTTCCTTACTGAGACCCTTGGTTGAGCTCACAAATGTTGATTGAATGCCTACTACATGGTAGGCACTGTACTAGTCTTGAGGACTCTTAATTATGAGACAAATCTTCATGTGGCCTTAGCGGCACCCAAGGAGGGGCTAGTCAACTGCTTCGGGAAGGGTAGGTCATTGAGCTTAACTTGCCTGGCTTTCTCCACAGGACAAGACACATTCACAGTTCTCACAGGCAAGGCTTGTGAGGAAACCGTGACTGATCTGTTCACTCCCAGAAGCTACGCAGCTTGTTCCAGAAGTCCAATGGCGTTGCCCTCCTTCGGCATCCGAGCAGCTTCTGTAACCCTGAAGAGGGGTGTTTGAGGAAAACCAGGTACAAACCAAGAGATGTGTATTTGCAGTAAATCCCGCTGTCATAGTTTACGGCAGTACTCTGTGGCACTTCCAGTGCAAAGCAGTAGGGACAGAAGATGCCGATATGATTGGAGCATGGAATGGGGGAAAGAAGTGGAAGAGGAGGAGCGGCCTCTTAGAAAGGAGCAGAGTGCCATTTAACAGGTACGTATCTGCATGGAGTGCGTCCTCTAAGCCTTGCTGGCAGACCTCATGTGTGCTTGTTCCTACTGGAGGGCAGAATGCACACGGTGACTGGAATAGTTGGAGGGGGGAGTGGGGAGACTCCGAGGAAGGTCCAAGAATAAAGGCTTAAAAGTGACAGAGGCTAAACAAACACGGTATATCCCAGAGAAGCTAGGTAACAAGGAGAGCCCTAGGAGAAACATATGCGGATCTCCCTGGGAAAGGGGGAACAGACAGACCTGAGAAAATTAGGAAGGGGGAGAAGGGGAAGGAGAAGGAGAACATGAGAGAATGGGATGCTCAAGAAGTGGGAAGAACAGTGAGAGAGAGAAAGGAAAGAGATACCTTGATTGAGGGAGCCATTAAAGGGCTAGCAAGAAACATGGCACCGGGGAAATTCCTGGAATCCACAAGGATGACTCCAGCTAAGTCACTAAGCAACAGTGGAGAGGACAGATAACTACCATAATTGTCATCATAGAACCTTCATCCAGCAACTGATGGAAGCAGATACAGAGATCCACAGCAAAGCATTGGGCCAAGCTACCAGAGACCAGCTCAAGAGAGGGAGCAGCAATAACATGAGCAAAGGGGTCAAGACCGTGATGGGGATACCCACAGAAAGAGCCAACCTGAGCTAGCGAGAGCTCACTGACTCTGGACTGAAAGCAAGGAAACTGCATAGGACCAAACTAGGCTCACTCACTGAATGTGGGGGGCCATTGTGAGGCTTGGGCAGTCTGTGGGGCCTCTGGCAGTGAGACCAGGATTTATCCCTAGTGCTTGAACTGGCATCTAGGAGCACATTCTCTTTGGGGGGATAACTTGCTCAGTCTTGGGCAGGCTATGGGATCCCTGGTAGTGGGACCAGGACTTACCCCTAGTGCATGACCTGGTGTCTACAAGCACATTATTTTTGGAGGGATACCTTGCTCAGTCTTGACATAATGGAGAGGACCTTGGTCTTGCCTCGAAGTGCAGTGCCAGACTTTGTTGACTCCCCATGAGAATCCACCCTTTCTGAGGAGTGGATTGGAGTTGAATGGAGTGGAGGGAAGAGTGAGCAGGAGGAAGGGAGGGAGTGGGAACAGCTGTGTAAAACGAGAAAAGATTGTATTAAAATTCTTAATTTAAAAAAAAGTGTGACAGAGGCTCTTGGCATAGATAATACATTAATCCTAACAATCAGGGAATCTTTGGTCTGAGACTAATCATCTTTCTGGAGGAAAGTAAATTGTTGTCTGACTCTAAATAATATGTTTAATTTACCCCAACTTTTTAACTTCTCTGAAATAAGCCTAAACTAGACCATTTAGGAAAAAATGAACATTTGGGGAAAAAATCTTTATCTCCTTCAGACTCAACCAATGAAGCATATACCCTTCCAGGGTGTTTTTCTCCCTCCCCCGCAACCCCCCTCTTTCACACACTCACAGTTTATAAAGGGTTACAGCACAGTGTATCACCATGTTCATTGTTTAAATAACTGCACTACCCCACATCCAAATTCAATCAGTGTGTGCCCAGTGGTTGAGCATTAGTTTAAATATTTCCACACTGGCCCTCTAAATATTTCTCTACATCCCTGATGAATTAGCACCTTAAGGGACCCAGAAATACCGAGAGGACATTATGGGAGTTGCTGTGATCTAAGGAGATCATTGACAGTTCCTGAGAAGGAAGTCACCATGAGCTTGGATTGGTAACAATACCTCCCTTAAAGGGTATCCCCTGAAGTAAAGCATGGATAAGCATGGGTGTGCCTTGGTCAAAGAAGCAGCCGCTATGTGCTAGGGCCTTGGAGTATTTAATTCTCAAGAGAGCATGTTATCAACCCTGTCTTTAAGACAGCGCTGGGAGATTGAAGCTAAGGCTTGGGAGCCTAGTTACATTGCTCAGGAGATTGAGCTGGAAGTCAGTCCTTTGTCACCACGTTCCACCTCCTGAACAATATTGTACTTGGGTAACCCCAGCAACCAAATGACTCACTAACATTTTAATGGCTAAGTCCCTGGAATATGAAGCCTTTGCCATCTTGAGTGACAAGTCCAGGTCCCCAAGGGATTCTCTTCTCCCGGTGATTTCAGAACTAAATTATATTCATCTCCACCGGCGCTTGCTGTCAGGTTACACAACAGGTATTCTGGAATCACTGTCCATAGCAGGCACACTCAGGCTGGAATGGCCACTGCCACACTCCTGCAGGAGCGGATCCTGTGCAGACTCTACCGGTGTCCCTTTGACTCCTTTATCTGAAGAATGAGCAAAAGGGTTCTCTGCACAGGTTATGCTGAGTAGGGAAAGTGAAGACACCCTAGTAGGAAGGACCCCGAGACAGTCCAGAGCTTAGTACCACAGCTCTACCTTCCTGACTAGACCACAATGTCGATTCAAGTTAGCTTGGTACCATCTATCAGCCTCCTCTGGCGTATCAACACCACTGAAACTCCATTTCACTTTTTCTTGGTCCTTGATGCTCTCAGAAGATGGCATGACTAGGTTGTGTGGGTCTCCCACAGGTGGAGGAGGTCCTGAGCATCTTAGAGTCTAGAGACATCTTTTGTGGTATGTTTGCCATGAATCATCATCTTAGAGAGGATGTTCTGCCAAGGTGGCTAGGTTAGGAAAGGCTCTGAGACCAGAACCAGGAATCTCTTGCCCTTCAAGCTGCATGCAAGTGCCACCCACTGTGGCGATTCAGCCATCAACAACTGGCTTGTGAGCCTACTGTGTACCAGGTGCCATTCTGCTGCCTCAGGAACTTGGGACACAGTAGGGAAGAGGACAGACACAGTTTCTCACTCAAGGGTATCACAGATCCCAGTTTTTCCTAGGAAAGTGTCTCCCTTGGGACCCTGAATGTTGTTTCTGATGGTCTGATTTTCATGAGAATCCCTGTAAAGCCATTATCTATATCTATATAGGTCTTAATTCTAACTGTAAACAAAATCCTAGCCTTCCCCCTTCAAAGAAACTTGATTCTCACTACTTTTACTTAAGGCTGTGGACTCTCATATTAGTCCTGGGTTCAAGTCCTGACGCTCTGTTCCTTGCCCTCAGACAAGTCACTTATCAACCTTTTATGCGTTGTTGTCTGTGTTGGTGACTTTTTTTTTTTTTTTTTTTTTTGTCAACTACAGTTATCTGGGAGAGGAACCTCAGCTGAGGAAATGCTCATCAGATTGGCAATCTGGGGAGGGGCATTTTCTTGATTAGTGATTGATGCGGGATGATCTAGCTCACGATGGGCAGGGCCACCACTGGGCAGATGTTCCTGGGTGATATGATAAAGCAAGCTGAGTGAGATCAGAGTAACAAGCTGATAAACAGTATTCCTCTGTAGCCTGTTTCCCTTCCTGCCTCCAGGTTCCTTCCTGATAAAAAGTGATCAGCCAAACAACCTTTCCTTCCCGTATAGCTTTTCATCATGAAGTTTATAGTAACAATACAGAGCATATGAGGACAATGTCTCCATTCCAGGTTGGGCCAATGGTAACAGTGTTGGGCCAATGGTAGCAGTTACACTGTCGATTTCTGGAGCGCCTCAGACCAGGGACCCTTCAGAAGTAACCATTATAAATACCTGTTGTTACAGATGAGGAACTCAGAGACAAAGAGTTAAAGAACTGAAACATAAAAAGACAAAGAATCAGCGTGAGACTCCTGAAGGATTTAAACAAGGGAGTTCAGAGAATACCAGCAAACTGTTACTGTTATCTTCATGAGGGGTGATTTTAACTAAGATGCCAAGTACTGGACAGAAGCAAATTTTAATCAGGATGAAAAGAACATAGTGGGCTGGTGAAATGGGTCTGTGTGTAAGGGTCCTTGCAGATGAGCCTGACGACCCTGAACCCACACCGTGGAATGACTCCCACAAGCTGTCCTCAGATTTCTAATTCATACCTCATTCTCTTTACAGAATACTTTAAAAATTAAAGCACACAGGAAATAATGCACTGTTATCATTTGAGTCTGAAACGCCCTCCACAGGCTGCTGTTATAAGTGTTTGGTTCCCAGTTAGCTCACTGTATTCGAGGTTCTGGAGTCTTTAGGAGGTGGGGTCTTGATGACGGAAGTAAGTCACTAGAGGTGAGCCTCTGAGGGTTAGCAGCCCATTGCCTTACTGTGGCCATTCTCTGCACATGGTCCTTCACCATGTGAACAGGCCTTCGGCACACTTCATCTGCCAGCTTCCACCATACATCTCCAGCTTCAGCACCCATTCCCTGATAAGACAGACAGACAGACACTTCTGAAACCATGAACCAAAATAAAACTCTCTTCCCACAACAACAAAAGTTCAACTAACACAGACTGTAACTAAAGGTGAAGCTTCTTGCCTTTTGTTTAGTTTTTTGGAGATAGATTCTTATTTATCCCAAGCTGACCTTGAACTCACTAGTAGCAAGAATGATCTTGAACTTCTTTCTGATGCTCTTGCCTCTGGACTCCACCATCTCCCACTTGGCAGAGTGCTGGGGTTACAGACATGCAACACCATGTCTGTCTCATACAGTACTGGGGGTTAAGTCAAGAATTGTAGGCAAGCACTCTTCCAAGCTAAGCTATATCCTTAGTCCCATTGATTAACCCAATTAGTATGTATAGGAAGTCATTATGATTTGTGGAACTTAGATGTTGTAGTGTTGAGCTTTAATGCTTTCTTTATTGGTGGCTGCCTTTAGGCCAACAACGGTCTGAAGTTTTGAGGTTTATTCACTATAAAAGGTTGCTTCCATTCCTGAAACATAGACTAAAATACTAGCAGTGGGTAGCCCTCTCAGGATGGTGAGATAATTATGGGTGACTTTTTTATAGTTCTGGGGACCTTTTACAAAAAATGCCTTTGAAATATTTTGCCATGTGTATGTATTTCCTTAATATTCAGGAAAAACAATGCCCCAAACCCTGAAAGAATACAAACAAGAAAATTTTTTTCAGATCTGCTTCTATTGTCTCTGTTGAGAGTTTTGAATTCCCTCTTTGAGGGTTTGAAGCCCTGGAGGCTCCACCTGACTTGGTGACCCCATCCCCAGAAGCAGGAGAGACCCTCAGGCAATTTGTACTTCCCTGTGAATCATGGATCCCATTACTCACTTAGCTTCTTTATATCTTTAATTATGACCTTCTAGACGGAGTGAAAAAGAAGTATAATTTTGCTCTAAGAGATATGCCAGGCCTACACTCCCAACGTTTCCAGGTTTCATAGAAATTGTAAGGATCATAGAAATTTAACCTGATAATTACTTCAATATTTCAAGGCACACAGCTTTACTCTCCTAGAATAATTATGGGTTGTTGTTTTTCCTCCCAAATTATTTTACTTCTCCATTAAGACAGATTATACTGGATTCTGTTGTGTGTGCCTGGAGACTGCAGACTGAGGGCCATCCTCAGAGATTCCTGGCCCGTAGCATCCTGCTCTCAAAATATTCCACTTCATTAATTTTTATTATAGTTTTTCTTAAATTATAAGTTTATGTAGTCCACGAAATATGCATAGTTTGAGTATCTCTTCCTGAAAATGCTTTGGGGGTTTTTAGAGTATTGTTAAGTGTATAATGAGATATCCTAGGAGGGAATCCAGGCTAAAATGTGAAATTAACTTATGTTTCAAGCCGGGCGATGGTGGCACACACCTTTAATCCCAGCACTTGGGAGGCAGAGGCAGGCGGATCTCTGTGAGTTCGAGACCAGCCTGGTCTACAAGAGCTAGTTCCAGGACAGGCTCCAAAGCCACAGAGAAACCCTGTCTCGAAAAAACAAAAAAAAAAAAAACAAAAAAAACTTATGTTTCAAGTACATCTCATACATGTGTCCCAAAGATAATAGCCACATCTTGTTAATAATTTTGTACATATAACACACTTTCTAGGCATCTTCCTTCCTTCCTTCTTTCTTTCCTTCCTCCCTCCCTCCCTTCCTTCTTTTCTTCCTTTCTTTCTTTCTTTTTCTATTTTTCATTTTGGTTTTTTGAGACAGAGTTTCCTTGTGTAGCCCTGGCTGTCCTGAAACTTATTCTGTAGACCAGGCTGATGTCAAACTCAGAGATCCACCTGACTCTGCCTCCTGAGGAATTAAAGGCATGTGCCCCCACCTCTGACTAAAGGTAGCTGGAAAGGTAGCCGGAAAGACAGCTGGGAACCAAGCTCTTCAATGTTTTATTGTGAGCCTAGCAAGACTATAAGGAGCTGAGCCATGTCTACTTAGAGATCTGTGTCAGTCTCGGAGAAGAAAGGTCTAGGTTTTGGAGTTTTTAGTGTTCGGGAGAATTGTGTGTGTGTGTGTGTG
>NW_004949096.1:762964-769983 GCF_000317375.1 Microtus ochrogaster | reverse complement strand
GAGAGAGAGAGAGAGAGAGAGAGAGAGAGAGAGAGAGAGAGTAAGGGGAGCGGAGGTGAGGGTGTGCTTGTTCATGGGTACAGGTGCAGTGGGCTTGGGCTTGGAAGTTCAAGGACATTCACCTCTCTGCTTGCTCACTGCTGTGCCCACCAGGCTAGCTGACCACAGTTCTCTTGTCCCAGCCTCCCATCTTCTAGTGGAGACATCGTAGGATTATAGACGCTTGTGATACTGAGTTATGGGGATCTGAATTCAGGTCATCTGGGTGCACAATACTTTATGCCCTGAGCCGTCTCCCCGGCCTCTGTGTTTGTGTATTCTAGGCAACTCTGATGTCACTGGATCCCTGTAACATCCTGCTGTGAAGGCTTCTTCTTGCTTTTGAAAGATTACTGGAGCCAGAATTCAGGATTTCTACATTTATCTAACCAGTTACTTCAACACTGACTGAGGCAGTAGCACAGATCTAACAAGCGAGTTGGACATGTTTTGCTGTAAAAAGTGGGAATATACATGTTAAGCATGGCAAATAACCACAAACAATCTTCAGACAATTGAAACAGTTTTTGGGTGCTAAGTCTTTTAGATTAAAACCATCTCTGCTAATCAAAGAACTGGGACGTTGGTTTCCAGAGCTTTGAGGATGGGGTTGAAATGACAAGAAATCAGGTTATAATCCAGTCCTTTAAAAAAGCACTGTTACAGAGTTGATCTTGCTTCACCCAGCTCTGTGACTTACTGGCATCAATCCTGGGAGAATCACTTCCATTCTAGTGCAGATTTTCCCCAGCCATGACAATGAGGAGGCCCGCACACAAGTGTTTGCTTATAACTTGTGACCCCAGAGTAAATGTGAACTGTTAACAAATTGCCTCACTTCAGGGTGTAAACAAAGAGCCTGTGAGGCAGGCATCAACAGGCATTACTTTGGGCATTTGATAGAGGAGCAAATGGAAATATAGCCTTGTTAAGAGGTAGCCTGAAGTATGCAAGGCTCTGGGAAGACTGTGGTGTGTCGCAGTGCCTGGCTTTTCTCTATAGATACTGGGGATCTTATCCAGGCCTTCATGCTCACCCAGAGAGCATTTCCCTGACTCAGCTATTTCCCTAGCACTATTATTAATCTTTTGAAGTTAAGTTAAACACATAGAAAGTAATGTGTTTCATTGTGGCGTTTTCCTATGCTTTCACCTAAATTCTTGTATTCCTTTAAAAAACCTTTTTGGTCAGCTATTACTTTCTGATTCCCCTCCCCTCTGGCACAGAATTTTGGAGGAAAGAACTGAAAAACCCAGGAAACACAGAAAGTGTTTAGATGCACATTTTTCTGTTCTTTCTTCCTTTTTTTTTTTCTTTTTGGTGTGGTTTCCATCTCCCCATCCCCCTTGCTGAAAAGCAAGAGGCACAAGAACTTGGCATCCTTTCTGCCATGTGGATTCTTCTGGGCCTCTCAAACATTCTGATCCCTGGAAAGCCAGGATTCTTGCTTACCCCCACTCTTCATTAAGTTGGCCGTGGTGTGAGGTGGGGAAGGCAGGCTGCCGGTGCGGTGGGTGGGCATGCTGAAAACACCGGAGCCACAGCTGTGTCTGCCCTTGTCAGTGGGCCAGCCTGCCTTCCCCAGTCTGTTCCTGCCTGCTACCTGCCCTCGCCCATCTGCCACAGAATTCATAAAGTGCTGAAGATCACAAACATCTGAACCCATTATAGCAAACATACTTCAATTACATTCTGATTGCAGGCTTGGCTTCTTCCAAGCCCGGAGAACAAAGGCACGAGGATCAAATTCTCCCCACAAAAGAGGCGCTAATAGCTAGGTAGTTCTATTACTTGGGGTGTGTGAAGAGAGAAGCCATTCTCCTTGATTCTGCTGGGTGCCATTCAGCTACCTGGCAAGGCACACCCCAAATGCAAAGCAAGGGTGTGGGGTAAGAGAGGGAGATTGATTTTAAGGCCTTCTTGAGGGGCTTCCCACAGCTGTGAACTGGTCTGTTTCCTTCCTCCATTAAGGATCAAAAGGCTTGCTAGTTAAAACGTCCTTCACTTCCCTGGCGTTACTTGATCTGTGGGTTGGCATATATCATGTAAATTATGACCACCTTTTCTAAGGACATTAAAGACTAAATTAGGGTTGGGGAGTTGGGTCAGCAGGTAAGAGCTCTTGGTGTGCAAGTGTGAAGACCTGAGTTCAAATCCCCAGAACCCACAAAAAAGGTTGGGCATTGTCACATGCCTGGAACCCCAGCACTGTGCAGCGTGGACACAGGAGAATTGCTGGGACTCGCTGGTAGCCAGCTAGCTCCAGGTTTACAGAGAAACCCTGTCTCGAAAGGAAACGTAGAGTGGTAGAACCAGACACCCGACATCATATAAATGTTCCCCGGGGAAGAACGAGCTAGGGGTGTTCCGATACCAGCACCTGTCGTGGCTGGTGCTCTCCTACGGAGGGACTGTTGAGGAAGACCATGGCATTTGCAGCTTGTTCCTTGTGCAAGACAGACACACGACATCAGCACTGCCTAAGACATCTGTCTCAGACTAACGTGGTGGACAGTGAGGGGAGGGCATGATTGACCACCCTTTCCTGAAATTTAGAGTTTCCGGAAGGAGGTGGGGTATTCTGAGTGGCCTGTGATTCCCACCACAGATAGCTCTTTCCTGGAGCACTTTTGTTTTGTTTTGTTTTGTTTTGTTTTGTTTTGTTTTGTTTGCCTTCAGGGCAGACTTGCAACTTCGCCTGAAACCGGAGTTCTGACTTCCACTGGCCAGTGGCTGAGAACAAGCTGCACTCCGCAGAGAAGGAGCAACAAAGGAGTTCAAGGGGAGCAATAAAGTGTTCCTAGTCTTAAAGATCTTGAGGGTTCTGCTTCTCTAACTTGTGGATGGGGGACTGGAAGAGTATTTGGGTCCCCAAGTTCCCTTGCCCCTTTCAGAATTGGCTGCAGTCTTACATCCTATGGTGCTTTACAGTTCTGAACCACGCCAACTTTTTCTTTCTTGAACCGGTGAGAGCTTAAATGTCTAAACAAGGCAAACAGAATTCATTCTCTCTTCACAGATGAGACACACTTCCATTTCAAGAGTCCCCTACAGCCAAATGACAATGTGGCATCTTGGTTTTCATTCCACTGAACTCAGAGAAACAGAGACTCAGAAGCCCTGGATCTAACCCAAAGCAGGTAACTGTTATCCCTTCCTCCTGTCAACGGAGACTTTCACTCTCGGGTTCCATTTCATGAGTTCTCTAGGGAGTGATAGGTGATTGCCAGTGTGACTCACCTTGTCCTTGTCCTCTAATCTGGGGTTCTGTGCAGTTCAAGGCAAGGAGCAAATGGGAAAGAATGATGAGAACGGAAACTAGAAACTGGTCAGGTAGGGCAGGGGCCCAAAGCAGTGTTCTAGCTATTTGGATTTTTGTTTGTTTATTTATCTATTTGTCTATTTACTTATTGATTTTTATTGAGCTCTACATCTCTCTCTGATCCCCATCCTTTCTCCCCCTCCCCTTCAACCCTCTCCCAAAGTCCCCATGCTCCCAATTTACTCAGGAGATCTTGTCTTTTTCTACTTCCCATGTAGATTAGATCTAAGTATGTTTCTCTTAGGGTTCTTGTTGTTGTCTAGGTTCTCTGGGATTGTGATTTGTGGGCTGGTTTTTTTTGTTTTTTTTTTTTGCTTTATGTTTAAAAACCACTTATGAGTGAGTACGTGTGATAATTGTCTTTCTGTATCTGATTACCTCACTCAAAATGATGCTTTCTAGTTCTATCCATTTGCCTGCAAAATTCAAGATGTCATTGTGATTTTTTCTGCTGTGTAGAACTCCATTGTGTAAATGTACCATATTTTCTGGTCAAAGGTCATTTAGGCTATGACAAACAATGCTGCTATGAACATAGTTGAGCAATTTGTTTTTTAAATTGTCAACTTGACACAACTAGAGTCACCTGGGAACGGTAACCTTAATTACAGACTGTCTTCTACCAGACTGGCCCATGGCTATGTCTGTGAGGACTTGTCTTAGTTGGTGATGATGTGGGAGGGGCCAGCCTCCTGTAGTGGCACCATCCTCCAACCAGTGAGCACTGGAGAAAAGAGCGGTCAGTTAGGGGTTCTGCTTGAGTTCCTGCCCTGACTACCTCAGTGGTGCACTGTGACCTACAAGTGTAAGCCAGATAAGCCCTTCCGTCGCCAAGTTGTTGACCATGGTGTTTATCACAATGGGACGCAAACTAGAACCATCAGATTTTAAGAACATTCTTGTTGGTGGCCAGCAATGCCGGAAGAGCATTCTGGCTTTCTCTGTGCCTCTTCCTAGACACTGTGACTATGGGACTCAAGCTGAGGGGAGGTACCCCGACACCCTGTGGCAGACTGTGGATTTTATCTCTCTCCCTATAACCCATTCCAACTTCAGCCATAGTCTTTTTCAAAGTCCCCAGTCCAGCAGCGAGATGGTACCCTATTTCCCGAGAGCTCTCTCCTACTGTATAGGAGCTCTCTTCTCCCCTCCCCTCATCCTCTCCTTCAGAGCCCACCTACAAGCTTGTAATAAACAACTCTAAAGCTCACTCCATGGGGTCTGTGAATTCATTCTTCAAAATCCCAAGAAAAGAACCTAAAAGCTATTAGCCTGGGGTGGCTTTGGTGGCCACGTAGCTTCCGCCCCTCCCCACCTGAGCCAGGCTAATGAAGAGCCTTGTCCAGCAACACCACAGTATCAGCAGTGCTGTTGGATCACATTAGAAAAAAAAGTGATGTAGGACTGGGCGTGGTGGCGCACACCTTTAATCCCAGCACTCTGGAGACAGAGGCAGGAGGATCTCTGTGAGTTCGAGGCCAGCCTGGTCTACAGAGTGAGTTCCAGTACAGTCAAAGCTGCTACACACACACACACACACACACACACACAACCTGTCTCAAAAACAAACAAAGAAAGAAAAGACTGCTATGGTAAGAAGAGCTTGACCATCCATTTAATCTAGTTATTGAATGTGCCAAATGCATGTACCTGCCTCATCTGCTTAGCGGCCATGTAAAATGAATGTCATTGTCTATGTTTTCCAGACAGTGGAAGAGAAAGATGAAGCAACTTGCCCAGTGGCAGGGTTGGGGCGGGAACTGGGTGCTGCATCTAGTCCCAAGTCTGGTTCATAACTAGGTGCTGCGTTTGGTTATAGTACATGTGAACATTTGAAGCAATGTCTCTTTTTGTCCTCCAGGAGGGCTCAAGTCTCCTTTGTCCATTTGCAAATGGGAAGAGGAAAAGTCCCATAAGTCCCTGTGACAGCAGGTTAGAGGTATTGCTGTGGAGATTACAGAATGCCTAGGACAGCGGTTCTCAACCTTCCTAATACAGTGACTCTTTAACACTTTGTGTTTAAGTTTTCATGCTGTGGTGGCCCCCAACTATAAGCTTATTTCCTTATTGTTACTTTGTAACTGTAATTTTGCTACTGTTATGAATCATAATGTAAATATCTGATATGCAAGACATTGGATATGCGACCCCCTGTGAAAGGGTCATTTACCTCCAAGGGGTCATGACCCACAGGTTGAGACTGTGTTAACAGAATGAAAGGGGTGGCGTTCAGTTTAAGAGAATGTGTGGTTGGGTAGTGAGATGGCGCAGTGGATAAAGGTACTTGTGACCATGCCTGTCAGCCCCAGTACCCACATGGCGGAAGGGAAAGAGAGAATAGATTCCTAAGTGACATCCCCTGACTTGTCCCATGCACGCGCGCGCGCGCACACACACACACACAAATAAAACATAACAGAAAATTTTAAAAGAGTATCAGGAAAATGCTATGAATTAAATTCCTAGGAATCTTGTAAAATGCAGTTATGTTTTACTTATCTACAAGGTGTATATTTAAATGCCACTCTCCTGGACACTAAGGCTCAATGATAGAACATTGGAGACAGGTGAACTGGGGGCCCTGAAGGTGTCTGGGCAAAGGCTAAGCAATCCCTCAGTGGACATGGAGGTGAGGGGATCACAGTAAAGCCTAGAGGAAATCTGGCTTTCAAAATTTGTGAGACTAGGTGTCTCTAAGTCTCCAAGTGCAGCTAAGGACAGAGGTGGCCCAGCCCCATCTCCCCTGCAGCTAAGGACAGAGGTGGTCCAGCCCCATCTCCACTGCAGCTAAGGATAGAGATGGCCCAGCCACTTTGCTCCTCTTGCTGCGTGTTGTTCCTTCTGCTTTATGAAACATTAATCTGTCCCTCCCACCCCATCTTAATGATTTGCAATGAGCCGTGAGAGGCACACATATAACCCTGCAGCTTGAAATTCTGCCAGGCAAGTCTGAAATTATTCACGTTTTTCTCGCAGATTTTTTATGAAGCGAATGGTTTATGAAATAACTCTCAAATGGTTTTGCGTTTTATGCTAAAGATTCTGCCCTCCCCCTCCAATGGGTGTGTGTCTTCATGCCTCAGCTACGCCGGGCCCTCCCCTTTCCTGTTTATGTTTATTTTGGAAGTAAAATGTGTTTACAAAATCAGCTAAAAAGTGTTAATGATCAGTTTCCAGAATACTAATGTGAATTTAAATTACTTTCACATGAATCAAGACAAATTAAAAAACGCCATTTGATCAAAAACTGTTTTAAATTCATGTTATAAATAGGCACAACAAATCTGGATATATGCATTTTTTTAAAAAAAATAGCGTCTTAAAATAACCATTCTAGCCAGTCATGGTGGCACCTGCCTGAAATCCCAGCATTTACTTGGGGGGGGGGCAAGGTGGAGGCAGGAGGATCAGAAGTTCAGGGCTGGCTTAGGCAACATGAGACTCTGTCTCCAAACAGCCAAATTAAACTTTACAATTAAAACAAAATAGCTATTCTGAAGGCATGAGGAAGTTTAGAGCGGGACGCGTCTTTCTGGGAGGAAAGATGGCAATTTTTGGTCACTTCTGTGGGTGACAGGACTCTGCTTCCCAAAGGCAAAATACTGCTGCTCACTGCTGTCAAAACTTGGTACCGACTGTGAAGCACACCGTTTCCACC
>NW_004949096.1:743332-762558 GCF_000317375.1 Microtus ochrogaster | reverse complement strand
TTCTTCTTCTCGACTACTTCTCCAGTGTCTAAGACAGAGCCTTGAAGATATTCAGTAACATCTGCGCAATGAAGGTGTGAATAAAATCAGCTGAGCGATTATAAAATTTAACTCAAGGTTTTATCTGCTCCACCCAACATGAAAGTATGAAGTTCACGGTCAGCTAGAGTAGAAAACGGAGCCTCTGCCTGGATCTCATTCTTCCTTGCCCTCTCCTGCCTGCTGTTGGGGACTTGGTGAAGCTGCTCCTGGGGTTCCGAACATCTGGGCTGTGGAGTTGGTTATAAGTCTGGACTTTGCAGAGTGACGTAGCTGTACCCCAGAAGTAGGATGGATATATTCCTTTCTGTGGTCTCATCTCCCATCCAAATGAAGACGTGGGGGGGGGGGGACACGCTGCCCCTTCTGGGATAGCAGAAGACACCTAGCCTCTCCAGGCTCTGATGATCAAGGTTCTTGGTTTCCCAGGCCTTAATAGGATTCTAGAGAGAAGAAAGCTACACCGGGATTGAGGGGGAAAAAAAGCTGGCTGGACCCCTGGACAGACACACACCCATCCACAAGCATCCCATTCTTGTTCAAGCTGCACATTGGAGTGTGTTTGATAAAAGTCTTCAGGAGTAATTTTTTAACGATGGAGTCTTGAAACTATTTCTTGATAAAACTAAAGGATCTGGTAAAGGGTAAGGGCCCCATTCAGTGTCCAGCCCTGCAGGGAAGCATCCGCCACTGAGCTAAGCCATGCGGAGTACAACTAACTCTGTGCCTGTGTTAAATACAACTAACTCTGGATTCTCCAAGTGAGTTTCGAAATCTCACTGTCTCTGTTTTCGAATATGTCCACATCAGGGGCATGGTTCACAGTTACAGGCGCACACAGATGTGGGTGATATTAACCAAGATGCCACTCAGTGCTTTGAATGTCCCCCTTCAGCTTGACCAAGGGTTCTTTGGCTCCTGGCCACGCAGAACAGAATCTGATGAGAATTTTGCAAGAAACTTTAAGAGCATCCAAGTCCATGCCTTCTACAGGCAAAGAGTAGTTCCAGAAGTCATCAAGGGCTTGGACCATTTGGAAAGAATGGTATCCATGGAGCTTGGGAAAGAAGCCAGAAAGGGAAGCTCTGGAGCCTGGGAAATAAGTTGGAAGGGGATGTAGTAGGAGGCCTCTTGTTAGTTCCTAGCTGCCCAGAACTGAAATAATCACACAGAAATCTGTATTAATTGCAATACTGTCTGGCCAATACCTCTAGCATATTTCTAGCAAGTGTTTACATCTTAAATTAACCCATTCCTGTTATTTTATATTTTACCACAATGCTCTTGGTCCACTGGCAAGGTTCCAGCTGGTGGCTTACATCTCTCTCCTCTGGCAGCTACATGGAATCTCACGAACTTCACCTACTCTCTCTATCTATATCTCTTTCAACCTAGCTATATTCTGTTAAGCTATTAGCCAAAAGTAGCTTCTTTATTAACCAATGGGAGTAAAACATATTCACAGCATACATCATCTCCCACATCAAGGGGAAGCTCTTTCCTTTTCAACTAAGGTAGACCGGGACCTGACTCTGTAGCCTGCTCGTCATCGAGAAGCCAAGCGGGAAAGATCCAGCAAAATCCCAAGTGGCATGAAATGTCACTTCTCAACTTCAGAAAGCAGGACAGTGTGAAGGGAGATGGCTTTGGAGCTCCCCTGAACCACATCCAGGGTTCTACTGTCATCTGAACTGTATACCCTTAAGAAGTTAAGGTCACCCTTCTAGGCATGAGTTTTGCTCACTTATAAAGACACTATAAGGATGCTTATGGTACAAGAGTTGAAATCCATATTTGGGAAGTTTTGCTTGCTTTTTTTTGATACATTGTAGGTAGTTCATAAATTGCAACTGTTGCTGTTTTAACCTATAGTCTCCACATCCCTATGAAAGAACTTTTAGCTGGGGAGCCCTCTGAGTGTAAAACTGAACCTATGCTATATTACATGGGTCATGTAGCTAAAGAAAAAAGCAGGAAAGAATGACCAAAAGTACTGGAGAGTTCAAGGGGAAGTCCCCTAGGGGTCTAAGCATGGGCATCTTCATAGGCCATCTCTTCCTTATTTGCAGATGAGATTTTTGCTTCCAAGAAAATACAACTAGGAATGGGAAAAAGAAAGCATGGGAAGAACTCAGAAATATTGTCCTATGGTAATGTCTGAGGTATTGTCATCACATGAGACTTGGGCTCCCGAGTTTAGGTCCCTAGTTGTCGTTTGAAAAGAGGACTCCTGATCAAGTCATTGAATCTCTTTGACTCTGTTTCCTTACTGTAAATGGGAGGCAGAAAGCCTCAGGCTCAGGGGCTGGAGACACATTCTGGGCTTTTGAGATTTTTCAAGTTAATAAGGATCAATTGCTGTGACCTTTGAAGGAAGTTATCTTGACAGGGAAACCCACTGAAAATGCAAAGAAGTGTTCACCTCTCTGTCTGCCTTCGCCCCTCCCTGGCGTTCATACACAGGGAGACACATGAAGACACATGCACACTGAGACTTCCTTCCTTGGAGACACAGGCATCCTAAGGCAGAAGGAGCATACTCGTGCAGAGATGGTTAGGATGCTTTCCACGAGGAGTCACTGCTTCTCCATGTCCTCTACCAGTCTCCTGTTTAATCACTGCTCAGACTCTGTGGTGACAAGACTGGGTAAGCCACCAACAGGTGTCTTGTATGTATTTACTGACACATATAAATTATAAGCTCTCATAATTCACAACATCCCTCAGGATCCCCACAGTCATTCCCTGGGCCTTTCTGGACCCTCCATCACATGTTGGATCATATCACTGACTTTTATTGTTGGCTGCTCACGCTAGGTTGGAAATCATTGTTGGTTCATAAATAGCATCGTGAGGCTCCCCCCCCCATTGAAAAATTATTTCAATTTAATCCAGATTTCCAACCACTAGGAAGTAGTTAAATGAATAAATCATCCTCATCCATCTGTTGCAATTACACAACCCTTTAGAATCTTGGTTTTGAAAGCCATACACAGGAAACAAGTCACCATCCGAATGTTAGGTAGGAAAAGGAGAAAACATGAAACTGTGTATCCAAACTAAATAGGTGAACTCATTAAATAAAAATTGACCCCCAGTCTCTGGAATAGCGTTCTTTTTATAATAACATTAACTTTTTTAAATTTCAATTTTAATTTATTTATTATGTGTAGGTTGTTTTGCCTGCATGCATGTTTGTGGACCACTTTCATGCCTAGTTCCCCAAGAGGACAGAAGAGGGTGTCTGTGTCTGATCCTCTGGATCTGGAGTTACAGATGGTTGTGAGCCCCCACATGGGTGCTGGGAATTGAACTTGGGCCTTCTGGAGGAGTAGCCAGGGCTCTTAACCACTGAGTCACTCTCCACCCCTAATATATTAACTTTAAAAATAACATTTACTATGTGCAATGTATTGTTTTGAGCACTTTACACATTTTAACTATTTCATCCTTCCAACCCTGTTATTATGCCCATCGTGCTGATTAAAACAAAGCAAGCAAGTAAGCAAACAAACAAAGACTCAACCAATAGCAAGGTCACAAAGCTAATTCTAAAAAGACAGTACAATGTAGTGTGAGGCTGTTTAACTGAGCAATCAGCTGAGGGTGTGGTGGTCTGGATACATCCCTGGTGTTCTATCCTCAGCTCAAAGGGGCCATATGAAAGTTATATTCAGAGATGAGTTTAAAGTCCTTGGGCCAACCTCTTTCTAACTGTATAATTTAGGCCACCTGTATAACCTCTTTTGGGTCTAATTTTCATTTGTTTCTACAAGGATTATAATATCTGGCCTTGTGTTTACTATAGGGTCTTAACAAAATAATATCACTGTGATAATCTGAATGTGATTGACCCCCAGAATATCATAGAGAATGGTACTATTAGGAGATATGGCTTTGTTGAAACGAATATGGCCTTGTTGGAGGAAGGGCGTCGCTGTGGGGGTGGTCTTTGAAACCTATGCTCAGGATACTGCCCAGTTGATTTCCTGTTGCCTTTGAGATGTAGAACTCTCAGTCCAGCACCACATCCGCCTCCATGCTGCCATGCTCCCCGTCATGATGATAATGAACGGAACCTCTGAAAGTGTAAGCAAGTCGCCATGATTAAATGTTTTCTTTAGAAGAGTTGCCATGGTCATGGTGTCTCTTCACAGCAACAAAACCCTAACTAACATAGTCTTCAAAATCTTATCATGCCAAGCACATAGTAGACCCCAGCTTGTTGCTTGCTTTGGTTTCCTCTTCTCCTGTCAGCCATCTTGATTTCCTGTTTTCATGGTTGGTTCCATGGTTTTTATAGTGATGGGGAGTTGAGGGAACAGGCTCATTCCTGTGTTCAGACACTATCTTAAATGCTAAGTACTACTCCAGATGCTGGGGACAGAACCAACACAAGCCACACCAAGATACACAACACAGGAAGACGACCATTAGCAAGAATGCCCCAAGCACCTGGCACCTCCAGATGAGGGTCTCCACCTTGATCTTGTCTTTACCCACCTGCTTCTGAAGGCATCTAAGTTCACAGCCATTGTCTCAAGTGATGCTGATGCAGAATTCTCCGAAAATCTGCAGGTGTTGTTCAGTCAGCTCTAGTTGGGACTCACCTCCAGAAGTGATCCAGATGCTCAAACACCTGGGATGCTCAAACATGCTTTGCTGAGCATGCTAGGAAAGGCTGGAGTTCCCAGCCCAACCCAGGGCTGTCTCAAACACTCAGCTACATCACTGATCCACTCACGACATGCCTATGCTGGCATGTTCCAGGCTTGTGAAAGGGCTGGGGTGTGCACTGATGGATGCAACTTTGTCTCTGACTTAAGACTAAGTCCAACAGGGGCACAGGCCACCTGGGAAGTCACTGAAGCCAGGAATGAAATATGAGTCTGGTTATAGGGTACAGATAGGAATTGTGGGAGACAATATTTGAGAGTTGGCAAGGCTTAAACCATACAAGGTCCCCATGATCCCTCTGAACAGCACAGCCAGTCACAGCAATTTCCTGAGACCAAAACTTTTGCTCTTCTTTAAACTTGTCTTCTCTTCAAAGATTTAAAGTTCTTGCCATACAGGTCCTTCCTTTGTTTGGTTAGTTACCTCAAATGGATATTAGATATAAAGCAAAGGATAACAAGCCTACAGTCCACAACCCCAGAGAACCTAGACAACAAGGAGGACCCTAAGAGAGACATACATGGATCCACTTAGAAAGCAGAAAAGGACAAGATCTTCTGAGTAAATTGGAGTGTGAGGGTGGAGGGAAGATCGAAGGGGAGCAGGACAAAATGTATAGCTCAATAAAAGCAACCAAAAAAACCCACTAAATTTGTCTTCTCGTTACAGCAAAAGAGTTAGAGTTATTGCTACTTTTTTTTTTCACTAGAAGAGAATTCAGAAAATATCTGGTCCAGGGTAAACAGACAAGATTCATAAGACAAGAGTCAGTTCTGATCATAAGGTGGCTGTTTGTTTGTACTAAGGATGCTGAGGCCAAGTCTAGGCTCATTAAAGTCATAGTTGATTCATAGTGCCTGTCACACACAAGGAAGAAAAGTGATAGTCTCTTTAAACAATTCTACTTTTCCTTAAACACAAAAGCAAGAAAATTCATTTAACAAGTCACACAGCTAGCTAATAGCAGAGGCTGGCCCAGATCCTGAGTCTCCTGAGTTGCAGAAAAACTCATGGCCAGCCCCAGGACCCCACCTTTAGTCAATCCTTTTTTGGAGCTGCCGGGCAAACAAGCTGTTCCCATGACAACCAGGCTCCTGACTTCACAGGTCTCAAGACTACCAACCAGAAAGTGCTTCTGCTAGCCCAATGCTGTGTAACAGACTGCTCCAAATGTTCATAGCTTCAGCTGGTTTGTTACTATCTATCATGATTTCCTGAGTAGACTGGGCTCAGTTGGCTCCTTCTTCTGCTGGTCTGGCTTGCGGCTTGTCGCACAGACTCATAGTCAGAGAGCAACTGATTCTGGAGTTATCTGGGGGCTCTACTCTAGGATAGGATATGAAAATGGCTTCTTCGCTCATGGCCAACACCTTGCTGCCCATCCATGATATTCCTCATTCCAGATGAGTCCCCCTTTGTCTATTTGGGCCCTCCCCAGCAGGGTTGCTGGACGTGATGCATGCACAGCAGAGAAATCCCCTGGGACTTCCTAAAGCTCAGACCTAGACCACTGTGGTTTCCATCATACTCTCCTGGTTAAAGTGAGTCACAGTCACGAGGCCAACTCACGGGAGAGGACCTCACGCAGGGGGTCATAGGAATCACAGCCACCAGGACGACTCACGGGAGAGGACCTCACACAGAGAGGCATAGCAGAACCAGCATGGGAGTGAAGGCGGTGGAGACCCAACTTGAGCCTTAGTTGTACCACCAATACAAGCTTCCTTGGGAGAATTCTAGAAATCTAGCTTCCCTCACTGGTTGATGGTGGAGAGGGGACAGAGCTAGGCCCTGGAGTACAGATTTTCTTTCTACTGCTGCTTTTCTCTGAAGAGCTTTTCCTCCAGCCCATGGACATTAACTGGCAGCCAGCAGTGATTGACATTGCACCTACTCTGCATTCGCTGGAACCATTGTGCTCTAAGGGAGGTGGCACAGGAGCGCTTCTAATGCACAGCAGGCCCTCCTAACAACACCAACAAAACAAGGTGAGTTTGCACCAGAATCTCCCTTATCCTTGAAACTCCTTGGGCTTCTCAAATCAACACTAGAAAAGATTAACCACGACATACTGAGAAGTAACTAAACTAGTCATAAAGACAGATTTTTCAGAGGCAACTCCTGACCTACGAGAGTAGTGAGGCTTTATATTTATTTATTTAGGTTTTTTGTTTGTTTATTTGTTTGTTTTTTTCGAGACAGAGTGTTATGGTTTTCATCTCTTTAAGAGGCAAGCCCAAGCCACACCCACTCCCGGCAGCCCCTCCCTCCTTTTTCCATCTTGGATTCTCTCTGTCTCCTCTTGGTGTGCACGTGTCTCTCTCTCGGGCCCTTTTCTGTCTCTCTCCTCTTTGCTTCTCCTCTTCTCCCCCCTTTCTCTCTCCTATAAGTAATAAATATTTAGTTCTATTCTGTACGATGTGCCTGCCCATGTCCCTTCTACCCACCAGCTGCTCACACCTGATCGCAGCATGGCGGGACCAGCCCACCCGCCCAGGATGAGCCACTGCTCAGGAACTGCCCAGAGATCTTGCAGGGACATGCAGGTGTCTTTGTCTGGGACTGGCTGCTCCCAGAGCCTGCTGCCTGCCTACTGCCACCGGGGACCCACCAGCATTTTTAAAAAATCATAAAACAGGGTTTCTCTGTGTAGACCAGGCTGGCCTGGAACTCACAGAGATCCACCTGCCTGAGTGCTGGGATTAAAGACATGCACCACCACTGCTCTGTGAGTAGTGAGACTTTAAAAAGCAGAAACAGGACTAGGGGGATGTCTCAGGCAGTAATGTGTCTACCACATAGATAGTAAGACCCAAATTTAATCCCCAGAACCCATGTGAAAAAACAAACACAAAGGATAAAGGCACACATCTGTGGCCCCCGTTCTGTAATGCGGGGACCAGTGGATCACCAAGTCTCCCTGGCCAGTCACTGTAGCCAAATGATCAAGCTCCACGCTTCCTGAAAGAATGTTTCTGAAATAAGGTGGTGAATGATGGTGGGAGACACTCAGCATCTACCTCTGCTCTTCACATGTACATACACACATGTTCACCCCCACACATGTGCCTGCACACGCATGAACACATGCACACGTGTGCATGCACACAAACACACACACACACGTGCACAAAGAAATGAAATCAACAACAGAAATCCAAAGCAGTTAGAAGAACTCTGAGGAACTCTTCTGCTCTGTTCAGTTTTGACTCTTGGTAAGGGAGCTGTTGCTAGCACCAGGGATGCTCAAATCTCCACAACCATCATACATTCATACAGAATGTTTGCTGATGTATTGTAGTTTCTAGAAGTGCCATGATAATGGTTTTGGTAACAAGAGAAGTGCTTGAATTCAGGGAGTCTGTTTTTGCAGACTGTTTTCAAAACCCGAGCAAGTCAAGGAGAGAAAGGTGCTGCCCTCTGTTGGGCAGATAGAGAAATTGGCCACGAGCTTAGAAAGCGGACTTGGGCCTTTCTGTGTTCACAAGTCCCTTGCAGATCTTCTAACTATGGTGACACTGTTCTTCAGTTAAGTATCCCCCCAGAAAACGGAAACAAAAGTGTTAGACACTTACATAAGTGGGATTTCTAACATAACCACTTGGGTTTTTTGGTTTTAGCAAGGAGAAAAATATCAAAATCTTAAATAGCAAAGACTGGGAAGAACCATTTGTTCACGTGTAAGGTGGAAATAGGAACACAACTAACCTTTCCTAAGTTTCTCAACATAGAAGCAGTTCACCTGCCCTTCTGAAGATGCTGTGTGTCTCAACAACAGCGTCCATGTACGGGCATATTAGTAAATCAGTCGAGTTGTCACTGTCTCCAAGAGGACGGCCACCCGTCAAGCTTAAGTGATGCTCTCCCCACAGATCCGGCATAGCCTAATGTCCTCTTCCATCCGTATCACACAAGGAGCAGACAGCAAGGCAGAGCTGGGCTTGGGGTTCCCGAGAGAACACTCGCATCCTCGGGAGGGTGTAGGTGTCAATGCCAGGCAGAGCAGAGGCTAATTGTGTTTGAGCACAGGCAGCCAGGAAAACCTGGGGCAAAGAGAAGGCTCAGCTACGGTCTGCCTTGGCTTCTTCCAGAACCGGAGCATCGTACCCCCTGCACATGTTATCACTGGGGGCTTGCTTTAAAAATATTTTGAAAGGCATAACAATAGAGAAAAGGGGAATGTGCCAGAAAGGATTCCAGGGAGGAAAAACGAGCGTGTGTGAAGAAGGCCTTGGCATTTTAGTCAACAGCAGAGAAATGACTGGGGAAGCGAGTCCATCACTTGGACTCCGTAGCTCCATTTGTAGAAGTCTATTCATAGAAAACGCCCGGATTTAGCTATGAAGAGGTCATGGCTTGAAATAGTAACAAATTAGAGTCGTTCAGAATACCCTGAATATAGCGTCGCTGGAGTAAATGGCGCTGCTCAAGGGAATACAGGCTGCAAGGAAGTTCTCTGTGAGTCAGTGTGGAGAGCACACCGTGGCTGGCTGTGCTCCCAAGTGGCCAATCTAGAACAGAAATGTTGCCTGTCTCCCTGTCCTATAAATAAAACCATAATTCTATTAAAGATTGTTGCCTAAAAATAAGCCCAAGAGGGAGCCAGATGAGACAGCTCTGTGGACAAACACTTGCCATGTTAGTGTGAGGCCCAGAGTTCACAGCCCCAGAACCTGTCCGTGTGAATGCACGGGAGATGCAGTAGTCTACTGGCGTTGCAGAGCTCTTGGGAGGCAGATGCAGGAGGTTCTGGGAGCAAGCTGCTTAGACTAGCTTGGATCTCCCAGCTCCGGTCTGAGTTGAGAAAGTCTGCGTCAATGAATAAGGGGGAGTTGGTCGTGGAAGATTCCTGGTGGTAGCCTTGAGCTGCTGCATGCATGTGGTCACATGTCACACGTGAGCACATATCCACAAATACACATAGCACATATAGCATATAAACACATGGGACTCATACAGACACACATACATTCACAATAAGTAAATAAACATAAATAAGTAAGCCTGGGGTGGATACATAGTGCTCCATTCAGTGAAAATGGCTGGGATTTGGGATTTGGGACAGCTGTTAGATCTTAAATGTAATAAATCTATAGTACTTGAAATAGTACTAATATTATAGTACTAATTATTTATTAGCTCACTTGTGTTTTGTCACTAGAAAACACGCCGGATACTTGTTTATCTGTTGAGGTATGTTTTTCTCAACCATACAGGAAGAGTCAGAAGCTACTCACTCACATGTAGGCAGTCCACATGCATATGTAGAGTTCTGCATTCTTTATTCTACATTCGCAATATCGAGTTCCCTTTGCTACTCTACAGATAGAATAAGATTGTTCAGGCAAATCACATACACAGAAAAGCCTTTGCAATCTGTGACGTAAATGTCCGATGTCAGGGGGATAACAGGCGCCGGTTAAGCACTTTCTGGAGGATGAAAGGCACAAATGATTGAGTATGGAATTGTTTCCCAGTGTGCCCTGTTGCAGCCGACACTTGTTTAAAAGGATGATCTGTAAATAAGTATGATTTCTGCAATAGAACTCCTTGATTCTAAAATGCGCTCATTTTCTTTATACTTCATCAGGTACTAAAACGCTAGAGAAGGAGCAGGGGAGGGGAACTGGGGGACACACAAACCCAGGCTTTAGCGTGAGGAAAAGGAATTTTCACGAACCACCAAAGTGCTACTTCTTGGGGAAGAAGTGTACCCTGGATTCCTTCCAGCTGAATTCGACAACAAAACCCAAGAAAAATGAACATTAATCTTTTATGAACTAGAGCCCCCGAACGAACAGGCTTGGAGTTCAACCCTAATTAGGTTGCATCTCAGTGCAGAGAATCCTTAACGAACAAGGACATCTAACAACTCCGGCCAGCACTCTGCCGGGACTGCCGTGGAAGTGAAGGTACCGCTTGGCCACACTCCACTGCGGCGCACATACGGGGCTCCCTGCCTCTCCCGGAGAAATGCTCAGTCATCATGGAAGAAGAGTGAATGGAGTTTCCTCAAACTGAAATTCTTGGCCACCCTGCTAACCCATGGCCATCTGGGTGGCGTCTGAATAAATGAGAAGAGAAGGGGCAGGAAGCATGGCCCTTGGAGCGAGTTTCAGCAGCTTGAGGTTTCCTTTGCTGTGTGGCCAATGTAGCTGCCAACACCAGCTCTGCTCACAAGCAAGATAATTGCATGTGTGTTATGCTCACATAGGAGGCAGGCGTTACAAACTGGGAGATCTGAGTTCAAATCCCCATTCATTCCCTTGCTATGTCCCCTGACTCCGGAACAGTCATTTCCTGTCTATAACATGAGGAAAAGGGCTGCCTGGGAGGGTAAGATGAAAGGAACCAGGTCGTCCCCAGGTTATTCATTTCCTCAGTCGCTGACTTCCTAATCCAGCCAACTCCTCATTCTACCTTCCCACAACCTGGTAGGGTAGTTTGGTGACTTCCAACGAAAGATAAACAGGTAAATCCATGTGTCCAAGGTAGCAGAGCAAGGGACACCAAAGGAAGGGTTTCACATCATTTTCCTAACCCAAATCTTGTATTGGCCACAGGCCTGCAGGTCAGCGAGACTAAGGCTAAAGATGGAATTGTATATGGAAGTGACTGACTTCAGAATCATGGACCCTGAACCCATGGACACGTTTCAAGTTACCAGAGAGAAAGAACTCAAGATAGGTTCTGATGGTGCTGGATTAATGGAGAGGAGCTCCCTTCTCAAGGCATCTTCCCAAGCAAAGGCCAGATAGAACCTTCACTAAGACCACTCCATCATCTCAGAGTGCCAGTTCAAATCCATACTCAACGTATTTGCATGCAACTCTTTCCGATCCACACTCCCAGCATCCAGCCCCAGGGAAAGAACAGGTGATGGCCACCCGTGTCCTAGAAAGAGATGACCCAAGAGGGCCTGTGGATCACTTATAGTCTTGATACAAACCTGCACAGCCTTGTCCTGTCAGTTCTGACTCTGCTTCAATTCAGAGCCTCCTCCCAACCCATTCGACTTTCCTCATGTTCATAAACTCTATAGTCCGTGGTCCCCATAAGCAAGTGCATCTACACCCTCAGCAAGCTTCCTCATGGGCTGCCCACTCCCCTGCCATCCTCGGTTTCAATTCAAGAGTCATTGACATTCTCCTGGAATCCGATGACATTTATTTGATTTACAATAAACCCCCCTCCCCATACACCCTGCCACCCCGGCTTACTCCAGCATCTCCCTGCTATCTGAGAATGCCTTATCCTATTATTGTAATTAACTGCTACCATGCTAGAAGGCTGAGCCAGAAGCCAAACTCTTGGGTGGAGAAGGTTTGCCAAGGGTTACAAAGCATGAGAATTGGAATAGATAGAACTTGGCACTTAAGTCCTCTTCTCTCCACGTAGAACTTTGTTCTGGAAACTCATTAGCTCTGAGAATTATAGTACAACAGCAGTCCAGAAGATACTAGTGTCTGTGACCCATGAAGATTCTGTAATCCTGCTCTTTTTGGTTGTCAGTTCCAAAACAGTGGTTCCTCTTCTCATAGTCAAAGTGTGTTATTTTATACAACACTGTGATATCTGCTATACCATGTTGTAATGATATTCATATCACCCTATCTTTATTTATACTGACTCAATCATATTTCAACTATTTTATACACAACCTGTCTTCCCTCTGGTTCTCACACACAATTCTGAGGGGGGATGTATGATGTCATTATTTCATGGTGTGGACTATAGGCTCAGATCATCAGTGCCTGTCGTATATTGGTGCTTGAGAACCTCGGGACCAGGTACTGTGGGAATCTAGAGGGGGAGAGGCGGAATCCAGCCCGAGAACAAAGATGAAAAGTTGGGAACTGATCTGGGTACCAGAGGGTGGACAGGAGGACAGAGGAGATAAGGAGAAAAGCTGTCTGAACAGAGGGAACATCAGAAGAGGTGGCACCAGGATGGCAAAGGACTAAGAGTGCTAGCTCGTGCTGTGACTGGCACACAGCAGGTCCTTGGAGGTACCCGTGGCTGCTCTGTGAACTTGGCCAAAGCACATGGATCTCCTATGGCCAAAAGCAACCCAGGAGCAGCTGCGTGAAGGGGAAGGCTGGGACAAAGGCCTGCTGTATGCATATAGTGAACCACCCCGAGGTAGCTATCATGATCTCCCTTTTGACACAAGTCTACAGTGTCTTAGAGAACTAACTTTCCTGAGGAAGGTTAAAAGACAAGATTCCATAGGAGCCCTATCCAGATATGGCCCTATCTGGTCCCGGTGTCCCTGGCTCTTCCCTCCTGACCACACTGAGGCCGTCAGGATCGCCTTTCCCTTCCAGCCTCTGCCAGCTCCTCTTTGGACTGACCCTGAGTCTGGTACAGA
Organism: Microtus ochrogaster; assembly: GCF_000317375.1. Classification (NCBI taxonomy): domain Eukaryota; kingdom Metazoa; phylum Chordata; class Mammalia; order Rodentia; family Cricetidae; genus Microtus; species Microtus ochrogaster. Next base: position 749,471 of record NW_004949096.1, on the reverse strand, counting down.
TCAGGCTTGGAAGACTTGTTCATTTGCTTTAAAAAGGCACTGTTTTCTGCCCAGTTGGCATTTTCTGAATGAGGTGTAGCAAGGTCAAGCTTCTGGGCTTCCCTGGAGGGGAAGAAGGCCACGCAATGCCTTTGGGCAGAAAAGAAAGCACCCAGAGAGGAGGTACCACTAAATTCAACAGGGGAAACCATGTGGCTTCCAGCGAAGCCCCAGATGGGAGCTTCCCATGAGCTCACCCCATTGTGCAGGGCTGCCAATTCAACATCTGCGCCCAACATATTGGCCCGTGAATATTTCAGACCCGCACTCTCAAATCCAGATGTGTTTGTGTCATGAACTCTATATTCTGCTAGAAATTACTGAGCTCTACAAAAGGAAATTAAGCGTTCACTCAGGCAGAAACAGACCAGTGACCTAAAATGTTCTGTTCATGGTCTCGTGTTTGGGGTGCTGACATTTAGAGACACTGAATACCAGTATCCACCTACCTGGCCACTGTATCTTCACCAGAAATCATATACAAGGGGATTGATGTTTTCTTTCAAATTTAGTACCTTGTAGAAGGATTCTGAATAGGGAAGCCATCTTTTGTACAATGGCTTTTATTATTAAATAGTTTGGAAGCTTCCTGGTTTACACAGATTGCCTTTCTAGTCATGGAGAAACCACTTATGGGTAACTCAGGCACAGTGCAGCTTAGTCATAGAGACACAGAAGGGCCACCTGGGGAAACTTCACAAACACCAGTAACAGAATCCCTGTTGGAACTTCTGGAGGCTAGGCCTCAACATCAAGGTATTTTTTCCAAGTTCCCCAGTTGATTCTAAGCCATAGGTGGTGTTGAGAACTTCAAGTATAGTTAAGCCCCATGCATAACATAGACTCCCAATCTGCTTTAAGACAATCTACGCCTAAGGTGGAAGGTGGCTTTGAGTCACTAGCTTAACCTCAGCTCTCAGATCTTCTGCAAACTACTGTGACTAAACACAAGACATCTCCTTACTTTATAGATTAGCTTTTAGTTATTCTTTGACAATTTCATGCATATAATGTATCCTGTTCACACTCACCCCCACCTTCCCACTCCCAAGAACACTCACCAGCATAACCTGCCCCCCCCCCTTATGCCTCTTCTTTCCTTTTATAACCTGCTGGGTAGAGTTAGTGCTGCCTACTGGGATGTTGGCTCCCTCCGTTGGCTCCCTCCGTTGGTTGGATCTTGTGCATGCAGCCATGACTACAGTGACATCATGAGAGCAATGGTCATGTCACATCCAGAAGATAGATGTCACACTCTCCTCCTCGTCCTCTATGATGCTCCCTGAGCCTCATTTGTGTGTGTGTGGAGGGGGGGTTGATATAGATGTCCCATTTTTAGATGCTCACTTATTCTCATCACTTCAAGCAGTTGTGAGTGTCTTCGTTGCTGTCCACTGTAGAACTGAACGTCTCTGGTCAAGGTAGAGAGGGGCACTGATCAATGCTTATAGACCTAAGTATTTAGAAGGCGGTTCAACAAGTGCATTTAGCCAAGCAACAGTAGTGGATCCCCCTCTAAAGTCCATGGCCTCCTGATCCATGGGTTTGTGACTAGGTTTAAATATGAAGCATGAATCCTATGCTCAGATTCAAGCAGAAGATGACTGTTACTCCCACAGCCTTCCCGCCACTATGCCACTGGTGGGTACATCTTGTCTAATGTGTCAGTATCATAACATTCATAGGCCAATGATGTATAAAAATCATGATATTTTCCCTCCTCAAGTAGCCTGCTTAGCACCTTACAGCTTTATAAAAGCTATCCTGCAGAGCGGAAGTTGCCAGGTTCCTCTTGAGTTCTTCATGTCCTATAACCAAAGTGTGCTTACTTTGGCAATACCTTATGATCATCTAGTGACATCAAGAAACCAAGAGAATTAGGAACAGCCCATCCTGTTTGGAAGGTCTCTGGGGCCTCCCTGACAAACAGGGAGAAAGTCTACACCTGGCACTGAGATTTTCATTTAATAACCCATGTCTTCTGGGGAAAACTGTCAAACTGTCTACCCATGCGTGATACTTGTGTTAAATTTCTTCTTTTTAAAAATCTTTAAAAATCAGTTTACAGAGCAATAAGTTTCCATACAGGGTTTTTATATATTCACAGTTGTGGTGAGCCCACCCATCCCCTATTTCCTGTTTCCCCATCCCAACTTAAACTTTTAAACATGAGGTAGTTAGTGTGATGTGATGCTTTTCTCATCTGCCACTGAGGGTAATGATACCTGATTGGGCTGCATGCTAGTGTTTGTTTGTTTATTTGTTTGTTTTTAGCATTTATTCTTCTTACGCATTACATCCCAAGCTCAATTTCCCCTCCCTCCATTCCTCCCAGTCCCTCCCCCACCTCCCTCTCTGCCAAATCAACTCCTCCTCTGTTCCAGGAGATCCACCAAAAAGGCTTAACAAGATACAATGACTGGGCACAAACCCTCATATCACAGTTGAATGTGGCAACCCAGTAGGAGGAAAAGAGGTCCCAAGAACAGGCAAAAGAGTCAGAGGCACCCCCTCCCACTGTTGGGTCCCACAAGAACACCAAGCTACACAACCATAAGGTATAAGCAGAGGACCTAGCTCAGATCCATATAGGGTTTGTGTCTGTCACTTCAGTCTCTGTGAGCCCCTACAAGACCTGCTTAGTTGATTCTGTGGGCCAGGTTCTCATGGTGTACTCACTCCCTCTGGCTCCTACAATCCTTCCTCCCCTTCTTCTGTGGGGTCCCCCGCCTCCACCTAGTGTTTGACTGTGGGTCTCTATATCTACTCCCATCCCATTGGTTGCTGGATGACAAGTGGGCTAGGCCACTGAAGGTAGTGATACCTGATTGGACTGTATACTATAGTTAATTTTAAAATGCTGGCAGATGCTAGTGATTGCATAGAGCCTGGCACATAGTAGACATTTGGCAAATGATTTCACTTTGTAGTTTTGCTTCAAAACACATACACAGATACGAGAGAGAGAGAGAGAGAGAGAGAGAGAGAGAGAGAGAGAGAGAGAGAGAGAGGACAGTAATATAGACCAACACAACAACACTGGTGGGGGAAAGGTGGGGGCTTTATTCATTTTTATCTTTTTTTCTTTGATACATACAATTATTACATCAATGGAAATTATGGTCACAAAATATGAAGGACAAAATCCGGCTACAAGATTCTGTCAGCAGTATAAATGTAACTTTTGTATAATAGGATAAAAAGATGCAGTGAAAAGCCCGGAAGGAAACCGACCACTGAGGCCTGGCCTCCCAACCCTGTCTTTCCTTCCATTTGTTCTGGAATGAGAAAGCATTTATTCCACACTAGACAAAGTCTTGTGCTTTGTTTGGGGTTCAGTTCTCCACAGTCCTCTTGTACCCCCTCTTGGGGGGTGCACTGTTGCTTTACCCCAGATTCCTGATGCAAACACCATATCCCATTTTCATGTTTTAAGAAAAGTTGAGTTTTGAATGTCTCTTTTTAGAGAGCTTCACTTAATGAGCTGGTTTGAAATAAAATGACCCCCAAAGAGAGTGACCCTACGAGGAGTGTAGCTTTGTGGGAGGACGTGTGTCACTGTGGAGGTGGGCTCTGAAGTCTCATATATACTTAAGATACTACCAAGTGTCTTAGACCACCTCCTATTGCCTGCCAGCCAAGATATAGGACCCTCAGCCACCTCTCCAGCACCATGTCTGCCTGCACACCACCATGTCCCACCATGATGATAATGAACTGAACCTCTGAACTGTAAGCCAGTCACCACAATGAAATGTTTTCCTTCATGGTCGTGGTGTCTCCTCACAGCAACAGAAACCCTAACTGAGACACTTAGCTATACTGTCAAAAGAAGCAAGGCAATACTACTGTAAATAGGAATTGAAAATGCTTGCTGTGGTGGTCTATCTTCACTGTCAGCTTGAATGGATTAAGAAACATCCATGGTGTGAGCGAAGGACAGCTTTGGGTGAGTCACTGAGAACATTTTTGGTGAGGATTAACCAATGGAGGAGGGACCACCTTGAATGTAGGAGGCACTATCCCATGAGCTGGAGTCCTGGACTAAAAAAAGGGGGGGCAATCAGTGAGACAGACATTGTCTTTCCTCTGCTTTCTGCTGAGATATGGGCAAGCCATCTCACAGCACACACTTGGTGCCACAGGCGGCAGCCATTCCTTCCGCCTCTGCCATCATTCACCATCCCCTCATACTGTGACCCAAATAAAATCTGTTGTCCCTTAAGTTGCTTCTTGTCAGATACGTAGTCATGGCAGCTACAAAAATAGTCAAAACTCTGGCCATAAATGGAAATTAATTTGTAAGCACAAATAGAAGTCCAGACTTTTACATTCTGAAAATCCTCAGCCTGCATTCTCTGTTCCAAAAGGAGTCCAGCCTGGGTTAAGGAGTCTATACTGAGTTAAAGGACTTGAGAAACACATGAAAATTTTCTTGTGACTAAGAGAGACATCTAAGAAAATTAGGAAGAGAGTAACTTCTCGCTATATGATTCAGGTATATGCTGTCTCTTTTTTTTTTCTTTTTTTTGGGGTTTTCTTTTTTTTTATTTTTTAAATTTATTTATTAAGGATTTCTGCCTCCTCCCCGCCACCGCCTCCCATTTCCCTCCCCCTCCCCCGATCAAGTCCCTCTCCCTCATCAGCTTGAAGAGCAATCAGGGTTCCCTGACCTGTGGGAAGTCCAAGGACCGCCCACCTCCATCCAGGTTTAGTAAGTTGAGCATCCAAACTGCCTAGGCTCCCCCAAAGCCAGTACATGCAGTAGGATCAAAAACCCATTGCCATTGTTCTTGAGTTCTCAGTAGTCCTCATTGTCCGCTATGTTCAGCAAGTCCGGTTTTATCCCATGCTTTTTCAGACCCAGGCCAGCTGGCCTTGGTGAGTTCCCGATAGAACATCCCCATTGTCTCAGTGTGTGGGTGCACCCCTCGCGGTCCTGAGTTCCTTGCTCATACTCCCTCTCCTTCTGCTCCTGATTTGGACCTTGAGATTTCTGTCCGGTGCTCCAATATATGCTGTCTCTTAAGGCTGGATACCGGTGAAACATTCATTCACATCATTGGAAATCTGTGCCCCACATTCTAGAATGGTCCAGAGATGGACCCTCCTTGGAAGGTTGGCCGATGTCCTGGAAAAGACAGGAAAGCTTGAGGGAGAGCAAAGACAGGTCCAAGTCAGACTCCTCATGCACAGCTTATGCTGGTCATGTAACACTGAGCAACATCTGCCCGCAGAAGCTTGTGGAAGCCTCCAGTACAGTGGTTTTCAACATGTGGGTTGTGACCCCTTTGAAGTCACAGATATTTACATTATATATTATATATTATATTACATTATATTATATATTATTACATATTGTTTTATATATTATATATACATTATTATATTACATCAGATATTTACATTACAATTTTAACAGTAGCAAAATTACAGTTATGAAGTAGCAATGAAATAACCTTATGGTTGGGGGTCACCACAACGTGAGGAACTGTATTAAAGGGTCACAGCTTTAGGAAGGGTGAGAGCCACTGTCCAAGTGGAAGAGCCTCCGCCTCTGCCATGGCGGCCAGAGAAGCTGAAACCGTACAAGACTTAAACAAGTGCTGCTGGCAGGACCTCCCCACTCCCTAATTTGCTGGGCTAAATATTATCCCTGACATCCCCCACAAACTGAGCTTTTATCTTATCACAACTTGGTAAATATTATGATAAGTTGTGTTTTTTTGTGACCACAGAAGTAACTTTCCATTTATGAAAAGGGCAGCCAGAAAACTCAGCGGCAAGAGCTCAGAAGCAATAACATCTTTGTTAGTTGGCAGCTTGGCCAGATGTCAAGGGAGTCTATAGCCAAGTGAGCACTTTGTTTTGTACTTTGGGTGTTTTGTCCCCCAAAGTAATCAAAAAATTAATGTACCAGAAGAAAATAATATGTTTGTATAGCTTGCTGGGAAAGCTGAAGCTTGTTCTGGCCGAATAATGTGGGAATTATTCCCTTATCAATACCAAGAGGTGGTGAGTTTTTAAACCTGGGTTAGAATCACTTTTTGGTTAGGGATAAGGCTACAAAGGAAGAAAGGTCAGAAAAGTAGAGTCTCCC
>NW_004949096.1:724242-743182 GCF_000317375.1 Microtus ochrogaster | reverse complement strand
AAAAATATTTAACCTGCTGTCATCAACAAGATAAAGTACTCCAAAATTCAATTATAAAACAACAGATAAACAAACAAACGTCACAGTATGGGATGTCTCTCCCTTGGTCCCTGAAGTAGCTTTCTATTCTATACTTAAATAAGCTCTCTGAGATAGAGGGAAAGCTTTTACACATCCAAGCTTGTTTTAATGTAGCCTGGGCATAGAGATTTATTTCACCATTTATTATAAAATAAAACTTGGGGACAAATAATAGAGATAAAAACCCAAGACAATAGTAAGTAAGCCACTGGGACACACCACCATTTACCTCCCCTCTAGAAAGGGCCCACCTGTTGTAGGAGCTGCGGGCTGTGTTCCTGCCGCCCCAGCTCCTGGTCGCCTGGCTAGCTTTAAACCCGAAATAACAACACACAAACTGTATTCATTTAAACACTGCTTGGCCCATTAGCTCTAGCCCTTACCAGCTAATTCTCATATCCCGATCAACCCATCTCTAATAATCTGTGTAGCAACAGTTTTACCAGGAAAGATTCAGCATGTCTGACCTGGCAGCTTGCTTCATGGCGTCTGGCTCTGAGAGGAGATGCGTGACGTCTGAGCTCACTTCCTCTTCTTCCCAGCATTCTGTTCTGTTTACTCTGCCTATCTAAATTTTAACCTATCAGGGCCAAGGCAGTTTCTTTATTTAACCAATGACCTTCCTCCATCACCCACCCCACCCCTTGGGCCCTCCTCTTCTTCTTCTGAGGGCCTTTCTTTCCCCTCCCCACCAGGGAACTCCATGATCCCTGAGGGACAGTTGAATGTAGACCCCACCTCTCCAACCAAGTGCTCTGCCCCATTGGACATCAGATCACAATAGAGACAACATTCCAAGAACACCTGAGCCCAGGAGGGAAGAAGTTACCAGGCAATTCTGAAAATCACCCAGGACAGACATTTCTGGAACCCGTGGCAATCCACTACTTTGGCCAGTGTCTTCTTTATACCTAACCTTAGACAAGCAGGCCCAGGGGCATCGGTATTTTTACTAAAGTCAAGGCAGTTTTCTCACACAGGATGTGGACACTTGTCCACAGCTTGTCAAATGCATTTGCTGTGTTGAGCACAAATGGCCTTGCTTGCAACCTTAGAAGCCTGACCACTCCTTTAAAACAAGGGCAGTCAGTGAAGGCTCAAGGATGGATACAAAGATGGCCGACACTTCTTTGTTTCTCTCCACGGGAGGCTGAAAGGGAGCCAGGTGTCAGAGACTGGATTTCTCCTACCGCTACAAAGAGTAGATGCATATGCCATAACATTTAAAAGTGTTTGAGTGACAGTAGAGATGGCCCAAAAACAGTTTTTGGTTTCATGGAGTTTACCTGGAGCTAATGGATCCAAGGAAGCACAGACTTGAAAAGCCACTACTTGGAGTCCCCTAGTCCAATGGTTCTCAGCCTTCCTAATGAACCTGTGACTCTTTAATACAGTTCCTTGTATTGTGGTGACCTCCAACTATGAAATTATTTTCATTGATACCTCATAGCTGAAATTTTATTGTTATGAACCATAGTATAAATATCTGTTTTTTTCTGGTGGTCTTAGGCAACCCTCAGGAAATGTTCGACCCTCAAAGGGTTAAGAGATACTGCTCTAGTAGTTTCTGGAAAGCCCTGAACATTTAATTATGCTCCCATTTATTATGTACTGTTTGGGGTTTGCGTGTAAACTAACAGGTTTGCTAACCTGTTTAAACACTTGATCCCTAACTGGTGCTGCTCTTTGGCGGGTAGGGGCTGTAAAGCCATGAAATGTAGGACCTAGTTAGTGGACAGGAGGTGAGCCTTTAGTTTGTAGCCTGGCTCTGAATCCAGTCTTACCAGTTTCCTAGTTAGTCATGCCATAACTGAGCTGGAATGCCTTGCTGTCAGGATGATGAACCACAATGCCATTCCAGCCCCGCCATGATGGGACTGTGTCCTCAGGAACCATGGGCCACAATAAATCCTTCCTCCCTCCATCAGGGATTCTGTCACAGTGATGAGGTATCCTAAAACCTTCCATCTTCATAAGACATTGAAGCTAGAAATTACTTGCATTGCATAGTTGAAGAAGCTGAGGCCCAGTGTTCAGGTAAGTTGCCTAATGTACAGACTCACAGATCCCAAACTCTGCCTGTTCTCCTTGCTAGTATTTAGACTGCTTCACGCATGACTCAGCCTCATTCACCCAATGACTGTGGGAAGCTAGTGGCCCTCTGGAAATGTTTAGCATGCCCAAGGACTTATCTACCTGCAATATCTGGCCCAGTAATATTTTTCCCCTTGAGCTGTAGGAGTTGCTGTAGCAATTAAGATACATGCCTCCTTTTGTTCTCTGGCATTTAGATATTACAAGACTTGGATAGCTTTTAAGCAAGGCAGCAAAAACCTTCCACAAATAAGTTCACTTCAGGAGGAAATAAAAAAATCTATTGGCAAGGATTAAACTACGTCTTGGCAAAGACAGGCAAACTATTTTTTTCTTTTGCTAAATTCATGTTTCCATGTGTTAACCAATATGTGAGCATAAAATCTTTTGTAATATTCATTTTTTCAACAATATTATTATGATATAATACTCCATGGCATTAAGAAATAATGTTCAGAGCAGGGGAGAAGATGTTTAAAACTACAGGATGTTGACTCATGTAAAATTCTTTTTTGGATTAAATTCTATTAATCACTTAAAATCAAGGCTGAGATTATAACTGATCTGGTAAAGTGCTTTGCTTCCCAGGGCCCAGAAGAAAATAGTAGACATGGTGGAACTCATTTATAATCCCACGTGGAGACAGATATCCTCGGAGCTCATTGGCTGGCCTACTCGGTCTGCTTGGTGAGTTCCAGACCTACAAGAGATCCTGTGTCAGAAGAAAGTTGCTGGTGTCTGAGAAACATCTGAAGTTGCCCTCTGGCCTCCACACTCACAAGCACTCATGAACACATGCCAAAGTTTAAAGATTTATTTTGGCTTATATGTGGGTGTCTGTATGAGCGTATAACACATATGTGGGAGGCCAGAAGTGAACATCAGATCTCCTGGAGCTGGAGTTACAGGGGGCTGTGACCCACTCAATGTGCATGCTGGGAACTGACCTCGAGGCTCTGGAAGAAGCAGCAATTGCTCTTGACTTCTAAGCCCTCAGTCCAGCATCTCCTCCCCACATTAGAACACCTGTGGCTTCCCTCCCCATTTGTCATTCATGACCTTGTGGTTGGGGCACTGGATTAAGATCTAAGCGTGGTCTCTGAGAAGTCTGGGTCAATGACCAGCGAACCCTGTCTTCTGGCTCTAGGAATTAGCAGCTCAGTTCTAAGCAAGTCAGAACACAGCCTTCCCCTGGCCACGGCAACTGGTTCTGGAACATGCCTGCTGTCTCACTGGGTCAATGAGATTTGCAGGGGGTGGGGGAGGGTCCCAAGAGTCTTCTTGGGAATGTTTTCTTGCTCCTAAGGGAGAAGCAGAGGATGAACCCCCTCTGTCTCTGTACATATGCTCCTTGGGATGCAAGCCCTGGGATAATTACATCAGTCTTTACCCCTAGAGACACTGGTATGTAGAACTGGATTCAGATGTTAGCATCTCCATAAAGAGTGTGGGATATTACTGAAGGCCACCTGGAGCTTACTTAGCTATTGTGTGCTTTTATGGCTGTCAACACACTTTCTTATCATTTAAGCCATGCACACTGGGCATAGATGCTATAACTAGTGTGTTCCTGATCAGCACTGACCAAATCAATTCCCTTGGCATAATTCTAACTTTGCAATAATAATACTACAAAAATATACACCTGAGATTATCATTAGCCATCTTACTCCACGAATAGGAAACTATGGTACAAGTCAGCAAGGGTCAGAACTTCTCTCCCTCATTCCCCAAGCAGCCTTCTGCTGTGTATTTAAATAAATCCTCTGAGATATAAGGAATTTTTCATGTTCAAGTCCATCTTAAAGTACCTGCTAGTGGCCCAGTGGAGAAGGGTGTACTCAGAAGAATGGAAATGACTCAGGGCACAGTTATTTCTAGAACCCAAGGGAACCCAGTGCTTTGGACGGGGTCTTCTTTAGACTTCAATGTGGCCGTTTAATGAGTAAGCTAATAAAACAGTTTTCAAATGAAACACAAATGGCCAATAACTATTTTTAAAAGTATTGAATGTCCTTAGTCATCAGGAAAATGCAAAGTAAAACTACTTTGAGATTCCTCAATCAGTATGGCTGTCATCAAGAACTCCGACAAAAGATGCTGGAGAGATGGCTCAGTGGTTAAGAGCACTGTCTGCTCTTCCAGAGGTCCTGAGTTCAATTCCCAGCAACCACATGGTGGCTCCAAACCATCTGTAAAGAGATCCGGCGCCCTCCTCTGGCGTGTGGAGGCAGAAAGTTGTATACATAATAAATGAATCTTTAAAAACAAAAAAACAAACAAAAAAAAGAACTCCAACAACAAATGCTGGAGAGGATGTGGGGATAGAGGACCTTTTTGCTCACAGGCGTGAACATTAATACCGTCATGGGACTCAGTGTGGAGATTTCTCAGAACATATAAAGTGTAACCACCATACAAGCCAGCTAGCCCACCCTTGGGCATATACTCACAGAACTCCAAGTTCTGGCACAGAGGTGTTTGCATAGCCATGTTCATTGCTGCTTTAGTCACTGGAGCAAAGAGTTGGAACCCATCTCGATGGCCATCAACAGATGAAGGACAAAGGAAATGTAGTGTATATACAACACAGAGCTTCAGTCAAGGAAGCACACACGCAACAGCTCTCACAGTGGCTTCAGTAGTCACCTTCGCGTGACAGTTCTGAGTGGCATACTCCTTCAAGCAGAGGAGGATGGGAACAGATTCCCAGGGCTGGAAACGTGCAGAAACATTTCCCCACAGCACTCCAGAGTTTCACACCTAAGACATTGTCAAGGGGAAACTTTGGGGCCTTGGCACAGGAATCCCGTGACAGAATTCTTCCTTTTGGAACTGGGGAATTCACACCACTCTGAGGCTGGCTTTGGTCTTGGGTACAGGCCTCTCCCAGCTGGTCCTGTTGGGGGAATCCCTGCTTGGGAGAGACGAGAATCTCAGAGACACAGAGTTGCTGTCCTTGAAGCACACAAATCTGTCACAAGCAGTTGGCTTTAAGAGGAAACACTCAAACCATCCAGCTCTCCTGGAAGAGGCAGTTGAATCCAGAAAACAAGGGTAGATCCAGCAGGAGAAGCCTCCCCAGGTCACATGCCCAGGTCTGGCCACTAAACAATAAAGGCAGGAGGGTTTTCTGGGCAGAAACAACAATGCACTATGCGATGAGCAACACACAGGCTGGAAAAGCAAACGCCTGTCTCCCGGGTGTAATAGATCTCCCCAGACATTCCATTCTAAAGAAAGCTTAGTTAAATTTAATGGTCAGACCTCTCTCGGTGCTAGGAGGCATTTTAATGTGGTATTTCTGCTCTAGGGGGACAAAAATCAGTCTTCCCTGCCTCACCGTTCTCTCTGCAATGAAGCAAACTTCCCGATTACAACCATAACTCTCGCGATGGCCCGGTGTCCTCGTTCTGCCAAAAGCCCCTTTTAAGGCACCTGAGAGGGACACCACACAGATCCTGGGCTGTACAAGTCAGAAGGGAGCTCCCTAGGGGTAGACATTGGCGTCCTGACCATCTTGAGTCTTCCAGGGGTCCAGCTTAGGATCTGGTGTGGATGTGATTTGATATAGAAACAAAAAGAGGAAAATCAGGAGGGAAATAAACAGGGAAGGAAAGAATGAAGAGAAGAAAAATTCGTTGGCTAAGAAGAGCTGTGGGTAGAGAATGTCGCGTCTCAGGTAGGGAGCAGATGAGATAGGGGGTCGATCCAGAGGAGTACCAGAGAACTGCACGCCACGCTCCCTTGGTGATCAGGCCTCCATCTCTGCTCCTCTTCAGGTCCTCTGTCATCCCTGGGACTCAGGAGATGGTTTCACGCCCACATGGGTCTGCTTGACTGAAGTTAATTCCGTTCTCTTGCCGCAGACTGGTTCAAGAGTGAACACGTGAACCGACAGAGTCCGCAGAATACCAAGCTGGTTTGCTAGCGGGTCCTGGGAAAATCCCCAGAAGTGACTGCCTCCCGTGTTTTAAAGCCTAGAAGTACTTTGCATGACTAGTCTGTGATGGATGTGTTGCCAAACCTTACCTTGTCTATGTTGGTGCTCATGAGGAGGAAGGCTCAAAGCTTGCTTCCGGTTGTGTGACTGAACTGTGTGATAAAAGCAGGGTCAGTAAGGATTCTCATTGCTGGGCCATGGTAGCACATCCCAGCACTTGAGACTAGAGGCAGGCCCATCTCTGGGTTCGGAGCCAGTCTGATCTACAGAGCAAGTTCTAGAACAGCTAGGGCTACACAAAGAAACCCTGTCTTGAGAAATAAATTAAAAAAAAAAAAAAAGATTCTCATCTCAGGCAGTTCTCAGAACTGCTGGGTCAATGAAATGCAAAGTAACCCTGAAGGGTAGGAAATGCAACACTTGGCGGCACTGTTATCTCCCTCTGACCAGCTTTGCGTTTCCTCCCGTGGCCCTGTAAACTCACTGCGGGGCTGATAGCTGATCAGCACACTCTGTACAGTAATGACCTCACTCGAACTTTATACCCCGCATTCCTTGGTGTCCGAATAAAAATAGAGCTGGGTGACTACAGGAAAAGGCACAACACAGTGAAGTAATGAAGATGCATGAGGAAGATAGGAACTTAGGGTACTAGAGAAACAACGAAAAGCTATGACTAAACCCCAGACTGGGTTCTGAGTTGCCTTACAGTCAGAGCAAAGACAGAGACTTTCATTTGTTTGCGCCTGGCTTTTGGGACAGATTTTTGTTCCTTAGCTTACGCTGTCCCAGAACTTACCATGTAGACCAGGGTAGACTCACACTTGTTAAATTGTCCGACCTCAGCCACCAAAGTCCTGGGATTACAGGCATGAGGCACTGTGTTCAGTCAGGAACTGATTTTTAGAGTCGGCGTTATGAGAGCCACAGAGCTGTGTGTGAGCCTGCTCCACCTTGACTGGAGGTCAGGGAGTTTGAGCTTATTTTTGCTCTCTCAAAGTTGTTGACAACAGGTGTGGCTACAAACAAGCGATCCTGATCTAGAGTGTGATTAATTAGTATTTTGGGTGTAGAGGCGAATCTGCTTCACCTGGACAGAAGGTCAGAAAATTCAGATCTATTCTTTATATCATGTTAATGAAGTCTGTTGCCTCCCCTCCCCTTTAGGAGTGAAATATTTAAGCGTGTGAAAAAGAAACGAGGTGGAGTCAGTATTCACTGAATGTCCCTCCCGATGCTGTTTATATATTTGTTTCTTTTGCTTAAAAATTCTGTTCCTCACACTCCCACCCTAGAACATATGAGTTTTGTTGAAGCTGGTCTTCAACATAACATCATGCAAAACACTATGCCAGATGATGTAAGAGTTACAAAAATGTATAAGATATAACTCCCACCCTTGAAGAGTTTCCAAGATAAGTAAGGGGTAAAATACCTCTGTTTGAAATGATTGTAACATAGTCATTTTGGGTCCAATACTTGTGGTACACTATCTAGGAAAAAATCTACATCGGCAGAAAGACCAGTCCCTGCTTTGCTGAGTTTCAGTGGAAGAAGGGTTATTTGACTGGGTTGGAATTTGACAATTGAGGGCATGTGATAGTCATGGTAAGAACACAGCAGAGTTAAGAAAGGGTGAGTAACATTCTTGGTGTGAGGTGTGAGGGTAGCTGTCAAACAGTGGGAATTAGAGAGAGCAGGGCATGAGGTTATCGAGTGGCAATGGGGTCAGTGGTATGACATGTTCTGGACTTTAAACCTCATTCTTCAGGAAATGAATAAAAGCTACCGGAAGTTTCTTAATAGGAAAGTTGTGTGAACACTTTTTTTTTTTTAATTCAGTGAAAGTTCCCTGAATAATCCATTTGGGTGGTGCCTCCCCCGGGATAAGAATTCAAAGTGTGGTTGCGTGATCAACTAGTACATTTCCATCAGAAACTTACCCTTCGCCTGTGCCGTCCTGCGTTCACCCGACAATTTTTCATCACATTGATTCTAAGTCAGTTATTCTCAAAGAAAAGACAGAGATTCATCATCTTCCCCTTTATGATTTCCTCCTCTGTCATCAAACACATCAGTAGGCATGAGTTTTATCATAATTCAATTCACGCCTTCCACCCACCTTAATTACATGCATTTCTACCTGATAATAATTCATGGGAGTATTCTACAAGCCCGGGAAGTTAAACTTCTCTTTGACTTGGCAAATATTTAGAGAGAATTCCTACCGAGATACGCAGAGTAGGAAGATGCCTTGTGTTGTTTTTCTGTGGGTATGAGGAAGGCTTTGACTCAGTGAAGGCTCGGGACTCATCCATTGGGTGGAACTGTGGAATTCAGGGCTGGAGGCTCTGCTGGACCCAGCCTTTGGTATGTAGTAAAGCAAAAGCTCCGAAAATGGTTTCCTGCCGTCAACCACTTCCAAAAACTTTGCTTCCCTTCACTCAAGGTGTTAACCTTGATACCAATCCCTACCAGCAAGAACCACGTGAGTTGGAATTGGTTGGTTGTACAGGAGCAGTATCCTAGGGTACACCTTGTTTGTCTCTGAATTGCCCACAACTCTTCCACCCAGTTTGATACTTGATAAAATATGCTAGAGAAAGCGCTCTGAAAAACCATCTCTCGTTTCTCCAGGCTGAGTCAGACGCCCACCCTCCTCTGTGTTATCATACAATAGTTTGTGTATTTCTCTGTAATAGTGTGACCAACATCTAGATATCTAACATCTAACTAACATCTAGATGCTTTTGAAAAAATCATGAGTTTTATATCTATTATTTTTTATGGTCTTTCTTTTACTTTATTTATATTTTATGTATGAGTGTACTGCATGTACACCTGCAGGCCAGAAGAGGGCATCAGATCCCACTATGGATGGTTGTGAGCCACCATGTGGTTGCTGGAAATTGAACTCAAGACCTCTAGGAGAGCAGCCAGTGTTCTTCACCATGGAGCCATCTCTCTAGCCCCTATATCTACTATTTTATCCCATCTTCATATTGACTCTATGAGAGATGTCCTTTTTATTATCTTCATTTTAGTGATGACGAGGATGAAATCAATGGTTATGTGACTTTTCCAACGTCACACAGTCTAGGAGTACTGGAAAAGGTTTGTTTTCACACCTTTTTTTTGACTTGGAGCCTTATCCTTAAGTTCTTTGCTATAATTTTATATGGCTTCTGTCTGTGTGTCCATTTTCCTTCTTCTCTGACTGACGCCACCTCTAGTTCCTGAGGATTCTCTGTTGCGCATCAACTCCATCCATCTCAGCATCTCTGTCTGTCCATCACAGCATGTAGGAAATACCTGATGTCTCAACAGCCAAAGGCAGGTGCATGGGTGAGGACTTGAGATCGGTGAGTTTCCTCCTGGAATTCACCAGTTTGTAGAAAACCTGCACCTTAATGCTGATTGGAAACTTACCAGGCATCATAGAGGAAGGAGGCCCTACTCTGCCTCTTCCCTAGTTGAGAAGTTCAGTCACAAGAATTTTGTCTCTAGGTCAGATGACCCAGGTGAGAAAGAACTTTCAAAAGAATACTGGAAAAGAGAAAAAAACTCTTTCAAAGATATTTTCTTACTTTTTACCCCATATAAATATATCTCCAGCAAGCCTTGACACATACACACATGCTATTTCATTTTTGTAAATAAAAGAAATCCATTTCTGAAGGCACATGCCCAAGCCTTTAACCAAGTGAGGACAACCCTCCACTGCCTAGCACTGTTCTGTGCCAAGGGACAAAGAAGCCCAAACCCTGGATGTGGCAGGACCCTCACCCACATGGATGAATTCCAACAGAATTCTTTCTAGTGGTTCCTGTTTGGGTGGTTCTTTCCGATCTGCACTTTAATCTGGCAACAGGGGCAGCGATAATTCTAAGTCTCATAATTTTTCCAGATCTAAACTATGGGAAACAGACAACTTGAAGAGTGGGTTTTCTTCCAAAGATCCTCAGATAGCCGCAACAGTCTATGCAGGGATGTTTTTGTCCCCCAGATCTTACAGTGCTTCTCATGTAGAGGGGCCATGTCCTTATCACAGGGCTTTATAGCTCCTATTTGGTGGCATGAAATAGAAAGACATGGTTGGTCTGAGGTTGAGAACAGGGTTCCTCTCAGGAAGAGTGTTTCCTTAGGTCCTGAAGATGATATGCAGCAGAGAATTCTGGGTAGTATGAGAAAAGGTAGAACATGTAGCATGGCTAGGCAACAAATAGGAAGTTTAGAGTGGGCAGATGTACACAGGATGTTCTTTACACTGCTCTGCCATTTATTTTTCCCTTGCAATATACAATAGACCATTTTTCTAGGATTATAACAATTTTGATTTCTAGGATTCTGAAAAGTGCAGGGAAGGATGAATGCAGACTTCATCTACATGGTCTCCTCCTCAAAAGGAGATCCAATGTGTTTTAAAGATGTGCATGTGTTTTCGTGGAGCCAGGGTCACCCTGTGTATCTGCGGCTGATCTTGGACTCACAACCCTCCCTAGTGCTGGGATTGCAGGTATACCGCCTCACAGCTGGTGCTAAAAGAAGTTCTGGATTTGGGAGAACCCCAGATTTTAGAATTGGAGCTGGGTATCAGTGTGACACACGAAGCTGTTGATTAGCTTACATCTAACATCACTCATTGCACCTTTTCATATGTGTGCAGTGGGGCACAGAGGGCATAAATCTTGAGTTTATGAGCTGAGCTGCCAGAACTCCTGGCGTGGAGGATAGCCATTCGCCGGTATTCCAGTTAGAAAAGGTTTTATATTCTCAGGCCCTTGTGCCGCACTGGAGGACCTGGCTTTGATTGTAGGCTTTTGCTTTTTGCTTTTGTTTGTTTGCTTTGGTGTGTGTGTGTGTGTGTGTGTGTGTGTGTGTGTGTGTGTGTATGTGTGTATACATGTTTGTGTGCTTGTGTACATGTATGTGCCGGTGCCTGTGGGAGACAGAACTGGACTCTGGCTGTCTTAATCTATCATTCTCCATCTTATTTGAGACAGTATCTCTCTGTAAACCTGGAGCTCACCATCATGGCTCCTGTCTGACCAGCACATCCCGGGTATGCCCCATCCCTCTCCACAGCACTGAGACACAGGTTTAGCCACTGAACCATCGCCCCAGCCCCTGGATAAGAGTTTTGATGCTTTCATTTCTTACACAGAGCCTCTTCCTCCCTGGAGTTTGGGTGGTGGCATGTTTTAATTAACGAACAGGAATAGGGGGCTTTAAAGACAAAACCAAACCCTTGAAAATAAGTTGTCCCTGGGAGTTCTGAGGTTTGAGAAACTCGTGATTTCCAGGAGCTTTTCCCCCTTTCTCTCTCTCCCCTCCAGCCTGTTCTCTTCCTCACGGTCCCCACCAGTGATTCGGCCTGGGTATTTGAAGCTGCTTGGTGACAACCCCAGGCTGAGAGAGACAGGAGACAAGACACAATAAGCATTTCAGAACGCATCTCACAATGTGATCATCAACATGTAATATGAGCCCGGCTTAGTTAAATAAAATGTGGAAGCCATATTAATGACCCTTTCGGCTGTCCAACACAGCATTTTATTCTCCTCTCCGAGAAGGCAGAGCAGAGGGCCAGCCAATAAATTATAGATGAAACCTCCATCATATGTTTATAAATACACTAACATTAGCATTTTACTTCCTCATAAATCTGCAGCAAACATCCAGGCGCAAGATAGAAAGCCCTGTAAAACAATGATATATTCTCCGCTCGCAGGCGCTGACTAGTGGCCCATTCACTCCTGGCTCCGTTCTTTGAACACGCTCCCTCCGCTCATGCCCCCTCATTTAAAATCCATTTTAATTTGAAGATGCACAAGGCACTGCTCGTGGTACATTTACTCAGCCTAGTTATACATCACGGAGCAAGGAAAAGAAAATTGTTTCATCTCGAGATACGGTTCAGTGTGGTCACCACTGAACAGTGGAGTAATTACCATATCAGGCCCACTCAAAATGCACTCAGGGTGTTCTGTGACCTATCATCTGCTAATCTGCATAGTGAAGTATGGCTTCATAACTATAAATTGCTGACTTAATTAAAACCAGGACCTTTCTGTCATTTAATTACAGGGAGAAAGGTTATTGCTTAAATGCAATTTTCCAAATGCGATTTCTTAACAGTTATTAACTGCTTCACCATCATTTATTGTTTCAGATTTTTCAATTTGAAAATACTCCCTGTGACAGAAGTAATGACTTCATGAAAAACTCAATCTAGAGGGAGGCCAGCCAGCTCATTTGTTTCTCCTAAGTGAGCCGACGGGGTAGCCAGAAAATGTCACCGGGGGATCCTGGGATGACTCTCCCTCTCGGGGAGTAATTAAAACCCAGGAGGTTATGGCAGAGATGGGGTGAGGTTGGCAGACATTTTAAAGGTGACACCTCCCTCGCACCCTAGCTGACAGGTGTGTTTGCCTTTTAAAATACGAGGAGGGTACGCGTGCGTGTGGCGGGGAAGTTAACCCTGGACTGTGCTCAGGTCAGTGCGGGGTAGTGTGAGCAAAGACAGGCACAAAGACCACTCCTCAGGCCCGCCCCCCGCTAGACATCCCTTGAGTGTCTGAATGATCTTCATAATCTATCTCTGCAGCTAGAATTTGGTCTCCCAAGAATGCAGATACACTGCCATTTTGGACCTGGTAGAGAGTCCACACCATGAAAAGAAGAGTTACATGTTCTTATTTCCATTCCGTTTTGGTTCTTGAGAGGCTGTGTCTTCTCTTTTTCTCCGTTTTATTGTTTGTGGCCTGGAAGTTACACGTGTGAATCCCGGTGACCAGTGACGCTGGCCAGTCAGACAATCTGGACAACTTAGAACCTGCCACCTGTGTCGCATCTTCAACGACAGGAGGTTTGTGTACTTTCTCACTTCTGTGGCTGCCGGCGGAGACCTGTGACTCTGTAGACAGTCTTCCACTTCCTGCTACAGTCCTCGCTCCAGCCAGATCCTGTGGTGGAACGCCTGCTCCTCCCCTGGCCCCAGCAGCTCTCTGCTAAAATGAACAAACTGCACTACAGGAGCTGCCGTGAGTTTTCATTTCGCCTTGGAGAGGGTTAAAGCCAAAGTTGTCCAGACGAAGAAGCAAAAACTCTCCAAACTTCACTATTTTGTAGCCGTTGCTCTTGGCTTTATTCATTGTGGCAGATGCATAAAAATGAGTAATGAGGACATCATAAAATCTTAATCAGATTATTAATAATCCCCATGCTCTCCATCGGTAACATGCTTTGCAGTTCTCAGTGTCTGCATCCACTTTACCGACTTCAATTTCAATTAAGCAAATATTTTAGTAACACAAATACCAGGAATGCCAGGAAGCCAGAACTCCTTGACCACTGTCAATCAGGGGCAATCATCTGCTTCTTAACTTCCTTGTAGACGGCAGAAGGGGAGAATAAGGCCATCTTTACTCTGCCACTATTCCTCTTTTTTCTCCTTTCTAATTGAGTTTGTTTGGCTCTCTTACATTCATATATCGTGTGTTCTGATTGCTGATCTCTCTCTTATAGCTGTCCTGTCCTTCCCAGCCCCTTTCTGAGGTTCATGGTTTTTGAGGTGACTTTGTGACCGCTTTAGTTTACTCATCCACCTGTGTGACCATCAGATTGGAGTAACCACTGGAGTCTGGTGGGTACTCTAATGGGCCCACAGGTAAAGCCCATGATTTCCCACTGCCTGAAACAATCAATAGCACAGTTCAACAGGGAGGGTAGCACCCCTGCCCATCACCCATCATGCTTCCATTGGTGCTTGAGCGTCAACATGCCCGTTCTTACACAGATGCCGTTTGGCACCTGCTACGAGATCCTGAAAGCAACGGCTGTGTCCTGCCCAGACGGCATTTTGTAACCTTTCTCTATTTTTTATTTTGGTAGGAAACACATTCAAATTTGGTCAAAGAGAGCAAGAGTGAGCTCAGTGTAAATACTCAGAGCCTTCAATGAACACATCAACAACCAAACTCTAGCCCTGCTTCAAGTGGACCAAGCCATCTCCTCCCCTACCATCTCTTTTCATGCTCCACGAGGCAGCCATCTTGGATCCTTGGTTCCACCATTCTACAAGCCTCTGTTTCTTGGTCACCTTCCCAGAAAAGTCAATCATCTTGTCTAAGACTGTCCCTGTTTAGGGAAAAAACAAATTATTGGTCACTGAATAGGTGTGTCTTAGGACAGAACAAGCAATAGGAGACAGAGCTAAAACAGTAGATCAAGAATTACATTCTTTGGGAGCCAGGGAAATGGTTTGGCCAGTGAAGTCCTTGCCACAGCAGTGTGAGGAGCTAAGTTTGATCCCTGGAACTCACGGGAAAAGACAGGCATGGCAGTACTGTAGTTCCACCGCTGCGGAGGTGGCAGCAGGAGGCTCCCTGGAGCCTAATCAGTCAGCTCCAGAGCCCAGCGGGAGATGCTGTCTCTAAAACAGGGTGAACAGTCTTCCTGAGGAACAACACCCAAGGTGGACCTCTGACTCCCACACATATGGGTGTGGATGCACCCACAAGAACACATACCCACATGTACGTACATACATGTGTCTACACACACAGACACAGACAGACACACACATACACACATGAAAGATTTATACTTCTTATCTAAGAAGCAAGCAAACTAATCTTTGCCAGCCTAGGCAATCTACTGAGGGTTATTAAGCATTTTTGAGCTAAACCGCATCTCTCTCCTCAGGGCTAGAAATTCTGACTTCTCTTAAGCAAGAAACAATTTTAAAATCTCTTCAATCTTTACTAGGTTTTATTCTAATCATTAACAATAACACCACCCTCCCCTTATGACTGACAAGAGCGGAAATCCCCAAGTCAAAGGAGAAATTCCATTGACTTCTAATGAGAAAATAAATGACTTCTTTTGATAATTAATACAAATAAACTTCCTATTTGCACTCCGTCATCTAATTATTTGACTACTGGCTATTAATATTACCCAGTCAGAGAGATGGAAGAAGACAGTAACAATCACTAATACTCAGACAAGATTTTAATTTGGAAGTGGAAAATTATCTTGAGTTTTCAAACTTTATTTTAATTTTATATGTATGGGTGTGTGTTGTGCCTGAATGTATGTCTGTATATTGTGTGTGTGTGTGGTGCCCACAGAGGTCAGAAGAGGGTGCCAGATCCCTGGGACTGGAGTTAAAGACAGTTGTGAAGCCCCTGTGGATTCTGGGAATCAAATGCCCTGTCTGTCTTCTGGAAGAGCAGCCGGTGTTCTTAACCACTGACTCATCATTCTAGACCGTCAAAACTCATTTTTACATGAATCAGAGGCATAATGGTGACAGACCTGATTTCATTCTTACTGAAATTGCTTCATATAGCGAATTCTCTTTGATCTAACAGTCCACTCCAACATGAACAATGCCCTAGAGGCTAGCTTGGGATCTGGGCAGAGGAAATTATTTGACTCCTCCACACTGTCCCCACCACCATCGGAAATTAGACTTTAGAGAACACACACACACACACATACACACATACACACACACACACAATGTTTTCTATGAATTGAGGCCTCTCTTTGTATCCCTAGCTATCACGGAACTTACTATGCAGACCAGGCTGGCCTTGAACCTACAGAGAACTACTTGTCTTTGCCTCCAGAGTTCTGGGATTAAAGGCGTGTGCCTCCATGCCTAGCTCTATATTTTATTAAGTAACTGGTTGATTTTTTAAAGAAAATTATTGTTGAACCTGGAGTGTATAACATGCAAAAAGGCGTGGTAAAGACTATTGCTAGATGTGTGTGCTGGCTTTTTTTTTTTTGGTGGGGCCGTGGGGTGCATACATTTCCAGGTGTGCACACCCATGCACATTGATGCAGACACCGAGGACACTGGGTATTTTGCTCTATTGCTCTCTGCCTTATTTCCTGAGGCCAGTCTCTCACTTAACCCTACTCTTGCTGTTTCATCTAGGCTGGAATTCAGGAGGCCCCAGGGATCCTTCCCCCAGCCCCCACCATCTACACCAAGCGTTGAAGGTACTCCTCCTACCCCCACGCCATCCACCCCCAGCACTGAGGTTACAGGGCAGCCCACAGTCATGCCTAGCTGCTTACATGGCTTCAGGGCTTTGCACTTGTGAAGCGAGAACTGTCACCGTTGAGCTCTGTCCTCAGCCCCAGCATGAAGACACTGCTGAAGCTGAACAACTGGCTGCCTCTAGGTAGATTCCTCTGCACCTGTGTTAGCTCCTTTCTGCTGCAGTGGTAAAACACTGGGACCAAGGCACTCACGGGAGCCACGTGTTCAAATGACAAAGCCAGGGGAGGCATTTTTCATCCAAACCAGCACACACTCCATCTGTCAGCTCTTCTTTGTAACAGCTTTACTCAGATGTGACTTCCACACGGCAAAGTCCACTCCTTTAACTTGTCCAGTCCAGTAGGGCTGGGCATATAGTTGAGTGGGAGAGTTCCTGATCAACATGCAAGGGTTTGATCTCTAGGAGCCCAAAGAACAAACAAAAACAGAAAACAATTGATAGATTTTTAGCATGTTTGCGAAGTTACACAACCTTCATCACCACAATCAATTTTAAAACTTTGTTTTTGTTTGTTGGTTGGTTTTTTTGTTTTTTGTTTGTTTGTTTGTTTTGGTTTTTTGAGACAGGGTTTTTCTATAGCTTTGGAGCCTGTCCTGAAACTAGCTCTTGTAGACCAGGCTGGCCTTGAACTCACAGAGATCCACCTGCCTCTGCCTCTTGAGTGCTGAGCTACACAGTAAAATCTTGTCTCAAACAAACAAACAAAACCAAAAACAGTAACAACAGAAAGAGCTTCGTTTACTTCTTTTTCTGACGAAGTGCATCTCCACGGTACGGAATGCACCATGCGATCTATCCCTCCACCAGCAGTTAGGCATTCGCGTTGCTTCTACTTTCAGATTATGACCAATACAGTTGCTACAAACGTTCTTACACGAGCGCAGACTCAGAGGCAGAACTGCTGTTATTTGATGTCTCAGCCTGAATCTCCTCAGCTCGGGTTGCTAAAACTACATGCTGTAAACTGGTTGTTTTGTCAAGAAGGAGAATGTTTCTCAAAAGTCCCCAAGGCTGGAGGTCAGGGTGCCAACGTGATGGATCTCTGGCAAGGGCTCGTTCTCATCCAGGTGGCCGTCTGTCCCGCCCCCCCCCGCCCTGCCCCGCCCCCGCCCAAGCCAGTCACTTCACTCTTCCAAACAGTCGCTTTCATCCACGAGTATATTCTTTTTCAACAAGAGTAAAAATTAGTAGTTGGAATTTAAAGTAATTACAACCAAGTTCAAACCAACTGCAAAATCCCTTCCTCACCGAGAGCCTGAAGGGCCGGCTCTACTCTCTACCCCTTCAGCTGTCCAGCGCAGAGTCCAGGGCATTTGCGTTCTGGGGGAACTTGCCTGATTTCTCTGAACGATGCTTGCCTCAGGAGTGCGACTCTTACAGACTCAAGCCACCAAGTAGTTTAGTATCTGAAAGGGTATACAATTTAGACAGCAAACCAACATACAAGCATCTTTTCACATTGAGAAAAGGCCAAGGATACGAAGCCATACCCTAGGTGATGTCACCTGTGCTCATCTTTGCTTACTCGTCATAGACCAGACAGAGCCCCTCACAACAACTGGACAAAGAAAGCAACTGAGCCATCTAAATCCAATCAGAGTGTGTCCCTGGTGATCTCAAATATAAGGAAGACAGACCATGTACTCTTTTATTTGCTTAAAGACTAAATCACTAGCCCTTCATCCCTGTGACTCAGCCCCTTCTGAACAAGACACAGAAGTAAAGATATGGAATGTGCTTCTCTCCGTTTCTTCTCACTTCTCATTTGAGACAGGGTCTCACTATGTAGTCCAGACTGGCTTGGCCTCCTGAGTGCTGGGATCACAAGCATGTACCACCCTGCAGGGCTGGCTGTATGGTGAGGAGCTGTCATTCATTGTGTTCATTACAGCATCCTTTGTCTGTAGTTCAGACATCAGGAAGGGTCACAGAGTGCAGATTCAAATTTCTTTCTTTTACTTTCCTCAGTTTCACTCAATATTTTTGGTTCTTGGACTTTGCAATGGCCGCAAGAAAGACAATCCATCTTAAAGAGGCAGAAACAGCAGGCAGCTTTGTGAGACCAGGTGATTTGACATTCAAAGGCATCCGCATACACGTCTGTTGCTCTAGACACCTGTCCCTATAATGTAGTTCTGTTTAATACCATTTGAAAATATTTGTGGGACTGGAGATATGGTTCAATGGTTAAGAGCACTGATTGCTCTTCCAGAGGACCCAGGTTCAATTCCCAGCACCCACATGACAGCTTACAACTGTCTGTAACTCCAGTCCCAGAGGATCTGACACCTTCACACAGACATACATGCAGGCCAAACACCAATGCACATGAATTTTTTTTAAGAGAGAAAACATTTGTGTAAAAATTCTTCAATCCTTACCAGCATGCACACTGGGAGAACGGGTACATTTTGTGTCTCACCCATCAGTTTGGAAAAGTAAGAGCAATTCTGCAGAGGTCGTTCATGAGGACTGACCATTTGTGGGAGCCCCTGCTCACTTTGCTTTTTCTTTTTGTTTCTCTTCTATTCTTTCTCAAAACTAGTCCTGAATCACCGAGGAGCTATTTCAAGCCTGCACACCCTAGGATGACTGCTCTGACTCTCCCCACTATGCTTTGGAGAACAAACATTGAAATGCGCCAACTTCATCACTCAGCTGTGCCAAAGGCGGGCAGACTCACAGGCTGGCTGAGCTGCTCTGCAGACTCACAGGCTGGCTGAGCTGCTCTGCAGACTCA
>NW_004949096.1:718519-724142 GCF_000317375.1 Microtus ochrogaster | reverse complement strand
GCTGGCTGAGCTGCTCTGCAGACTCACAGGCTGGCTGAGCTGCTCTGCAGACTCACAGGCTGGCTGAGCTGCTCTGTGCGTTCTGAGTCCCTGTTTGTTTGTTCATTACTTCGCTTTTGTTTTGTTTTGTTTTGCTGTGTTTTTTGTTATCCTCCTTCCGGCAGGACAAGCTGTGCTCCCAGTCTCTTTCAGTGTGGGGTTCCCTTAGTCCACACTTCTCCAGGTCTCCATCCCTGTGATTCAGCCCGAGCCATCGCTAGCTTTAGCATTCTAACTACATGTCACTGCCACCATTGTCTCTTGTCACAGCCCTCATTCCGTGTTCCAATAATAAACTTCATTAGTGTCTGCACCTCCTTCCCCTACCTTTGAAACACTGTCTTCTCACGAAATAATTAGCTATGCCCTGCATCCTATCACTCGACTGGCTGACAGCCATTGTGGGTGAGCTAAACAGTGAGAAAATGAAAAATTTTTTTTGGCAATTTCCATTATCATCAATGGAGGTATTTACTTGTACAAATATTAAAGGTTATTTAAAGATGTACACTGGCTTCATTTCATTAGTGGTTTGTGGAAGGTAATAATTGGAAACCACTGCCTAGCCTCATTAGAATAGATTACCTATTCATTTTCTGAAAGAAAACTGCCATTTCTCCAGGCTGTGTTTTTAACTGCTTGCAATGGAAGAAGATGAAAATAAAAACCCATGAATATTTCAGAACAGGTTATGTTCAAATACTCTTACTGTCTAATGTAAATCAGACAATAGTCTATTGTTCTGGGAACCTGAGATGCCCAGTCTGATGAGATAATGAAATGTCAGCGACATCAGCAGCCTCCTAAAAAAAGAAAAAGTAGAAGCGATCACAGCTAAATTCTCTTGTGGGGCAGGGAGATGGTTCAGTCCGTACGTGTTTCTCATGTAAGCATGAAGTCACCTGACTTCAGATCTCCAGAACTCCCCTAAAAAGCCAGATTGGTAGCACATGCCTGTAACTCCAGTGCTGGAGAGGCAGAGGCAAGAGACTCTCTGAGGCTCACTA
Source organism: Microtus ochrogaster (assembly GCF_000317375.1). Classification (NCBI taxonomy): domain Eukaryota; kingdom Metazoa; phylum Chordata; class Mammalia; order Rodentia; family Cricetidae; genus Microtus; species Microtus ochrogaster. The sequence continues at coordinate 723,096 of NW_004949096.1, read as the reverse complement.
GCCCGCTAGTCCTGCCAAACTGGTGAGCTCCGGTTTCAGTGACCCTGTCTCAAAAAAAAGGACAATAGAGAGCAAGGGAGGAAGACACAGAACATCAGGCTGTGGCCACACCCATGGACATACCACCTATGCACACGTGCACACACTCTTATACCATACACACACAATCTCCATTAGTTCCGGATCTCCTAATTAGCCTAATAAAACTATAATGTGTCCAAACACTTATCCTCATGTTACAATGACTGAAACAAAAGGAAATGACAATGACAAAATGACATGTACCCCTAGTAAAGGATGGGAAGTGTAGTCTAGTGTAGCCACGTGATGGTTTGAAGATGATGAGAGAACATAATGTAGGGCTGGAGAGACGGCTCAGAGCTTCAGAGCACTGACTGTTCCAGAGGTCCTGAGTTCAATTCCCAGCAACCACACGGTGGCTCACAACCATCTGTAGTGAGATCTGGTGCCCTCTTCTGGCCTGCAAGCATACAGACAGACAGAACACTGTATGCATAATAAATAAATAAATCTAAAAAAACATAGTGTAAAAGGATTTGTATGGACATGTGAGAATGCTCTCTCTGTAACACAGATAAAAGCAAAGAAAAAAGAATAGATGCATTATGACAATACGAAAAATAAGCATGATTATTTGCATTGAAAAAGATAAAAAGGAAATAGAGCCGGTGGTAACCTGGGAGGAGGATGGCTGCTGCTTTTGTTCTTATGCTTTTATATTGAAAAGGACCAGTAACTTGCCCCTGTTCAGACTCACAGTGATGATGCTGAGGGCATGTTCTCTGGCCTGTCTAGCACAGAATACCCATAGAGGCTCGGCACATTCACGCCTGTGCAGTGAGTACTGGTGCAAAGAGATGGAGATACAGTTGTTCCAATGCTACATGGAAAGTTCTTCATGCTTCCAGTATTGGGTACTTTGGAATCAATTCTTCCCCACTGTGACCTTTGACGCTAAACCAGGCAAAAGTGTCAGCAAGTTAAAGTATCTTTTAAAAACCACTCAGAAGACACCGTCTTTTCTAACAGTGAACTAGCAAGGGTTCTCTCAGCCTGTGTGCCACAGCCTGCTGCTCTCCCTTCTTATCCTCCTTACCCAGAAAAGTGTCTAAAACAGGACAGCTGTTTCCCTCAGGGTATGGTGTCTAGCAACTTCAATCAGCTTTATTACTCTCAGAACACTGATTCAACCTCATGGCCAAACTCATAGGCCAAACTCACCTTAGAAGAGGCCAGCTTGAAAAAGGGTCTAGAGAAAAAGGGGGCGTGGTGATTCTAAGTCACAGGCCAACACTTCTGCTACAGCCCATTGGTCTGAAAATAGTCACGTGATCACTGAACAGGCATGTTACCTAAACTTGGATGTTGTAATAGGAGCAGCGGGGCTGCGGTGTCCCCAGCACCCCGGCCGCCTGGCTAATTTATGCCCCGAAATAACAACACACAAATTGTATTTATTTAAACACTGCTTGGCCCATTATATCTATCCTCTTCTCGGCTAACTCTTGCACCTGGACTAGCCCATTTCTAATAATCTGTGTAGCATCAGTCTTACCGGGAAAGATTCTAGCCTACGTCCATCCTGGGTGGGAGCTTCATCGCGTGTGCCTCAGAGAGAAGAGCTCTCGCATCCGCCCAGGAGAGGGGAGCATGGCGTCTCTCTGAGCTCACTTCATCTTCCTCCCAGCATTCGGCTCTGTTTACTCCTCCCACCTATGTTTTAATCTATCATGGCCAAGCAGTTTCTTTATTGCTTGACCAATGAAATCAACAGATTGATATATGACACTCCCACATCACTTGGATAGTGTCTTTCCATGGCACAGGGTTGGCAATATTCAGTGCCCTTGTTCTCACTCTTGCTATCTCTCTCTCTCTCTCTTTCTCTCTCTCTTTTTCTCTCTCTTTCTCTCTCTCTCTCCACTTTCTCTCCCATCCCCCCCCCCCCACACACACACCCTTGCGCCTTGCTGCTCTTTTGGGACATTCTCACTAGTGAGAAATGGCTCAGTGTTTAGGGACAAGAAGGTTAAGGCATAGGAAAGTGAGTAACTTTGTCCACCACTAAAATCATATGTGAAATGCCACTGGGAGACACGTGGCAGTGTCCGCAAAGCAAAGGGATTGTGGGTTTTAGTTAGTTTGTTTGCTGTGTTCAATTCCGCAGAAAGCATTTCCTGCTGTCCACATTCATTCAAAAACAGCCACACACACACACACACACACCCCAGCAGTCTGAGATGTGGCTCTGGGGAAAGAAACAGCCCAGTTGTAGTGGCACACAAAGCAGTTGGGAATTAAGAACTCTTTAGACTTTTTAGGCCCTACCATGTTGTCCACGGAGTGCTTCCCCTGCAAAGAGCATGAGCGCGGAAAATGGAAATTGCATGAAACTTGCAAGCGCCTGGCTCCCAGGGCCATCAGAGATGAAGCCTTACCAGTGAGGCAGGTTGAGTGCGCCTCGGGGAGAGACAAAAGACCAGCATCTTCATCTGATACTTAAAAAGCATTCACGCAGGGAACTCAGGCATTCGGGGGCAGTACGTGTGACTGCTTACCCTGGCCACTGCTGATGTATTTTCTGGGATGGGAAGCTCAGAACAAAATGGACTGGATTACCAGCGATTCTCTCTCTGCTGGAGAAAGGCCAGTTTGCCTGGATACTGTTTTGTATTCAGCTGAAGGGGCAGATGAGGCAAGCCAGGCACAGGTGGCCTAAAGAACTCATCTTTGTCCAGTCAATAGCTTTCCCATCCTCAGAGCTCGTCCTCCACCGCCGTCTTTCCTTTGTGTTAGTGAAATGTCTTTGAGGAGTTGCAAAGACCTCTGGAAGGGGCTGGTCAGTGCAAAACAGAGCCCCTTCTATTATACCCAAAACATCTTTTACAAATTTTGTTATGAAATATTTCAGTTTTACAAAATATACAATTTATATATATGTATATATATGTATGTATGTATGTATGTATTTGTGATTGAGGAGATACCTGACAGTGATCAAATGCCTTGCACACACACTCACACTCATGTGTGTGTACCTTCTTACACAACTACACACATAAAGAAAGTTCAGCACAAAAAAGGTACTGAGCCGTGGGGCTAACATAGACAAGAATAATGAGTTAATGTAAGTTACAAGAGTTAATAAGAAGCCTGCACTAATGGGCCAATAAGTTTATAGTTAAAAAAAAGAGAAAAAAAGAAAGTTCAGCAAATACCTGTGTGTTCATTAGCTGTGACCAATCCTAGCCCTTTCCTTGTCCCTGGAGGTAACTGCCATCTTAGATTTGACGCATACTCTTCCCAAGCATGGGATGTTGCCTGAGCATATTCTCCAAACACCTTAGCATTGTGTCTTATAGGCTGTGGCGATTTGAATAGGAATGGCCCCATAGACTCATATGTTTGAATGTTTGGCCCATAGGCATAGGGAGAGGCACTATTAGGAGGTGTGGCCTTGTTGGAGTAGGTGGGGCCTTGTTGGAGGAAGTGTGTCACTGTGGAGTCAGGCTTTGAGGTCTTACATGCTCAAGCTACGTCTTGTGTGGCAGTCCCCTTCTGCTGTCTGTGGATCAAGATGTAGAACTCTCAGCTCCTACTCCAGCACCATGTCTGCATGTACTATGCCATGTCTCACCATGGTAATAATGGACTAACCCTCTGAAACTGCCCCAATTAAATGTTTTCTTTATAAGAGTTGTGTTGGTCATGGTGTCTCTTCACAGCAACAGAAACCCTAAGACACAGGTCGTTATTACTTTTCACCAAAGCACTTCATTTGAAATACATTGAGTGCCTATTTCATGCCAAGTACCATGAGCACAGTCTTCTGACCACACCCTTGCCTGTAGTGTGTCGGTCTGTCCATCTTTTCCTCTCAGTGACAATCACCATTTTCTACAATTCAAATACTTCAGATAGTTTCCTGTTAGCTGTATAAAGTCTAAACTCTACATAAGAGCATCCAAAGACTTATGGAGATTTGGAAAGGTTTGGACAAGGTCTCAGGGTACAGGAAACTCTGCACACATTCACGTAACTGTGGTACTCGGAGCAAGGACGTCTCATGCTAGAATGAGGAAGTCAACAGCCTCCAAACTTTTGGGGTCCTCCTTCCTATTGCGAGTAAGAGCATGATTTACCTAATTAAATCACTTTCTTTTTAGTTTTTTGAAACAGGGTCTTGCTATATAGCCCAGACTGGCCTCACAGTGACCCTCTGCCTAAGTATTCATCCCAAGGACTGGGATTACACACATGCACCACCACGTCCAGCTCTTCTATAGGTCTAGAATTATTTCTGGTGCACCCGACCAGGGACCACATTTCTTCCTATCTAGCCTGAGATCTGAGATGACCCTAATAACAGTGACTGACAATACTCACTGGCTGCTGCTTCTTGGTACAGAAAGAAAAGTGACACTTATGCACTAATGAGTCAGCAATAAGATGGGGTTCCTGTGTTTGTTTCTTTGGTTGTTTTGTACCTTTATGCTCTAGATGCAGTGGGGTTTGTCTTGCCACAAAAAAGATACCAATCTTGGAGAACCCCCCCC
>NW_004949096.1:710193-716398 GCF_000317375.1 Microtus ochrogaster | reverse complement strand
AAAAAAAAAAAAAAATCGTGTCTGAAGGGCATAGCTGTTCACATCATGGCTGCCAGGAAGCAAAGGCAGAGTGAGAAGAGTAATCTAGAGGAAGACATGCTCCTCGAAAGCACACACCTGGCCATTCACTCCCTCCAATGAGGTTCCACTTGCTGATAGCCTGTTTAGCTATGCCGGTATCGCTGTGGTAATCTATTGAAGAGGTCAGTGTCCCCCTGACATAGTCTCCTCTCACTGTTACCTGGGAGCCTCCAGGAGGAACACCTCCTCCCCAAATCATAATAGCCAACACGCTATCTCACAAATTAATCACAATAATCTTTGAAGATAAGCTTTGTAATCTGCTTTATAATTGTACATTAGAGAAATTTCTGAAGTTCAAGAACTAGAGAGTAGCAGAAAAGAATCAGATTCAGGTTAAGCCAGGGCTAAGGCTACAACTGACCTCTTAAACCATTCTCTTTTGGGGAATTTTTGTTTTAGACTCTCCAAACCCATCTACCCTTGATTCCCCTCCCACCCCAACACACACACCTTGTTTCTCTCTTCCTTACTACCGAGCTTCACTTTCATTCAAGAGAGCACACAGTAAAGCAAAGGCACCAAAGTTAGGATTGAGGATTGGCTTCCTTTCTTGCATGTTGTAATTGTTAAGTTGGTGTGCCACTGTAACTGTAAACTTGGTGAGCCACTATAACTAACTGTGAACTTGGTGTGCCACTATAACTGTGAACTTGGTGTGCCAGTATTTCTCTCTGAGCCTCAGTTCTTGAGTAAGAATAGCAAGTGGATCCACAATAGTTCCTTACCTACCTTAGGCAATGACCGTGGGGTTCAAGGAAAATAACTCAGAAGCCTTTACACATTGCACAATATTCTCGAATGAGCAGATGTTAATCTCTGTCTCCATTCTACATCCAGGCAGTCATGAAGTCCCTGGACAGCAATGCCAGCATCCCAGGAACTTGTTAGAAATGCAGATTCAGGGGTCCCACTCAGAACTGACTTACTAGAAACCACGCTATCAAGCCCTGCATGTGAGTCTAACCCACACTTAAGTTTAAGAACCACTGTTGCATGTGCCCACACACATGTGCAGGCATGCGCACACATGTTTATACTCTATTGAAACCAGACTGCAAACACTAGGCAAAAAGAAGCCATGTGTTGTGCTTTGTGCCACTACTTCCCTTATTTGTGTGCAGTGATAAAGCCCTGCAGCAAGGCTGAATCCGTTGGTGCTTCCCAAGAGGACAGGTCTCCTTTAATGACATCCGTGTCTAACGAGGAGTCTATAGGCAGTCTGATATGAAAATCCAATACACAACATAGTTTAAAAGGTAACCCTGAAAGCTGGGGAGATGGTTCAGACTTGCTGCTCTTCCAGAGGACTCAAGTTCAGTTCCCAGCATCCCACACCGGACAGTTCATAACCTCCTGCAACTACAGATCTAGGACATTCAGTAGCTTCTTCTAGCCTTACAGGCACCTGCACCTGTGTGGCATGCACACACATACTCATATTTTTTAAGCCTTTAAAAATAAATAAAAATTTAAAAGTGACCCTGGTCAGAGAACACAAAGTTTGTACTACCTTCCTTATTCTCGTTGTTTCTAGGAAATACTTCTTATTTTTTACATTTTCAAATGTCGTAAATATGGAAAATGATATTTGGGTGAGAATTTAATTTGAAAAAACTACAAAAATCAGAATATACTTCACAAAATACAATTCACCCACTTTAAGTAATGCATGGTTTGCAGAGCACAGATCCCTCCACACCTCTATTCATGAACCTTTCTATTCTTCTTTCTTTATTGCTGCTGCTGAGTCCCTGACTGACACCAGCATCCCCACAATGTGGTTCACAGTATATTATCTGTTGCAAGGAGAACATTCGAAAGGCAAAAAAGAGGTGGCTGGGGAGCCCGAGCTGGCCACCCTGAGCGCCTCACCGAGACCCAGCAGATCCTTTGTTTTGTTGAGAAGTGGGAGAGATTGTTGTCTTCTTTGACAAGCACAGCCCAGCAGAGGTTGGGACTCCACTAGCTGATGATTTTTACCCTTTTGAGTTTGGTGTCCTAAGGCATCTTGTGAAACCTGGAAAGGAAAGGTGGGGCAGTCTCCTGAGGGTTTGGTGGTCTCCCTGAGATATCGTAGGCCAGCTGTTCAAGAGCAGGAATCTGGGACCTTTGACTTTTCCTTCTTACTGTGTGGACACTGGAGGGCACTAGCTTCTAACAGGGTAGACATGGGAGGGATACTAGCTTTTCCTTACTCTGTAGACACTGGAGAAGCACTAGCTTTTACTTCTTACCATTAGACATTGGAAGGGTATTTGTGGAGGCTGCTCATTTCATTTTCCGGCCACCCAGACCTGAAATAATCACACAGAAACTATTAATTAAAACACTGCTTGACCTATTAGCTTAAGATTCTTATTGACTAACTCTTACAGCTTAAATTAACCCATTCCTATTATTTTACATTTTACTATGAGGCTAGTGATTTACAGGTAAGGTTTTGGCTGGTGGCTCATGTCTTTCTCCTTTGGCAGTTATATAATGTCTCTCTTACTCTGCCTACTCTCTATAAATCTCTTCCAGCCTGGCTATATTCTGCCCTGCTATAGGCTGAAGCAACTTCTTTTATTAATCAATGGGAGTAAAACATATTCACAACATACAGAGGTGAATCTTGCATCAGAAGGGCACTAGTTTTTGGTTTGGTTTTTTTTTTTTACAGTGTAGACACTGGAGGAACACTAGCTTTTTCTGACTGTGTAGACACTGGAGGGGATTAGCTTTTTATTTCTGTGTAGACCCTGGAGCAGCACTAGCTTGTGATCTCTTCTTCCTCGTTTTCTCCACTCCAGAGTGTAGTGTTCTGTCGTCAGCTGCAAGACCAGCAGAACCCACTAGGAAGAGTAATCAGAGTTCACAGCAGGAACTCTGGGGCTTCTACTGGGGGGTGGGGCGTGAGGCCAAAAGGAGGCCTGCAAGCAATTGCCACAAACAGCAAGTGAGCTGGTAAAATTGAAACCACAGAAACCTGACTAACAGGTAGGTGGAGACCCTACAATTAGGGTAAAGAGATCTCGGTACCGTTAAACTAAAGTCATCTACATGTTATAATTAATGACTTGAAAAATATTTTTGTATGATGAGACAAAACATGAACATGATCATCTCTGGGTAGAAAAATAAGCGGTAATATTATGTTTTTTCAGTTATATAAAGTTTATAGATTGTCTAAAATATGCCTTGAAATTTTTCTAATAATATGAGAGTTATTAAAAGGAATCATGATTGCGTGAAGATTGCCTAAACCTAAGTTAAGTGTTTCTCCAATCTTCCAGCAGGTGGCGCAATGGCAGCCGTTCCCCCGCAGCCTGCAGAATCTCAGGATGCTTTGCTGTCTGTCTGAAGACGGATGCGAGGAAAGACAACCTGTTGGCGGATGGAGGAAGAGACACTTGGAAGGAAACGCTGAGACCCAGACTCCACCAGCCCTCAAATTGCTGGCTCCATGGTTCGGTTCTTCACACAGCAGCATTAACAGTGTTTGAGAGAGACACAGCGGTAACAGGCAGATGTGTCTTCTCTCTCTCTAATTCCACTATTTGGCCAGAATCAAAATTCAAATTAACCTCTCTGTTGAGCATTTCTGGACTAGATTACATGTACAATGTGACCATGTCCTGGTGGTGAATGAGATTTTGAGCTCAAAAGCAGGGGTAGGGCCCAGGAACTTATCCTTTCTCTTGGTATCCTATGTCCAGGGTAATTTTAATGAAGGAGGATATCCGACACAGAGCAGATGAGTGTCTGACCGGAAAGCCAGGGTGACCAGCCTACCAGAAATTGAAGACAGAGGCTCAGTCTTCATCCCACCGCACTACCTATGCAGCACACAGATTCACACACTCAGGGAATAGCCTGCTTACAGCCTTCCTCACGTCAGGAAGGGATCCCTAGAAAAACCACACTTGTTCACATTATCATTACAACTTTGTTTCAAAATTTAAATTTGTCTGTGCCCCCAAAAAACATTCCAAAGCAGAGATAGGAAACCGTTCAGTTACACCAGAATGGTCCATGTTCCAGCTACCTACTAACACTGGGAGATAGAGAATGTTCCAGACTTTTTCTGTTATCTCTCTTGTTTATTTCAGTAGGTCTTCAAAGCCCTTTTAGATGGTGCTGGAAAGGAAGCAAAGAGAAGGAAGAGTCAGGGGAAGAGAGGGAAAGAGAGAGGAAAAAGTAGAAAGGAAAGGCTTGAAGCAAAGGGGAGAAGGGAGGGGAGAGAAAAAAAGAAGGGAGGAAGGGTAAGGATAAAAGGAAGGAGGGGAGGAAGGAAGGAAGGAAGGAAGGAAGGAGGGGAGGAAAGAAGGAAGGAAGGAACGGAGGGAGGGAGGGAGGAAGGAAGGAAAGAAGGAAGGAAGGAGGGGAGGAAGGAAGGAGGATGCAGAAGGTAAAGGAGGGAGGAAGGAGGATGTGGGGATTAAGGATGGTGACATCTCTGTGAAGAGAGGCTTGGTAGAGTCCACCAGCCTGCGTCCAGCCGTTTGTACTTTCTGACTTACACTGTTTTACCTTCATTGCCATCTTAGATGCCTCAACCAAGCACTGGCTGCCGGCACTCAGAGTGTGGATTCTGACGGAAATGACACACAGGAGCTGTCAATCTCATGCAATTCATGGGACCAGGGGCTGGAGGGATGGCTCAGAGATTAAGAGCACTTGCTGCTAAGTTCCATTCTCAGCACCCACATCAGGTGGGTCACACTGTTTGTAACTCCAGCTCTAGGTGATCTGACTCCCTCTTCTGCGCATCTTAGACACCATATTCACATACCACACAGACACATAATCAAAAATAAGTTAAATCTTTGAAAAAAGAAAATCAATGCTGATAAAGGAACCACATAAAATGGCAGGAGTACCTGCCCCTCTTTCTGGTAGCTCTCCTCCACATCCCCACCTCTCTTGACTATTCTTTTCTCCTTTTCTCTCTCATACACATATTTCCTGAACTATCATAATCATAAGAATCACATAGAAACAACAACAACAAGGAGCTCCCTATGTGGGGCTACAACCAGATGTTTTGGTGTATGTGCGTGTGTGTGTGTGTGTGTGTGTGTGTGTGTGTGTGTGCACGCGTGCGTGGGTGTGTTTTAACTATACCTGCATTTCAGTCCCAGCCCTGCCTCTTCCTAGCATGCTAACTTAACCAGATTAACCAAACCCTCTGCACCATTGTCCCCACATCTGCCACACTGAGCACTGAGAATAGTTCCCCGTTATGAGCAATAGTGGTGACATGCCGGGTGACTCTCCAGACTGGAGCTCCCTGACTGAGCGGGCATTTCATCAAGTGCAGTAGTCATCTGATGGGACTTTGACTCGGAAATAACTTTTGGAAAGTCTCAGTGTGCTTTTTGAGACCTTTGAAGTGGCTGTCTGGAAGGCATCTGCGCGACTGGCTAGAATGAAGGATCAGGTGATCTTCAAATTAGCCAACCAGCCAGGCAGGAGTGCAGGCGATGAAAAAGAAAATGGGCCCAGTGCCGGAGCAGGTTTCTGTCAGGCCCTTTTGTTGGACTGTCATGCAGTGTTTGTGACCCAAGGGAGGAGCCTGGCCTCAAGGCTTCTTCAGAGGGCCCTTTGGTAGTAGCTAGTGACCAACCACTGCAGAAGTGTTGCTGCATTTACTAGCCTGGTGCACTGCTGATGATAGACCATGGTTAAACAGAAACTTTGAGCCACATTGTGAGGGTCAATCCCACCCTCATCTGTGTGTCCTTTCTTCTGGTGGGGCAGAATGAAGGCCTCTTTTATAAACATGTCTCCCTTAGGAAAGATGTCAGTGGAGAATTGTGCTTTGGTTGAAAAGCCCTTCTAATTCTGGGAGGACCACTCAACATAAAGACAGCAATGGTTGGTTCCTAGTCTTGGGTAGCCGGTGGAAGTGAAGATATTCAGGGTCCTTACTTCCTGAATACCATGGAGAGGGATTCTTGCCAGTGAGAACAGAAAAAGGGTCCAGGAGTGTGTCAGGATGTTGGAATGTAGGCTTGAGAGTCCAGGAGGTGTCAGGATGTTGGAATGTAGGCTTGAGAGTCCAGGAGGTGTAAGGATGTTACAATGTAGGCTTGAGAGTCCAGGAGGTGTAAGGATGTTACAATGTAGGCTTGAGAGT
>NW_004949096.1:704815-710093 GCF_000317375.1 Microtus ochrogaster | reverse complement strand
GTTACAATGTAGGCTTGAGAGTCCAGGAGGTGTAAGGATGTTACAATGTAGGCTTGAGAGTCCAGGAGGTGTAAGGATGTTACAATGTAGGCTTGGTGTGGCTAAGAGGAATATGAACAGATAGCTTATGTACATTGTGAGGTCCTTGGGTGGGAACATGCCATGTTGTGTGCACCCTAAAACAGGGAGTACCCAGTCACCTTCCAGGATAGTCAATTCTGGAAGTTAATCCTGGACCCCAAGCTCTTGGTGAAAGGGGTAGTCATGAATTCATGAGAAAGACGAGGGGGAAGGAGAGAGAGAGAGAGTGAGACAGCCGACTTGGAAGCTGATGCTCATGGCCTTGTTCAAGGGCGGTAGACACAAGGGGCTGCCAAGAGAAGTGGAAAGGACAGTTTGTCCACACGTTATTTCAGAGACCCTAGGGAGTAAGGCAGATGTCATTTGGAACTGACAAGAGTAGGAGAGGGCATGGATGAGATTTCATTCTGCAGTTGCAGTCTGGATGAGGTGGCCTCAAAGCCACCAGCACGGCAGAGCTCCAGGGAGCTCTGAGCAGTGAAGGCAGTGGGGACATGGCGGTCCAGAGTTCTTGGTCAGCAGATTTTTTCTCCAGGGAAACTCTTCCCCAACAGGTTGCACAGGTTGTGACAAAGGACCTGGAGGGCCTGCTGAGCTGTGGAAGATACAAGGACATTTGTCACTCAAAACCAATAACTCTGTTGTCTGAAGCGCATCCCAGTCATTCACAAAGCTCATCAGCTTCCTTAATCTCCCCAGCAGAGATGACTATTTGTGCTCTGTACAGTAGAACACTAAGACCCAGAGAGATCCATCATGCCAGTGCCTGATTATTGCCACATTTTTTGACTCTCTGCTCAGCATTCTGATCATGTAATAGTCAAATGAGGTGAGTACTGTGTAATATATAAACAGTGGTCTTTCCTCGGGTAGTCCAAGTGCTACCCTAAGTCCAAGCCTCACTATGTCAGCTCCTTGCATTCCCCAGAAGAGCACGTGACCAAGACTGACTTCCCTCCCTCTGTCCTGCTCCCCCATCCTCCTTCCCTCCCTCTCTTTCTGTCTCTGGCTCTCTGTGTGTCTCTCTGTCTCTGTCTCTCTGTGTCTCTCTGTCTTTGTCTCTCTGTCTCTGTTTCTCTCTCTCTCTCTCTCTCTCTCTCTCTCACACACACACACACACACACACACACACACACACACTTGCCAGTTGAGGCAGACTGTAACTTCACCACAGGCTAACTACATCCTTGCAGAGAAACTTCCAGAGCCTCAATCTATTCCTGCAGTCAGAGGGACGGTGAGGGCAAGTATTGCCTCTAGAGATGTGGAACACCGCAAACAAACAACAGAAAAGACTTGTGTGCCCAATGGAGCTGAATTTTAATTGATACTTTCTCCCACAGTGTTCTGAATCAACATCCCTCAGCCCCCAAAGATGATGGAGGGGGTGTGGCTTAACGCCACAATTAGCAGACAAGCCCACAACACACTGTAAACATTAATCATATTAAATATTGAACATGGACTCTGAAACGCTTGAAGAGCAATGGGTTTTTAAATTTTTATTTTACAGAAGACAAAGCGACTGTGGAGGGAAGAGTCCGGTGTCAGCACTGAAGGGAAATAATGGAACATTCTGGAATTTATATAAAAATTACAGCTTTGTTGTGTTTCCCACTATATATAGTAATTTAATCATTTGCAGCTGATTAATTTCAGTGAAGGAAAATGTAGGCTTATGCATCTCTAATGGAGTTCCAGGGCTTGAATTCTAATTGTGAGTTGGGAGCAGTTTAAATCTAAATTAGTGGTTAGCTTGAGTCAGGGTTGAACTGGAGTCATCTGTTGACGTGTAGCAACTCACCAAGAGGTCAGGAAGTGCTGTGTGCAGAGCCCTCCTGACTGGCTTTGTCGTTAGAATTCTTTACATTTCAGGAAGACTGCGTCGCTTTCTGAATTAGTTCCTTGTGCATTGAACTCATCACTTTGGCATTTAATAACACCGGTTTCGTGGGTGTTTGCATTCCATTTTATTAGCAAGGTGTGATGGCCATCCTGGTTTGTCAACTTGACATACCCAGGAAGAGGGAATATCAATTGGGGAACTTCCTATGTGCGGGTGGACTTTTCTTTCTTGGCCGCCATCCCAAGTAACCACACAGAAGCTTATATTAATTACAAATGCTTGATCAATAGCTCAGGCTTGTAACTAGCTAATACTCATATTTAAATTAACCCATATTTTTTGATCTACACTTTGCCACATGGCTAGGAACCTTTTCTCAGTACAGCATGTCCGTTTCACTTCCCTCTCCATCTGCTGGTATCTCTTCCGACTCCATGACTCTGCCCTTCTTCCTCCCAGCATTCTCTTAGTCTGGTTTACCTGCCCAATCGCCTCCTACCAAGCTATGGGCCAGTAAGCTCTTTATTAGCCAGTGAGAGTAATATGCATTCATAGTGCACAAGAGGATTGCTCCTCAGCACCTACGACTGACCTATGAGCATGACTGTGGTCGTCTTGATTGCTGATTGATGGAGAAAGGCCTAGTCCGCTGTGGGCCATGCCGTCTCCGGCAGTTGCTCCTTGGCATGTACAAGGAACTAGGTGAGAAGTAGAGGACAAGCCGGTACACACTGGTCCTCCACGGCCTCTGCTTCCGGTCCTGCACCTAGCTTGCTGCCCCACTTGAGCTACTGTGCTGCTGACTTGCTCAGTGATGTGATTAGGACATACACACCAAACTAGCCTTTTCTTTTCCAAGTTGATTTTGGCCGTGACGGTTTATGACCATGATAGGAAGCAAACTAAGATTCAAGGAAGCAGGTTCAGAGAAGTAAAGATCACATTGAGAAAACCACACTAGGGAAAGATGGAAGCGCCCCTCTCCCCCTGAAAGATTTAAGTCCAAACGTCCCAGTTCCTAAGGCAACGTTCTGTTTCTCCACCGTCTTTACTGAGGATGAAGTTTCTCCCTCTCGAGACTCTGCAGAAGGGCCCAGATCGGAGCAAGACTGCTAGAAGTGAGCCCCAGCGAGAGTCTCAGCGCGTACGCAGCACTGTGAAAAAACGGCTTTATAAGCATTAGTTTAGCTAATTCCCAGACACAGCCATGAAGCAGGCACTGCTGAAATCCCCTTTCACAGTCAAGGCTCTGCAAAGTCTGCCCAAGTCCACAGTCTGGAGAGAAATTCCACTCCTTGTCACAATACTCAGCACCCCTCAAAGAAGAGCTCAAACCTTTACGCTCCCCCATCTTTGAATCCATCTGCAATTCAGTATGTTGTTCGGACCGTGTGTTTAGGGCAGGGAACGAGGAGAATGTGAATCTCCTCATTGCTTTAAACCTATCCTCTCTCACCTGGTCAGGACCACAAAGAAGCATCTGGCTACCCTTGCCTAGAGTGTGGTAGGTTTGGGGCAGGGAGTATCTTCCTATGTGCAGAGTGTGAATGGGGGATAGATATCACCCTGTGTGTAGAGTATGAATTGGGGATATCTATCTATGTGCATAGTATGAATTGGGGATATATCTCTATGTGCGAAGTGTGAATTGGGAGTATCACCCGATGTCCTTATGTGTAGAATGTGTGAATTGGGGCATCTCCGTATGTGCAGAGTGTGTATTGGGACATTTCCCCATGTGCCGAGTGTGAACTGGGCCATCTCCATGTGTGCCAAGTGTGAATTGGGATGTTTCCCTATTGCAGAGTGTGAACTAGGGATAGCGCCTCATGTGCAGAGTGTGAATTTGGCTCGTTCTCTGCTGTAGGAAAGGTTCTGCCTGCCTTCATTGAAGTCTTTGACTTCTCCATGATTACCTGGGCAAAGGGAGCAAGTGTTTGTTTTATTTGGTGTTTGTTTGTTTTTCCAGCTCTGGGCTTCAGTGTTAGCAGGCTTAGGATAGATGGACCTCACAATAGGCAAGGAGAGGTGAGCAGAAATGATGAGGTCACAAATGATATGAAAACACATTATCCATGTTCTGGGAAACATGTGTTATCTTCTCTGTCATGATGCCCCAGAGTCCGTTCTAATTTCTTGATCTCTGATTTAAGTGGCCCTGGAACAGACCCTGAGCTGGACCATATTGGGCACCAAATATGAATGAGAAATAAATCTTTGTTGCTGGGGCAGAGAGACAGCTCAGTGATTAAGAGCACTCGCTGCTCTTTCAGAGGACCAGAGTTCCATTCCCAGAACCCATGTCAGGCAACACACAGCTGCCTGTAATTCCAGTTCCAAAGGATCCAGTGCTCTCCTGGTCTCCCTGGGCACTCTCAAACATGTGGTATACACCCCCAGTGTATGAATACACACACATAAGTAAAAAAAAAAATCTTGTCTATCACCAGTCACCAAAATCCCAGGAATATTTGTCCTGCTTCAGAAACTGCTTCCGGTTAATATCTGAGCCACCGATCCCTTTCTACGGCAGCCATCTCATCAACGGAGAGTCGGTTGTCTCTCCATTCACTGCTCTTCCTCCCTCTCCTCACACTCTGAGGAGGTAGATGGTGCTGCTATTTGGATTTCCTTGAAGGCCAATAAGGGCCTGGTCTGCACAACTCCAGGTAATAATTAATCTTGAATCTCCATCTACAAGAAAGGAGGCTGGGAGCATCAGCAGAGAACGGATTGGTGAGTTCTGATGCTGTGAAGTGAGTGGAAAATTATTTAGATGAACGGATTAATTTGATTGAAACGGTCCCCAGAAGTAGATGTCAATGAGGCAGACATGGCAATTCCTCGCTTGTGAAGCAGTGCTGGCGTGCGTGCGCTGTGAAGTTTATGCTAAAGCCCAAGCACCCCATTACTTCCCGGATTGTGACTGGTGTAAGCAAGGGCATGGGACCACCATGAATGGACTGCTTGTGTCGAACACAGCTCAAGCAGGCTGATGGGCCAGCCCCCACGTTCCTAGGACTTAGAAGTCTTCTACAACAGGGCAAGGTCAGAAATACACTGTCTGCATAGAAGTTAACACCACGCCTTCTAAAACCAACTGCAAGGCAGGTCCCAGTGGCCCGGGTGTGCCCGGGGCTCTGCTTTTGTTCTGTAGAACAGCACATGCTGCCTTCAGAGGAGACAACCATTTTTTTAGAATATGTGTGGGGTCCTAGCAGTTGCCTGGTCACATAGTCATGTGGCTGGTAAAATGTGTTACTGTGGAAATGGGTGCTCAAGACAAGTTGAATAATGAGAAAACAGCTAATTTTGTCTCTCTGTGTGTATGTGTGTGTGCGTGTGTGTGTG
>NW_004949096.1:694345-704427 GCF_000317375.1 Microtus ochrogaster | reverse complement strand
GGGTGAATGGGTGGATGATGGATGGAGGCAGGCTGGAAGGAGAGAAGATTATTGAATGGCCGGATCTGGCTATGCATAAACAGATGTGACTTTGCATTTCATAGGACTGTTTGTAAATGATATGGAGTTGTAATAGAAGTTTGTTTGTTTGTTTGTTTTCCCTTTTCTTTTTGTTTTTCAAGGCAGGGTTTCTCTGTGTGGTCTTGGCTGTCCTGGAACTCACTCTGGAGATCCACCTGCCTCTGCCTCCCGGATGCTGAGATTTAAAACATGCATCATCACCACTAAGCATGAATTTGAACATATCTCTTGTGATGTGAGCTCTCCCGTGCACATGAAACCAACTGCTAACTTCCTGAGCACCGAAAGCATATGATGCACATACCTGTGACCCCACACTGGCCTGAGGGAGGACTTTGGAGCCAGGTTAGACCACTTGGCAATACGTTATCTTAAGAAAAAAAAAAGGAAAACAAAACAAGAAAACAATAATAGAAAGAGATGTGGGGCAGGAGGGAGAAAGGAAACACATTCATTTAAAAGAGACTTAAACAATTAAGTTACCTCTTACCTCACATAAATCTCAAGACTAAGGTGATTTCAGGATAGGTTAATTTGGTAACTCTTTCCTAGAATCATTAACCAGACTCCCTCACTCCATCTCTCCCCCTCCCCACTTTCTTCCTTTCTGCTTTTCTTGTCTCTGCACAGAAGCAGTCTCCCTCCTGGTGGCAAGATGTTCTTGTGATTTCCAACCCCAGGCAGACATAATCCTCCACTAATACAGAGGAGCACAGACCCTTCTAGGGAAGAAATTCTTTCCCAATGGCTTCCAGAAAAGCCCCCTTAGTTCTATGCCGCAAGTTTTATGTGCCACCCCTGTGTTCTGGCTATAATGGAAGTAGAGAAAGGGAGTATTTGGCATTTTACACCACCATGGTAGAAGGTGAATCCTACCAGCTACAAAAAGTAGGGATCTCAGAATGGCAGGTGCAGAGCCAAAAAGAAATGTCTATCAGGTGATGATGTGATTTCAATGATTTACACAGGGTTCTTAGAGAAGCAGAAAGCAATACCATCCATCCATCTAACCACACACCCACCCTTCCTCTATCTAGACTTGATTGATGAAGTTAAGCAAGCTAGATCTGCAGTCAATAAGCAGGGACACAGGGAAGCAGTGGGGAGAGCTTCCGACTACGCAGTTATCCACCTGTCCAAAGCCAGAGAGGACCAGTGCAGCCCAAAGTTAGCTAAGCATACGCTCTTATGTCTCTTCAAATGGTTGCGTGAAACTCAACAGACAGAAGCAATCTTCTTTGCTTAGTCTACTGATTTTCATGGCAGTCTGTCTTAGTTACTCTTCTATTGTTGAGTTAAGATACAATCACCAAAGCAACTTACAGAAGAAAGAGTTTATTGGGCTTCACAGTTTCAGAGGGTGAGTCCATGACTGACCATCAAGGCCTGGAGCATAGCAGCACGCAGGCATGGTACTGGAGAAGTAGCAGAGAGCTTACACATTGAGACAATAACCACAAGTCAGAGAAACAGAGCTAACTGGGAATGCCATAGGCTTTTGATACCTCAAAGTCTGCCCCCAGTGACACACCTCCTCCAACAAGGCCACACCTCCTAATCCTTCCCAAACAGTTCCACCAACTGGGGACCAAACTATTCTCATCCAAACCACCACACAGTCTCATCCAGAAACACACTCACAGAAACAGCCAGAATAACATCCTATGCAATTTGAGGATATTGAGTAGTCCAGTCAAGTTGATCTATAGCATAATCATTGCACTTAGGCATGAGGCCTCCGCAGGAAACAGCCACCTCACTTTTGTCTTTATGGCATATGTACACATTTGTGTGTGGACGAGGTGCATAGGTGTACATGTATTTTGAGGCCAGAGGTCAGCAATAGGCGTCATTCCTCAGGAGCTGTCTACCTAAATACAGGGTCTTTCACTAGCTGGAGCTTACTAATTAGGTTTAGTTGGCTGGACAGCAAGGCCAGGGTATCTGCCTGTCTTCACCTCCGCTAGCTGGGATCACAATCCCACAGCACATACCCAGGGTTTTATATGGGTTCTGAGGATCAGACTCAGATCTTCCTGCTTGCAAGGCAAACACATTAAGGACAGAGCCCTGTCTCTACCCCCACCCCCAGCACCTGTCTATCTGTAAAATGAGGCATGTAATTCATTTGTGAGAACTAAGGGAAATTATACATGTAAAGAGTTTGGTGCATTTGATTTGACCTCAGTATGAGATTTTAAAAAGAGACTTATTTTATTTTCAATTATGTATATGTGGAAAGATGAACATGAGTGCAGGTGCCTGTGGAAACCAGGAAAGGAAGTCAGAGCCACTGGAATTGGAGTTAAATTGGTCATAGGCCTCCTAAGACAGGTTCGGGGGACTAAGTCTAGGCTCTCTGCGAAAGCAGCAAGTACTCGGAACCCCTAACCTCCTTTCCAGTCCATCATGGGATTTCAAAAGAACAAAACAGGATTTGCAACGGTGACCACAGTTGGCTCTTTGGTTCCCCTGCCTCTGGAGGGCTCTCACAGGCTCACACTGATCTGCTCTCTGGAGTCTCAGACACCCACAGCATCTGCGCAGATGTGTTCTGTCTGCAAAGACAACGTTGGTGAGTAGCCTGATGCCTCCAGCAGTGTACGCTGTGCTGATCCCAGGGGATTCCAGAACTGAGTTCTGAGCAAGCTAGAGGGGACATCCCTCCTTGAAAACCATTCCCTTTTCTTCTTCAGAGGTTTTTCTCCAAGGGTCATTTACTGGTCTGCAAACATTTATTGAACACCTGTTACGTGACAGTGCTGTCTGTGTTCAAGAGGGCCACACAGCACTGCTTCAGGAGGTAGTGGAAGACTGGGAATTGGCATCACATTCTCTGTCTTCCCCAGATCCACGATGCCAAGAGGTCACAGTACTGGCACCCCTTGAAGGCCTGCCAGGTTTGGGAATGAAAATGAGAGAGGCATAGAGATTTTCTAGATTTGGCCCTGCAGTGTGAGTACTTGGTCTCTGCATTTCATTCTGGGCTGGCCAGTGGCCAGTGTGCTGTTTTAGGACAAAGATGGACAAAAACAAAGAGGTCATCTTTTTTTCCTTTGTCTTCTCTCTTCTGGGATCCTCTGTGCGTCTATGTGTGTGCGTGTTTTTCTGTGTGTGTGTGTCTGTCTGTCTGTCTGTCCTACCTGTCTGTCCCCCTCATGTGTGTGTGTGTGTATGTGTGTGTATGGTGTACATGTGGTATATGTGTGTGCAGGTTTGTGTGCCTGTGTGCACATGCAGAGGCCAGAGGATGCTGGGTATCCTGCTGTATCACTTCCTGTCTTATTCCTTTGAGACTGCATCTTTCATTGGGTCTAGAACTCAACAGGCAGCCAGCAAGCCCTAGTTCAATGCTCTCAGCCCTGGAGTTACAGGTCCATATACAGCTACGTGCAACTTTTTACACGGGGGCTGGGATTTGAACTTAGATCCTTGTATTTGTGAAGTGAGCATTTTACACACTGATCCATCTTCCAGTCCACTCTCCCAGGACCTCTCTGCCCAGGTATTGGGATGAGAACATGAGGAGCTCAAAGTGTTTTCTTCCCTTCTTTCCCCAATGAGTGTGTATTTTGAAGAGACTGCAGTGCCAGCCACCATGGCCACGTTGTCTCACACAGCGGCAGTGAGCATCATGAGGCCCAATCCCACATACAGCACCCCTGAGAAATCAGAATTCCAGAAGTGCAGCCTGGGGACCCTATGCCATGGTTTATACGCTCAGCACAGCAGCGTTTCTTCACCATGGTAACAGGCTGCTGGTGGTGCTATAAGAGTCCCTGATGAGGAACCCCGTTCGTGTTCAGAGATCTCAATGGATGAAAATGGTCCCAGCTGTTTCATGGTATCACGAGTCAGTGTGGGATGGCTTGTGAACACTTACGGGGCCTTTGCTGATAAGTACCACGTTAGCCACTTCCAGTAAACGGAACTTAAATATTAAATCCTTTTAGTACTTTTCCAATTTTTTCTTTTGAAAACCTCAAGCCTAACGAAGAGTTAAAAGACTAATATGAGTGATGAATACCTGTGTACACACCACCTGCTTTCTCCAGTCACCAGCCCTGTGCCGGAGTAGCTTTTCCTTCATAACACATACATGTGCACACACTTATACACATACACACACTATATAAAAATTCACAAGCCATCTTGTAAATGACTCTCAAGTCAGTCAAAAGCTACACACACACACACACACACACACACACACACACACACACACATATATATAATCCAACAGCCCAAATGATCCCTCTTAGGCTTTTTCTCTGTCAACATCCCCAGGGTAGCCATTACCTTTTACTTCTAAAATTGAAATGGGGATTGTGTGGTTTTTTAATGCAGTGTAAACAAAACTAAATGCATTATGTCCTTTGTTCAGAGATCTCAATGGTCCTAGTTGTTTCCTGGTATCACGTGTCAGTGTAGATGGGTGTCCACGTTTGGTGGGGGGACGTAAGCTTAAGTATGCATATGCATTTGTGCCCAGAGGTCAAGGAGACCCAGTGCAGGGTTTCAGATCCCACAGGACAGTACAGGCCAGCAAGGCAGAAAGTGGAGCTCAGTATACAAAGAAAGAGTGCTCTGGACAACAACCCCCCCACCCAGAACCTCCCAGAAACCCATCACCACCACCATACCAATTCTTAGCTGAGGCCAGATGTTGGGACATCACTTTACAAGAGGAAATTTTAAGATTCAATTTGTTAAGCCAGTGAGATATTGGTTTAACAAGGATTATTCAGAAATGCTAGGACCCAGAGATGCAATATCAGATGGCCACCAAGATGTCTTCATGACATTTAAGTATCCATCCTCCCCGGGAAAGTCACCAGCTCAATCCAGTGTTCAAGTGCAGCATTCCCAACAATGCACCGAACAGCACGTCCATCTCGGGATGTAGTAGAAGCTACTCAACTTCTCACCACTTCTTACGCCTTTGCCTTTATTTGTGCCAAAATGCCTCAGCTGAGACTAATCAAGAGGGAACACTCACCGGGCAATAGTGCTATGCATGCCTTTTAATCCCAGAACTGGGACACAGAAGCAGGCAGCTCTCTGAGTTCGAGGCCAGGCTGGTCTACAGAGCGAGTTCCAGGACAGCCAAGGCTACACAGAGAAACTGTGTCTCGAAAAACAAACGAAAAGTCAAGCATGGTGGTGTGTGCTTGTAAACCTAGCCCTGAGAAGGTAGGGACAAGAGAACTCCTGGAACTTCTTGGTCAGCCTGTCTAGCCTACTAAGCAAACGCCAGGCCAGTAAGAGCCCTGTCAGAAAAACAAAGTGGACATTTAATGATGAATGGCACTTGAAGCTGAATTCAATTAGATCATCTCTAACGCATAGTTCTTACTGACCCATAGCAGGCACTTGCGCATGCTGGTTTCCTGGCTGTCCCGAGGAAGAGAATAAGCAGAGAAGATTTTGCTCATCTTGCCCCCCACTACCTTCCATGTGGGTACCAGTCAGGCAAGACCATTCCATTCAATGTGATGCACAGTTTGCTGGGGGCTACCCTTGTTGTTTCTTGCTGACAGCTTGCAGACCAGGAGTGGGCGGCAGGATGAAGTTCCCATAGCAGGAAGCATCCATGGACCACACTGTCTAATTGCCAGGCGCTGGTTAAAGCCTAGCCCTAGTGACATTTTTAAAGCAGAATAATATAGTGAAGGATTATTACCAGCTTAAAATAATTTTGTGCAGAAATAGAAAGGTGGTGTCTTCTAGGCAGACATGACCCTAAGGCTGCATGGTCAGCAGGAAATCCCTTTGTTTAAAGACGGACCCAGTTCCTGCCTGTAGAGCGCTTGGCTTGACACTGTGAGGGCTGTATTTAGGTCCTGTATGTCCTCAGGTGGAGGTTCCGGCTCTGCCCCGATGCCCAGCCAGTCCCTAAAGTCGTGTATTTATTGCAGTGATGGAATCTTACTAATAATCGGTTGGTTGTTTTACCTTCTGTGAAATGCTTTCACTTAGCAAAATTAAAACAGAGCAAAACAAAAGAAAAGAACAAAGCTGACAGCTGTGTAGCTAGTGCCTCTGTTTGGACATTGTATTGTACATACATTATAAATTGGGCAATCTCTAACTAGCAGGGGATGTTGTCTAAAAAGAGCAGTGGAAGCAAAGGAAAGTCACCAGGACCTAGGCAGAGACTGTATTAACATCAATGTCTCTTCAGTCAGGGCGACCTGCATGACATCATGCCTCAGAGCCTGCCAGGTTGCTATGGTTATCTTCACAGACCTATGTAATTACCTAGGAAGTTGCTGTCTTTGTGACAAGTCTGTGCTATGCAGGTATTTGAGAAAGAAAGATTTTTTTTTTCTACATCTGAGAAAAGTGCGTACCAGCATTAAAATCATGTAGGAATGAAGCCACACGCACATGTGAAAATAGCTGTGCACACAGGAGAAGCTGGGGCATCTTGCATGATTTGGTAATGAGAAGAACGCCATCCAATGCCCACGGGCCTGAGGAGTAGGCAGATCTGGGTTCGGGAAGCAGATCTAGACTTTGTCTCTTTGCCAGGAGTCTTTCAGTTGCTAGCAGCAGACAAAGAACCTTGGTGGGGAAAGAGAGCTCAAACAGACTTACATAACACGGAGGGGGAGGTGTTATTCCAGGTGCAGCGGATTGGAGGCTTGATGGTAGCATGCACCCTGGCTCTTCTGCCCCTGAGCTGCCTGCTCGTGCTAACTGAACACGCGGGTCGGCCTCTGGGAGCGCTCCTGTATTCGCAGGTGACTGCCAGCTCCTGACTTTGGCTCTGCCAGCAAAAGAATTTGTCTTTCCTTAATCATACAAACCAAAGCACTGAACCTGCATCTCCCTGACCTGAAACAGATCACAGATCTGCTGTGGGGTAGGTGCTTCAGAGGAAAGTCGGGAGGAGAGCCCAGGAGTGTGGTCCTCCGGGATGCGGCCTCTCCAGAAAGGGGGCGTTTTAGGAAGTTTGTCTTCAGGCATTTTCTGTTCTTGTTCTCATTGTCCCCACCCAGCTCTCCCTGTGCCATTCTTTCCCCCCAGTGCCACTTCTCTGTGCTCTGAGATGACAGCATCAATCCCAGGACCTTGCTGGTGGCCCAAATCGGGTCAGACAGTGAGAGAGTGCAGAAGGGTGGAGAGTGCAATTGTCTCCCTAAACCCACGGTGCTTAGAGACCTGTAACCATCCCGGCAGGAGCAAACACATGCTAAACTAAGGAGAGCTGTTTGTGCCTCTCCCCTGGCTTAGTTAAAACCACTGACCCCTAGGGCTTGGAGTTCCCTTAGGGAATCTCACGGAAGAAGAGGAGAAGGATCAGTCCCTGGCGTCAGGAGTGACTCCCTGAAGTCCTGAGGTAGACTGTAGGGGAGGCAATTATGGATGAGGGAGTCCCTTAACCAGGACTGCCTGTCTGTTCACACTTCTAGCTCTCTATTTAAACGTAGACCCCACAACAGTGCCTGGGAAATGGAGTTAGGGCTCACTGGACCCCTTTATTTGTCCTCTTCCTAGTATGGCCACACCAAGCAAATCTCCATCCCCTGTTTTTCACTATTACCTGTCTCTTCACTTGGTATATTGAGGACAGATGGTCAAGCTTGATTATTAGAGAAGCCAGGACCTCAGTGCTGACCCGTTACTCCGAACAGCAACTGCTCCTTCACAGGCGCGCGCGCGCGCGCGCGCGCGAGCGCGCGCACACACACACACACACACACACACACACACACACACACACACACACCACCGCCTCTAGGGGATTAACGGCTTCCTTCTGCTACTTGTCTCTGGGAAGAGTCACCTTCCAGATCTGTTCCCTCAATGCTCATACTAAACATGTGTCTGCCCCTCATCTTTCAGTTTGAACCGGGACAGCAAACATATCCCACACACCCAATAGAGTTGCCTGCCGTTATCCAAAGAGAACTGTTTTTAAGAGTCCCCTCAAATACCAATATCCTTACATGTTCAATTCCAAGACATAAAATGGGACCATAGTCACATGGGACATTTGTTCACCCTCCCATATACTTTAAGTCCATTGTTTAAATCAGCCTGTGGTGCCTAATAAGATAATGCTATCCCAAATGTTGCTGTGTTGTTATATTGCATAGGGAATAGGGACAAGGAAAACAGCCCTAAGCATGTTCAGTACAGGCTCACTCCCCCTACCCACCCTCAGTTGGCTGAATTCGTGGATATGGAACCCACAAATAGGGAGTCCCAGCTGTATCTTTCTGTTTAGGGAAAGATAGCTTTACTACAACTTGACACATATACTGAGGTATTACCTATAGCCATGAATTTTGATGGAGACAGTATGTGACTAGACAAACAATTGAGTTGCAAAATTGTTTATGAATATTATCTGGTCCTTCATAGAAAAATAATTATTGGATCCCTGGGCAAACTATCTGCTGGGTTTGGGTTTTGCTGGAGCCTTTTTGTCTATTGTATTACCTGCAGCATTTAAAGAGGAAATGCTTCCTTGTGTGTCAATGTGGAGAGTCTCCTATTGCAAAAGGCTGGGCCTGCTGGCTCAAGGGAAAACCCAAGCAGGGGAAAGACTGGCGTAGGGATGTTTTGTTTCTGTACAGTGAGTCTTGCTCGCTCTCTCTCTCCCACCGAGTGGAAGAATCTTCAGCTGAGAACATACAGCAATTGCCCTGCTCCTGTCCTCCCCCATCCCCTAGGCAGAATGTTCCAGCTTCATCAGGGCACACCACTGAACGGGAAAATCAATATGTAAAGAGCCAAACGAAAATGCCGCATGAAAAAGATGAGCATTGCTGGGTTTAGAAAATAAAAATGCTCTAAACAGATAAACAGTAAGCAAAGCTCTTTGATTTGTACTGTTTTCCAGTCCATAAAATCCTAATATCTGCTGCCGTTTCATTAAGAACTTCCATACCACTCGGCATGGCTGCTGCGGCTTGAACGGATTGCTGCAAAAACGCACTCTGAGCCACAGATCCAATCTTTGGCAATGTTTTACATGGGTGCTAAATGGGGGAGAAGTCTGATCAATCATCAGCACGGCGCTCGTTTAGGGGAAAGCAAATGCTAGAGTTAAATGAACAATATCTATCATTCCAAAATGCGGCCCTTCCAGTCAATCAAAGGGAAAAAGGTAAGGTAGGCGGAAACTACCGACTGTAGCGAAAACCCGGCAGTGAGCACAGGTCCCCAGGTCCCCGGCATCCAGAACACCGAGGGTCGTGTTTGAGTAATAAGCTCAGTGGAATTAATGTCCAAATTCTGTCTGAGGATGTCTCCTTTGGACTCACTAAGCTAGGTAATACTTTGGTATATGCGGACACCTCTGAGCTGTTTCATGGGCACCACTCTCGTTCTCATGGTGGCCTTTCGGAGAACTCTCTGAGTGACCAGCAGAACTGAGGACATGGAGCAGCGCCTTTTCCCTTGATGGCCTCTGTAGCTACAAGGAAGATGAGAAAGACTCTCCCAGGAAATCAACAACTCTGAAGTGGGTTCTGGGCTGTGACACTGAGAGGTCCTGGACCCATTATGAAATCACACTCTGAGCCTCAGTTTACCTGTAGAATGGGATGAGTATTTCTTCTACCTCTACCCATCGTCAACATTTGCGGATGATTTGGCCAGGGCCAGAGTGTGGAAGAGAGAGCCCCAAGAAGAACCAGAAATAATGGAGCCCCATACTGTCCTGCAGTCTAGTGTCCATGCTACCAGAATAAGTGAGGGAAGCAGTGCACAGTCCTGCCCAGCTTCAGCTCCTGTGAACCTGGGAACACACAGCCATGACAAGCTATCAGCAAAGGTGCCGCAAGTGCACCCACACAGCGGTGCTAAGCAACGACCATCTAGTTAGACTTAGGCCCAGTCACTGGGAGGGAAACCATGCCTGGTACGCGCCAACTTCTTGTCGCTAGTAAAGTCATGGACCTTAGAAAGGGATCCAGTACAGCCCCTTGGCTAGGCCCGTGAAAGTCCTTACTGCATTCTGAATCTTACCCTTATACCCACAGGGA
>NW_004949096.1:649496-694068 GCF_000317375.1 Microtus ochrogaster | reverse complement strand
CAAGAAACCTCTCTTTGCATCAGATGGAGACTGTCCCAGAAAACCACAACAGGACAGAATGCAGACGTCAAACAGAACATAGGGATCCCAGCCCCAGTGGATCTAAGGCTCAGGGAACATCACAGAAAAGGAGGCAGAAAGATTGTAAGAGTCAGAGCACCAAGAAGCCCGATGGGAAAGAGTCTCTCCTAGAAAGGGCTACATAAACGTGACCAGAACAATGGCAATATCAGTGGGCATGTCAGTGTGGAAGGAAGGAGAAAAAACCCACAACATTCCACCCTATACAAAGAACCATGGGTAACTAATGCCCACTGAGAAAGGGAAAATTAACCTCTCCCAAGGATGAGCCCCCTAGTTGGTTATTCAGTGCAAGGTGATAAGTACTGAGACCATATATATATATACACACATATGGCGATAAAAACGGACTCAGCGCGTCACATTTATATACTTTTTCATACTTCCACATGCATATATGTAACAGTAACAATAAAGACAAAGAAGATAGTCATTGGAGAGTAGGGAGTACTGAAGGAGCTGGAGTAAAGAGACATGGAAGGGGCTGGAGGAATGACGGGAAGGAGGGAAGTGATATGGTAATAGTTTAATTAAAGAAATAGATAAGAGAATTCACATTTGTCCTAGGGACAACCAGAAGCCATTGAAAGGTTTCTCCTGGGCCTGGAGTGGAGTGGCCTGATTCTGTGTGTCCTCTCTACCTTTTAGCTCAACCCTTTCTGTTAGTGGAGTTAGGAACGGCTGGAGGCTGGAGATGGGAGCAGCTGGGCAGGGAAGAGGCCTCACACTGTCGGGAGGACCCAATAGATCCTCCTTCTCTGCCCCCCACAAACAAAGGCAGTTGTCATACTACTGACTGAGAAAGCAGATGCTCAAAGACCCATCTCAGGACACAAGGCAAGATACAGGAAGGTTAGTCCAAAAAGTCTTCCTCCCCTGGTTCCGTGTTCCTCTCTCCACGCCTGTGGGGATGCCCCCCCCTCCCCATCACTGCACTAGTTGGTCAGACTTCAATGGCTCACTCAGACGCCTCTGGATTTCCTCGGGTGCCACTCAAAGCTCCTCTGCTCAGCCCCCTTAACCCAATGGCCCAGAGCAAGTCAGCCTAACCACCCCCTCCACTTGGACAGACTGTGGCTTTTACTCAGGCTGAGTTCCCTCCCAAAACACCTTTTTTTCCTGCCACTTGAGATTCAAATCAGAGAAGACAGCTAGTCTCTCCCTCCACCCAGCCTCTGCTGACCACAGCAGGCTTTATTCTCTGACACCAGGGCAGCTCACAGGTGATGGCTGGCGTTGCAAGAGAGGAGAAACATGAGGTAAGCCCTGTCTAGATAATAGCTAAACTGACAACCAAAGTGCGCTGCAACAGATCATTCTAGCATGTTCCAGACTCATAGAGTCCTTCAGATTCTGGAGCAAGCGGATTAGGACTTGGAGAAGGGGTGGGGGCAGCATTTGTCCAGGCTCTAAGCTACAGAAACTACCATCCCTGCTCTTCCTGCAAATGAGCTTACTTCGGTAAGTCCTGCCGAAATGAGGGCAGTTGCTTTATTGCCAGGAGTTACCCAAGCTTTGCTGAAGAGTGCTTGCTACCTCACACACAATAGGAAGTAAGTTCAAATGAGAAGGAAAACAATCGGCCCAAGTGTGCCACTTCAGCTGTCCTGATTGGCTGGTTGGTTGATTTTGAAAGCTAACTTTTTATATCTAGAATCACAGAGTTCAAAAACAACCACAATCTGCTCCGCTCTGCCCCAGTGCCTACAGTCCTTGGATGTGAAGTGTCTAAGTGCCACCCAGGTTTCCAGGAAGCAGACCATATTGGACATACTGGACTCTGGAGTTGCGATCGCAAAGATAAGGGAGCTACGTGGCCACCTGAAAGAGCCCACAGCTCCATGCTCTGCTGTCAATCTGTGTGCTTGACTCCCAGGATGCAAAAGGCCGCTAGCTCCAACTTAGGCTCCCACTGAATCTCTCACTGGGCAGCTCTGTCACAATGTGTCCAACCATCTCCAGTATGCAGATTCCAATCTCTAGAGCTAGATATGCAGACCCGTTATTAGTTTCTCCCAACAGCACACGTACCCTGCCTTAGCCCCCAAAGGGCTGGCTACTCACAAGGCCTCCATTTCACTTGCCTTCCGTTGTCCAGCTTCAGGTCCCTGATGCTTCTGCAGTTCACAGAGTTTTTCTGGTAAATTCTATCCCCTCACATTTCAACTGTCAAACCTCTTCAAACAATGGCTTTGTAACTGTCATCTTCCAGCTTTCTCAGATTGGACCTCCCAGTTCTCCGGGGATTTGGAGGCTATCACCTGGGAGTGTCCTCCTGTTTTAGGTGACGTACCTATCTGTACCTATCTGTACCTTGACTCTAGCTAGCTTCCACCCATCCCCTTGGCACCTCACAGTGTTAGAGACCTCCTCTCTCCTATGTGTGCCCCCACTCCCTCCCAATTGAACCCATCCCTTTGGCTCTGTTTCTTTATAGTTCTTGAGAATAAGTTAGTTTAGGAATTCTCCCCAACATCCCAGGAGAAGAACCATTACATCAGTGAGGACATAATCTATAGCTGGTTACCACTATGCGATGCTAAAGCAATTTTGTGGATAAGCCCTTGATAACATTAAAATAAATTCTTTCAAAATAAAAGAGTTCAAATGTATCGGAAGATGAAGTAAAAAGACCTCACATGCACACACACTGCATGGCAAAGCTTTTCTTAGGGAAATACTCACCCTAGACAGGCAGTCAACAACCAACCAAGAATGGGTACCATTGACATCCAGCTTGGTAGACCGATGGGTTCATCATGGCATTTGTCTGGTGGGACAGAGGCATTGGATTAACCCTGGAACTGGACTTCTAGGTAGTTGTAAATCACATCCAAACTTGGGTCCTCTGCAAGAGCAGTATGGCTTTTAACTGCTGGGCCATCTCTCCAGCCCCTGCTACCACAAGTTACCCTGTTTTTCCTCTTCATATCTGTGAAGCTTTGGTGCACACCCTCCAACTTAAGTGCAAATCCAAGTCCATAAATATAGAGAAAATGGCTTTTCCACTTAAATTAGAATGTTCATTGATTTATCTTTTTACACGGCAATTTGACCCTTTATCCTTAGAGTCCTCAAAAAATGATATTCGTTTGACCTAGCAATTTTGTGTTTAGGGATTTGTATCACGGAATAATCAGATAAGAACTGGACGTGTTTGTGTGGGAGTTTACTGGGGGAGAATAAGTTTTCAGCTCTCAGCCCTTCTCTGTACCCACAAGTCCACACTGCACTTGGCACACAGTGAATGCTGGGAAACGTGCTTGTAGTTTTCTGCTAGCCCTTGCTCCTCTGAACAGTCCCAGCATGGCCCCAGCATGGGCCCCAGCCAGCCTCCGGGACAGTTCACCTGAACAGTCCCAGCATGGGCCCCAGCCAGCCCCCGGGACAGTTCACCTGAACAGCCCCAGCATGGCCCCAGCATGGGCCCCAGCCAGCCCCCCGGACAGTTCACCCGAACAGCCCCAGCATGGCTCCAACATGGGCCCCAGCCAGGCCCCGGGACAGTTCACCCAAACAGTCATCTTATTCCAGTTGTCTGAGCTGTAACCTTTTCCCTGGAGTCAGCAGGCAGCCAGCCCAGGGCCTGTGAGGAAGCACAGTCGAAAGGAGGGGGATTGCTCAGCCAGCTGGCAGCTGACTGCCAAGCATGAGACAGCCCAGCTCAGAACAGCAGAAAGCCTACCAACACGAGCGTCCGCTAAGTCCTTGCTCACCTACTCTTGTTTGCTCATTTACGATATTAGTACACCAGTGAGTAACAATCATTGTTTAAATTCCTGACAGGTAAAGGATGCTGCAATGTTAGAAGCCTCAGAACGCTGCTGTTGCTGTATAATGCTTGGAATCCTTCCCAGCAGACTGGCAGAGAGCAGAGGTGATGGGGAGCAGGCTCAGCAAGATGTATATAGTATAGTCTTGTGTTCATAGTACATATATGTATATATTTGCCTAGAATGCATCAGGTCTGATAGAGAAGATGCCGACAGTGATTATGTTCAGGTGATACAGATTGGGGTGCTTTCCATGTTTACTTGTGTTTGTGATGTAGGTGGGTCTTCTTTCTATGTGTTGCTTTCACTGCTTAATTAATAAAGAAACTGCTTGGCCTGATAGGTCAGAACATAGGTGGGTGGAAAAGACAGAACAGAATGCTGGGAAGAAGGGAAATGAGGCAGACACCATGCCTCTCCTCTCCAGGACAGATGCATGAAGCTCCGGCCCAAGATAGACATAGGTTAGAATCTTCCCAGTAAGCCACCACTTACTTAGTAGTGTGGTGCTACTCAGATTATTAGAAATGGGTTAATCAAGATGTGAGAGTTAGCCAATAAGAAGCTGGAACTAATGGGGCAGGCAGTGTTTTTTTTTTGTTGTTGTTGTTTTTTGTTTTTTGTTTTTTTGGTTTTTCGAGGCAGGGTTTCTCTGTGGTTTTGGAGCCTGTCCTGGAACTAGCTCTTGTAGACCAGGCTGGTCTCAAACTCACAGAGATCTGCCTCCCTCTGCTTCCCGAGTGCTGGGATTAAAGGCATGCACCACCACCGCCAGGCCTAGTGTTTAAATGAATATAGTTTCCATGTAATTATTCCCGGGGCTAAGCTAGCCAGGCGGCCAGGAACTGGGGGTCAGGAACACAGCCTGCTGATCCTTCTACAAATGGTGAATGAATACAACTTGTGTGTTGTTATTTAGGGTGTAAAGCTAGCCGTGCGGGAAAAGCAGGCCTGCTCGCCTCAACACTACATGTTTGCCTTTAATCTATATGAATATGTGCCAAATGTATGATTCTTCAAAGAAGAGGAAAGCCTACCTGAGGAGCAAACCTTGTCTGATGACCCCTCTGTCAATCACGATCACTTCCAGGGACTGGAAAGGTGGCTCAGTGGTTAAGAGCAATTGCTGTTCCAGCAGAGGACCCATCTTTAGCATCTCACAACTGCCTGTAACTCTAGCTTCAGGAGATTTAATGCCCCCTTCTTGTCCTTGGGTACTCTTGCATGAACTTACACGTATGAACACATACACATAAATAAAAATAAATCCCCCCCCCTTTTTGTAACAGTCCTGAATTTCTAGTGCTTCTTGCTGACAGTGCGATCATCAGTTGTTTTTGGAACATCCTGTAGAGGATGCAGAAGCATCATCCCTTCCACGCTTCGCTAAGGACTGTAGGTACCACACCACACCAGTCACCCCATAACGAGAAGCCCTGAAAGTGGTGGTGGCTTTGCATCATCCATAGAGGTTAGGGGAGCCCTATCTCCCCAGCCCCATTCACAGGGATTCAAGGGTTGAGGAAACTGACTTCTGTTCTGTGGGGCAAGGCTAAGTACAACAGTCTTTGTCTTGCTACCAACAGGGTTTAGCGAGGACCTTTGGGCAAACAAAGGAACTTTTCTAATAGTGTACTAACAGGTTTTAAATTCAAATGTCTAGAATAAGTAAGGTCAAGGGCATCTAACTCCTTAATCCTTCGAAGTCTTAAGATTTTCTTCCTTCTTCGTTCTTTCCCTCCTTCCTCCCTCCCTTCTTCCTTCATTCCTTTGTTCACTCATTCGTTCCTTCCTTCCTTTCTTCCTTCATTCTCTTTCCCCCCCTTTTTTAAAATCTGTCTCCTTAGGCAACACACACATTCACTATAATAAATCCCAGCTAAAAGCAAGCAGATCTCTCTTCTGTGTGCTACTTGCTTGAACCTCAGCTTGTAGTGCATGCCACATTCAGATTCTTTCAATTAAAGATTCGTCTTTATTCTTTTTAATTAATTGTGGGTGATTGTGTCTGCACATGGGTAAGTGCGCATGAGCACTGGTACACACAGAGGTCAGAGACATTGAACTCCCTGGAGCTGGAGTTATAGACAGATGTGAGCCCCCTGAAGTAGGTGCTGGGAATTGAACCTGGGTCCTCTGGAAGAACAAGGACTCTTAACTGCTGAGCCATCGCTCCAGCCCACATTTAGATTTTATTATCCTACACTTCAGCTGCCCACATATGGTTACTTTCAGATCTTTCCTTTCACACACACACACACACACACACACACACACACACACACACACACACACATATATGTAAGAAGTATGAAGACGTGAATAAAATGATAAAAACAGAACTGTAGGATAGTACCATGAAGGAGTTCCAGTGAACACTGAAAACACCCATGTTTAATTTTCAATTTCTTAAAATACCCCTGACCCCAAAAGGTAGGAGTAAGATTTTTTTTTAAAAAAAATGTGTATTAACATGATACAAAAAAAATGAACATACCAATTGAAGGTTGCGGGCTACTTACTCAGGTAAACATTTTGTTGCTAGAACAAGACAAGTAACGCTCACACCCTAGACCAAAATATTCTGTAGGCAAGCCACTCCCTGGGTGGAATCCATTGTTATCTCCTTGAGGAAGCATGAACTTAGTTAGATCCTTAGACTTTTGTTTGAGGTAGAAACAGATCTATTTCTCTATTCCTGAAATACAAGGTTTGGATATTAGCCACACCTGTTAACAATAGCCTTTAGAGAACAGAATTCTCTGATCTAAATCTAGGTGGACCCTTCGTTTGAGGTAGAAACAGACAATAACCTTGAAGAAATAGAGGTAAATTTCAACTCTCTGACTTTTGGTCAAGGTGGAAATAGGCTCACATTTTTGGGTCTCCACAGGGAGGTGATCAACTTCTTCTGTCTGTAGCACATATATTTCTAATCCAGTTTGGAAAAGTTTGGACCCTTCTTTCCTTAGTAATTTTTCCTATCCCTCATCCTCATGGACTCAAATAATAATGTATACTTGGAGTTTATCTCAGAGATCGTTCGTCATCTATGTTCACTTTTGTTCATGGGCTTCATTTGGAATCATTTCTTTCTATTTATGTTTGAATTTTGCTTTTATTAGTTTTTTTGATTAGCACACAAAATGGGTTTTAGTACAACATTTTCATAGATGTATTTTATTATAATCTGTTTTTATTCAACCCTTCCTTCATGTTCCCCATCTCCCCTCTTGCTGGGCCCCTTCCTCCCCAAACATTTCCTCCTTTTGATAGATACATAAGTGTGTGTGTGTGCATGTGTGTGTGTGTGTGTATACACCATTGCCCTTCTTTGTTCTGTCTTTAGAACCCTTCATGCCCTCCCCATTCATGTACATCAATATTTAAATATAGATTCTATGTAGGAGAGGAAAATGTGACCTTTTTCTTTCTATATCTGACTTAACTCTTGTAATATGATAATACTCCTTTTCATTTTCCTACATCTCAAAATTTTTATTTTGTATTATATCGTAGAATACGTTGTTTATTGTTTGCACTGCAATTTATCTGTTCATCTGTTGACAGATATCTAGGCAGGTTGTATATTCTGCACTATTGTAAGCAACATTGGAATCTGTTGTAAAATCCCTCTTTTGGTCCATACTGTTACTAATCTGGGTCTTCTTTCAATTTCTTTTAGATACATTGGCTACACATTTGTCAACATTACTTACATTTTCAAAGAACCAACCCTTCATTTGATTCTACCTGTTGTCATTTTGTCTCCATTTCATTGACTTCTGTCCCAATCTTTATTAACTTGTTGCCATCTACTGCTTTTGAGATTAGTTTATTATTCTTCTGATAATTTGGAGTATACCATTAGGTTATTTATTTATTTGAGTTCTCCTTGATTACTTAACACAGCTATCACAGCTACAAATGTTACTCTTAGAACTATCATAGCTTTATTTCAAATGTTCTGATGAGTTGTGATTTCATTTTCATCTAATTCTAGAGCTTTTAAATTTTCTTCTCTGATTTATTCTACAACTTGCTAGTCATTCAACAGTATTTGTGTAGTCTCTCTTGCTACTGATCTCCAATTCTATTTCACTATTGTCTGAGAAGATGCAAGAAAGTTCTTCAATTATTTTGTTTTTTTAAGACTTCTTAGACGACCTTGGATGTGATCTGTTTTAAAGACGTTCCCATAGGCTGTTGAGAAGAATGTGCATTCTGTATCTGTATGTATCCGTTAAGTGTATTTGATCTATGATGCAGTTTAATCCCACAGTTTGAGTGATATATCTACAAATGGGAGAAGAATACCAATGTCACTTACTATTATTGTAGCAGGACCTAACTCACTTTTTATGTCCATTATTGGTGTGTGTGTGTGTGTGTGTGTGTGTGTGTGTGTGTGAAAGAGAGAGAGAGAGAGAGAGAGAGAGAGAGAGAGAGAGAAATTATTTGGAACATATGATAATAATTGCCTTATTATATTGATAAATTATTCCCTTCATTAGTATGTAATCATTTTCTTTGCCTCTTCTGACTAACTTTGCCTTGAAATCTACTTGATCAAATATTAAAATAGCGATACCAGCCATTTTTAGCTTTAATTTGCTTATAAATACTGATTTCTGCCCTTTGACTATTATTCCATAGGTGTCCTTGACAGTGAGAGAGTGAGTCATGTTTCTAGAAGACAACCGACATTTAGATCTTGTTGGATCTTTTTTTTTTCCCAATCATTGAGGCTGTGTTTTCTTATTAGAAGATTGAAGCCATCTGTATTTAAGGTTCTTACTGAGTGAGATTTGCTAATTCCTGTAACATTGCTTCCTCTGCCCCCAACCCCACCATATCTGCTTGACCCTCCCACTCTACACGACTGTTTCCCAAGGCTGTCTCTTATCAGGTGGATAGAGCAGATTAAATTCAGTCTCTCTGGCACTGTGACTGTTCTCTTCTTGGGGGGGGGGCTATGTAGTTCAACTGAACAAAGATTCCCTCTCAAGAAGGTGCCCTGCCACAGTCTTCAGAGCCAGGAGATTCTTCTCCATTGGTGACCCACCCTAGTGGAAACCCTATCTGATCAAGACCTGTTGATCATGTTGACAATGATGTAGAGAGCTGTGACTTGTCCTGTGGGTGGGCCACCCTCCCTTCACTGGGCTGCCTGGCTTACCCTTTGGATCAGGCTTGTTTTCCTCCTGATTCCTGGAACCCAGGTTGGAACTGTGTTCATCTTGGTATTCCTCTTTCCAGTACATCACACTTCCGCTTTTCTGAACTTTCTAGTTGTCCTATACTTTTGTGCATTTCCGAAGTTCTTCATTTCTTTGAAATAAAGCCTCTCATTCCTTCCTTCCTCCCTCCCTCCCTTCCTTCCTTCCTTTCTTCCTTTCTTCCTTCCTTCTTCCCTCCCTCCTTCTGTCCCTCCGTCCCTCCCTCCCTCCTTCCCAACCTTCCTTCCTTTCTTCTTTCTTTTGTTCTTTGTTCATTTGAGACAGGGTGTCTCTATATAGCTCTGATTGTCTTGGAACTTGTTATGTAGACTGTCTCTTCTGAATATTTAAAATCCATTGAGTACAATCACAATAACTATGTAAATGCTTCCTCTGCCCATCCTAACATCTGGGTCAGTTTTTATTGATAGGTTCTCATTATTATAATGTAATGCATTGTTTCGTCTTTTTAAGAACTTATTAATTTTTTTGTTCATTTTTAGTCTTGTTTTCTGAGCCAGGGTCTCACCATATAGCCCAGACTGGCCTTTTTCTTGAGGCCCTATTGCCTCCACCTTCCAAGTGCTGGCCTTACAAGCATGCACCATCACACCTGGCTCTCTTCAATTCTTTGACTCAATGTTAACTGTGAATTTTGCAGTGATTCTCAAACTGTGGGTTGTGATCCCTTTAGGGAACAAATGACCCTTTCACAGGGATCCCCCAAGACCACTGGAAAACACAGATATTGACATTATCATTCATAACAGTAGCATCATTACAGTTATGAAGTAGCAATGAAAATAATTTTGTGGCAGGGGGTCACCACAGCATGAAAGGACTGCAGCATTAGGAAACTTGAGAACCATTGGGGTCCCCCCACACACACATCTTGTGTCTTTCTAGATTCTAGGCCTGTAAGTTTTCTTGAACATTTTCTCTTGGAGGAAGTCAAGTTCCTTGGAACAGTTGTATCTTTCACGTCTTGCTTTTATATTTTGTTAGCCTTTGGGAGAGCAATGGTGAAACTGGGGCTGATTATTGTTCACCTCTGAGGCAAGACCTTACTGAACTCTCCGCCCAGTGGCCGATTAATTCTGTGTTTTTCCAGTCTGACTAGTGGGAACGGGTTCTGGGTCGGGTAGTCCCTGTTTCTCCCAATCTTGCAGATGGTTCACCCTTTAGCCTTGAGGACATGCGTTGGTCAGTGTTTCCAGTGACCAATGGAGACTCTCAGTGGAGACCCTCAGTGGACACTCTCGGAGGAGACTTTCAGTGGAGACTCACTGCAGGTCTTAAGGGTTCTCTTCTGTAGCTCTCTCCTTGCTAGTATGCTTGCCTTAGCAACGTAGCTGACTTAGGCTCTCTGGATATTCACCTCTCTTCTCATTCCTTGTACCACATCTGGAAACTCTGCCCAGACAATAAGCTGGGATAATAATGGGACTCACCTTGATTATCCCCAGTGTCCTTCATTCCCTGACGTTCATCATGTTGCACGTATGTGTGTATTTCGAAAAGGAGAGTGAAGGTGAATATAGTTTCTACCTTACTATGGCTTAACCAGGAACAAAGTTGGTAGGCAGTAGTTTCTTATTATATATTCGGACGTAGCTGGGCACCTAGTATGGGCCAGGTATTGTGCTAGATAGTGGCTATGCTGTAGTGAACCAAAAGAATATGGTCCCCAGGCTCAGCCTAATGCAAGCTTTCATATTGTGAATAACTTCAGTGAGAAGGTAGGAAACGATAAAATCCCTGGATTTATTCATATGGGCAGGGATCACATAGGCTCATTTCCCTTAGGGAATATGACTTAGGAGAAACCAAAACAAATGCATTAGTACAAATCAGACTGTGAAAAGGTTGTGTGTGAGATGCAGAGGCTCTGGGCATTTTGAGTTAGAAGTTATTGATTTTGATCTGAGCTCTAAGAGAAAACATCATGGAATAAATGACATCTGAATTGAACCTTGATGGGCATCCTGCAGAAAGCCAAGGAGGTCTCTCCCCCTCCCTCTCCATTGCGTGCAACTTTCTCTGACTCTGAATGGTGGAGAGGCAGGAGGTAGAGAT
The DNA here is from genome assembly GCF_000317375.1 of Microtus ochrogaster. Classification (NCBI taxonomy): domain Eukaryota; kingdom Metazoa; phylum Chordata; class Mammalia; order Rodentia; family Cricetidae; genus Microtus; species Microtus ochrogaster. Next base: position 682,919 of record NW_004949096.1, on the reverse strand, counting down.
GAGGAAATAACACAGCAGCTAATTACAAATCCTGCGGCATCTCTAACCATCGGGCCTGTTCTTTCCTGAAAGAACCCTCAGGATGAGCTTCTGAGGAGTCTGTATTTTTCCAGCTCTGTGGAGCTGACTCCATTGATTTTGATTAGTTTAATAACCCAAAATTCCATACCATTCTGCCCAATGGATATGCAAGGGGATCTGGTGGGGAAGTTAGGAAGAAAACTGTTTCTTTACTACTGGACGAAAAACAAGAAACTTGAAAACCTGGTTCCTTGATGCTGCCCCTGAATCATTTGCATGAGTCAGTCTGCAGTTGATTTAAGTCAGTATTTTTGATTTCAGAGGATGTGCCTCAGTGGTTAAAGTTCTTGCCCAACAAGTATGAGGACCCGAGTTTGGAACCCATGTAAAGCTGGGTGCAACTGAGACAGGAGAATTCCTGCAAGTGTATGGGCCAGACTATGCTGCATCTAATTGCAGACAGGATGCGGAACAAAGGCGCCCATACAAACCCACACAAAGTTTTTTTTAAAGCTTTTTGATGTGTGAGATAATAATTTTCTCTTAGTTTTATTAACTTTTAGTCTGAGTTTAGATGGTGTAACTTGCAGCAAATCAGTATACCCCAACCTATCAATTTACCCATTTGATGCCTTTCCTTCACATTGGTCCAGCCTCAGCTACATGCCTCCTCCTGCGTGGGGATCCTTTGCCTCATTAAGTGGGGAGACTAACTGCGGAGGTGAAAATGCATGTCAGTCTCCCCATATAAGCTCAGGGGAGACATAAAAAAACGATCTTTAAAAATGAAAGAAAACAATCACTTAGTGAGAACCTCGCTTAGCTAGAGGCATCACTTTTCCTGACCGTTTGGTTGAGGGGACTTGTTAATTCTCCAGGGAAGATTGAAAAATATGCAGGAAGAGAATGTAGGCAAGCTCCAGGGGAAATTACACAAATGCTTCCTGATTCACGGGAGAGCGGGTAATTCCCACAGGGAACAAGCCTACCCCTGAAACAATCTGTGGGAAGGGCCAACTGTGTGGCAGGAAGCCTAACTGCAGCTTGACGACACGCCACCTTCATTCCTGACATTCTGGTTCAATCCCAGTGAGTCCAGCCAGGCCACAGCGAAGGTCATGAAGTCATAGCCTGTCACAAAGTCTCTGCTCACTCTCCCATCCCCTGTCCATGCTCTTCTTCCCTCCTGCCCCACTAATTCATATCTTGTTTGCCTTGTGAACACAGAGGGCACTAAGCCACATACCTGGAGACAATTGTGCTGTGTGATAACCCTTCTGTATCCTGTGAATATGTTTTATTCCCACTGGTTAATAAAGAAGCTGCTTTGGCCTATAGCAAGGCAGAATAATGCTAGACGGGAAAGTCAAACTGAAAATACAGGGAAGGATAGGAAGGGTGGAATCAGAGAGACATGAGCCAGCCTCCCAAGAAGCAAGATGCCAGCAGACCAGTAATGCGACAGCCATGTGGCAATACATAGAGTAATAGAAATGAACTAATTTAAATGTAAGAGCTAGTTAATAATAAGCCTAAACTATAGGCCAAACATTTTGTAATTAATATTAAGCCTCTGAGTGATTGTTTAGAAATGGCTGCAGGCCAGGGCAGGCCAGAGAAACCTCCATTTACAATTTGTGTTTGAAAAGTTCATTAGTCAGGATTCTCGGGGGCGGGGGGGGGAGAAAGAAACAGGAGAATGAGTGTAATGAGGGTTCGGGGGGAGAAAGAAACAGGAGAATGAGTGTAATGAGGGTTCTTCTGTCCCACCAGCCAGCTCCCAAATAATGACACAGAGACTTCTTATTAATTACAAAAGCTCGCTCTGTAGCTTAAGCTTGTTCCTGACTAGTTCTTTATCTTAAATAATTTCTTTCATATTAATTGATGTTTTATCACATGGCACTATCTCTCTGCCATCTTGTACTTCTGGTTTTCTCTCTGTATCTCCTGGCTTCTCTGCCTTTCTCCTCCCAGAGTCCTCTCTGTCTCCAGAAGTCCTGCCATTCACCTCTTTATTAAACCAATCAGAAGGCGCCTTGGCAAAGACACATACATCTTCAGTGTAAGCCAATATTCCGCAAGAAATAAATATAGTAAAAGACAATTTATGAGATTGACTTACAGATAGGAGCTGCTAGTGTGTGTGTGTTGGAGAGGCTGAGCATCTGATTGCTGCCCAGCCCTAATCTAGTGCTAAGGGGTCAGAAGATGCCTGGAGAGTCACTGGTCTTCCGTCCACCTTGGAAACCGGAAGAAGCTGGAGTCTGATTGCGGTGGCATCACTCAGCAGTCTGAAGTGAAGTGGCAACCAGCACTGCTTTTCCCTTGGCTCTGCATCTGGGAGCTGCCTACTGGAAGGGAATCTCTCCTTTTAATTCTTCTTGGAACTGCTCCTCAGACATGCCCAGAGGTATGTCTCTTGTTTGATTCCAGCCAAGTTAACAATCAAAGGAGCATTTCACACCCAAAGTAATGCATTGCCTTTGCTAAACATTCACACCTCTATACCTACAGTTGAGACATTTCTAGTCTCAAATACAACACCTCTTATCCCAGTGGAAAATCAACAGAGGAACACTGGATCCATCAAATTCTGGACACCGCCCCCTCCATGCCTGTGCCTGTTCTCAGTGACAAATGGAGGGGGTTGCACAAGATCACAGAGCATGATTTCCAACTCTACTGGCCTCTGCCAGCTAGCATAGGACCTCTTGCATAGCCACACCCCCCTGCCTGGCTTACCCTGTCTCCCTTTCTATAAGTCGCTCACTCCAGGAAGCCTTCTGTGCTTGATCCACCGTGTTGCACACACTCTTACTCTGTAGAACCATGGCTGTCTTGTTGTTCATCATACCTCAATGCTTAGGTGTATCAGGTCCATTATCTTAGTTTGTTAACTGAAAATGGTCCTTATAGAAGGTTCTCGCATCTACGCGATGACATCCTGACTTCCTTATTGCAAGGGCAAGACGCACCGGCCAATGATCTTTTCTGTTAAAGTGAGGGAGGTGAACGGAAAATGGATGGCAGTACAGCTTTTAGAGCAGGAGGTGGGGAGCCTGCTCCAACCACAGTTTCCTGCAACTCCTGGGAGCGGCAGTTCTCAGACTTTCTAAAGCTGCGACCCTTCAATACAGTTCCTCACATTGTGGTGACCTGCAACCATAAAAGTATTTCGTTGCTACTTTATAACTCTAATTTTGCTACGTCTATGAATCATAATACCCATATGTGACATGTGACCCCAAAGGGGTTGCGATCCACAGGTTGAGAACCTCTGCTTTAGAGGATCCAGAGACCCTCCGACACTTGAATGGAATTCAAACGCCAACATGCGTATTTGCGAAAAGAATGGTAAGTTCAGACTGGCACCATCAGTATGACTGCCACTAGCCACGCGTGGCTTTTTACATTTAAACTCAATTATTGAGCTGGGGCCGGATCTATGTTAAGTATTTAATGGCCACTACATATAGGACAGCCCATGTAGAGAACATTTCTGTCATTCAGAAACTTATTTAATACAGACCATCTCTGGTTGGTATCATTACTTCAGATTTAATATACTGATAGGATTTAACTCATGTAGTGGGTTTGTAAAATGACTTGGCAACATTCAGAAACGAAAAGTCTTATAATCTGGTATCTTTGTTTCTTTCTAGAAGCCTTTCTTCCTCTCTCCCCTATAACAGGAGCTAGAAAAGACTTCTCCTTTCACACGGGTCCCCTCCCACGATCCAGCCTTATCTCTTGGACATTGAGATTGCCTCCTCCCTAACCTAGGGGACCACGCCCATTCTGACCTGCTTCCAGACTCTTGTGTAAGTAACCACACTGCAAACTATGTTAACTGGAGTTGAATTGGACTTAAGTGCCCATCTCTGGGCAAGCCTGGGGTTGAGGTTAGGGCTCTCAGCTGGAAGCTGACAGGGAGCACAGCTTCTCCAAGCCGGAGATAGAGCTACCACACCGAACATCTGTTGCTTTTTTTTTTTTTTTTTAAACAAAGAACTTCTTTCCGGTCTTGCAGAGAGCCCTCCAGTCCGCAGCCCCCTTCGTCTGGGCCCGCCTCTCGCAACGAGATCGCGGGGAGGGGCCGAGGCGAAACCCGAGCCCAACGCCCACCACCCTGCCTGGCTACGTGGCTCGGCGGCCCCGGCCTCCCCCGCCAGCGCCGCGGCCAATGGGCGCGTGAGTGGGGCGGCCCGAGCCTCTCCGCGCCAGCCGGGCGCGCCCCTTGCTGGGGAGGGAACAGCAGCGGTGGTGCCGCGAACCCCTACTGCCCCGCCACCTTCCTCTGCTCGCGACCATGGCGCGCGGTGGCCGCCTGGGACTCGCCCTGGGGCTGCTGCTGGCGCTGGCGCTGACGCTGCGGGCCAAGCCCACGGTGCGCAAGGAGCGCGTGGTGCGGCCCGACTCGGAGCTGGGCGAGCGGCCGGCCGAGGACAACCAGAGCTTCCAGTACGATCACGAGGCCTTCCTGGGCAAAGAGGACTCCAAGACCTTCGATCAGCTCAGCCCGGAGGAGAGCAAGGAGAGGCTGGGGTGAGACCGCGGCCCGGGCCACACAGGGGATCACGGAGGGGCCCACGGCAACCCCAGGGGGAGCCACGCGGGACCTCCGGAGCAAAGCGAAAGCGAAATCGTGGCAATTGGTCACACCGCTGGAGCCGGAGGCAGGCTCGGCGGCACAAAGTTGCCAGCGGGCGCCCAGACCTCGGGTGGAGGTCGCCGCCACGCCCCGGCCGGGATAGTCTCCCACGGGGAGGCGAGAACGTGGCAGTGGCCGCGGGAACCGGGAGCATGAGGGCCCGCCCCCTCCTCTAGGTTGCATCAGAAGAGACGGGCGTGAGTGAGCCAGAGTTTGTTGGCTGTGGCCTTTTAGTACCCGAGTTCTTTCCCACAGTCCTAGCCCCAGAGGCGCTTGAGACTTGCTAAAAGTGTCTCATGATCTAACAGAAATGGGTAAGAGATGAATGAGGTGGGCAGTCGATGGAGACGCTTATTCCTTGGCCTGTCTGGGTCGTGGCGATGTTCTTGTCGTCTGACCAGTTATTCCAGAAATCTCATGTAGAGACTTAGAAATCATATTTCTAAAGGGTTAATAGGAGCTGGTACATGGGGAGGAGGCACAGAGATGGAAACTGATTTCTTGGGCTCTGCTTCCAGCATTATGGGTGAGGCGTTCAGTTTTTTTGGCAACTGGTTGTCAGGGGCGAAAGGAACTACCAGAGGCATTGTGAGCTTAGCTTGGAATCTAGAAATAAAGCTGGGCAACATCTCAGTACTCCCTCCCCTGGCCCCCAGGAGACACTTGGACATTGTGCATTTATCTGAAAGCCTTTCAGAGAGACGAGTAGTGAAGACCTGGTGTATTCAGGTGGGGAGGGATACAGCAATCCTGCCTGTGGGCCTCTACAGCTTCCAGAACCTGTCTCCTGGGGGTGGAGGATCAGGGTATTCTGTTACCATTGAAAAGAACACAGCCAGCTCTGTACTACAGAAAGGCTAGGGTGCTCAGTGGAACAGGAGAAACGAAGCCTATTAAGTAGGTGCAACACCAGCCTGTTGTGATAAAAAAGACCTTTGAACTTCAAAGTCACCTCCAAACATTATCTTTATTTGACAGGGAAGTACTTCTCTTCTTGCTTGGGACATAACAATAAGGGCCATTGATAAGTCCCTCTGTTGCCTGCTTGGAGGTCCTGGAGACTGATTTATTCTGGGGCCCTGATTGCAGCCATTCTGCATTCTCTTGGGAAGGAGGGGAAGTCAGGAACTGGAAACCCTAAGCACAGGCCCTCCGGCACCATTTAGTTTCTTCATCAGGGTGGTAGTTTAAGTGGCAGATGGAAGTGTCAATGGAGTTCCTCTGGGCTTGATCCTGTGTGGAGACCTTGATTTTGCTCTTTTATTCATGTGGCAGGCATTGCAGTGGCTACTTTGGTTGACATCCGGCAGGTACAATGATGGGTCCTCGTGTTCTAGGTCTCGGGGTGCTGGCCGTCCCATGTGAGGACACACCAGTCTTTCGAGGATTGCTGTGTGGGTGACAAAACCTGCATCACCGTGGGTTTATCCGGGGCTCCTGGGACTTCAGGATGGAGGGAGGTGCTTGGGTCTTGCAGGTGGCTTGACTGGTCAAAGGAAGATTGGTATATCATAACAGAAAGGTGTTCCTGAAGCGAGAGCCAACTTGTTTATTAGGGGTTGGAACTCTTTCGTGAGGCGGGGGGGGAGGGGGGTTTGCTGGACCTGCAAAGGCAGAGAAAGGAAATGGGAGGTGGAAGAGGAGGGGAAATTAAGGGCAGAGGAAAGGACCACGAGGAGGTAGAGATGTTATTTGTGTGTGTTGGACAGGATGTCCTAACTCCCAAACATTGTTGGGAAAGCCAGGCTGGCAGTGAGTGGAGAGTGTAACCAACCATGGCAGACAGGGAGGCTCGGTGAGGGTCGTCTGGGTGTTGTTAGGGCAGGAAAGAAGCAGACACCTGTGCCACACTTGCCGTGACCCAGCGTTGAGGAAGGATCCAAGAAAATTATAGCTGGGTCCCTGGCCTGAGCCCCTTCCAGTCTAAGGTGGTATGGGCCAGAATTGGGCTAGCTCTTTTAAAAATGACAGGTCTAGCCTGGGGCTAAGTGATGAATTGCCTGTCTGTCTTCTGCCTCAACAGCCTCCCTCCAGGTCTAGGCTGCTGAGGGAGGAGCGTGGCTAGATCCAGGCAACTTAGAATCTATCACTTGACCGTCTATTGGAGACACGTCATCATTAAGATCTCTGGAGGGTTGCGAAGTGAAGCCACAGGCAGCATACAGTCTCAATAGTTTCCTACAGTCTTAGAAAAATGTGAATTACTTTCCAAAGTGGGGAGTGATTCCACCTGTCCACTAGTCTCTGGTTTCTCTGGGCTCCTGGACAGCAGCAGGCCGGGGAACTCCGTTGGCCCTAAGCCCTTCCTGGAGGCTTGACTCATTCCACATTTTTGCTGAGAGTTGGAATATTCCTTCCATGCATGACCTACATTGTTGACCTGAGTGAGGAAAGGCCGCCCTTCTCTTTGTTCCTCAGGCTTTTCTTGTCGCTCGGGTGTTTCCGCTTACCCTGGGGAAAGTGAGGCCCGGAGACTCGCTGGCTTGAAAGGCAGGATGAAGAAGATCTCAGTGTTCTGACCTAAGCATTCAGAGTCTATCTACATTCTATTTCCTTCCTCGGGATCTTCCTCTTGCGACCTTTCTCAAGGGAGGTCAAGATGACCCCTATAACTCCAGGCAACAGTTTTAGAGTCCTTGCTGGGCATTGGGCTGGGTATATTGCCTGGATGATAATTGATGGGAACTAAATGCTATTCTTTCCTCAAAGGGGGGTTCCCTGGGTTTCATGACACTGAGCCTTTGCTGGCCTAGGGTTCTGCTTCTCAGTAGTGTTGGGTAACAATGGGCAGTGTTTTCGGTGTGGCCTCAGGATTGGAGCAGCGCCTGCCTATGCAGCATTGAAGGAATTCTGCTGTGTCTGGCTGAGTCTTCCCCAGGGAAGCCTGAATATGCGTGGGATTTGTGCTTGAAGGGACACTTAAGTTGTTAATAATGTCCACAAGTTCCAGAGGAAGGAGCTGGGCTCCTTGGGTTCGGGTAGGAGATGTTGACTTTGTTTATGCATGCCACTCACCACCCTTCCCTTCCCTTTCCCACTAAAAGCTATGAGTTACAGACCGAACTATATTTATAAAAAACTAAGGAATTCAGTTCCCATTTTTAATTAATCAGTATTAACTGCTAATCAGAACTGCTATTGACAAGAAAATTTATCGCTGGAGTTGATAGAGTTCTAGCCCCAAAGAAAGAAACTGAGTCATTGCTGGCTTGCATGACCTCATCCCAGGTGTTTGAAACCCCTGTTAAACATCAGCCTGTGGGTGTTCAGTTTCCCCACAGATGTCTCTCCTAGCTAGGGACTGAAACTCAGCTATGGACAGATGAGGAGTTTCCAGCCTGCCTTTTGCCCTGAACTAGTGTTTAGGATACCCCAGTAGAGTCTAGTTGGAAAACCCTGGGAGCCAGGTCATGATAGAGCTGGAAACCCAAGAGGGCACAGTGGTCTGTCTCCTCTGTTCTGAGTTACTTTGGCTGCCAGAGGGCCAGGTTTCTGTAAGAGGTCGCTTTATCCGACAAGACTGGTCATCTTGGGCTTCTTATGTTTCAAATCCTTGAGTCCGAGCTGGTAGGATTGAAAACACAGCTCCCTCATCCTTCGATTAACATGGAATTTCCTGTTGTTGCGTTGCACCCCAAGGTGTAAAGATTACGTGATCACCCAGTTATACTAGCTGTGTGCTCTTGGAAATGTCATCCCACTTCTCTGGGCCTTGGTTTCCAGAGTAAGTAAGTGAATTGGACTGCATTGGGGAACACAGTACGTTCCATCTTCCAGGTCATTCTCCATCACTTGGTAGTGGAAGTCTCCAAAGTCCTGAGCTGAGAATTCTGAGTCATATCTGGGTTTCAGGATCTTGAGGCATGATCCATGAGTGAAATCTGCCCCTGGCCCTGGTTCTGGGGAGGAGAAGGCATATCATCCTTGGTAAGGATGAACTATAAGACCCTTCGATCGTAGGACCATCGGATTACTGATGGGCTTGAATCTATATGAGGAGTTGATAACATTTAAGACTGGAAATTGCTTATTTTGCTGGACCAAGACCGTACAAGCCTTGAGTATGGTCTTGAGGGATGTTTTTGTTTGATGTTATTATCATTGTTACTGTTACTATTTTGAACTACAGGAAAATCGTTGATCGAATTGACAGTGATGGAGATGGCTTAGTCACCACTGAGGAGCTGAAAGTTTGGATCAAACGGGTACAGAAAAGATACATCTATGATAATGTCGCTAAAGTCTGGAAGGATTATGATAGGGACAAAGACGAAAAGATCTCCTGGGAAGAATACAAGCAGGCTACCTATGGCTACTACCTAGGTAAGGCATGCCACCGTGGAGATTGCACAGTAGGGGACAAGCTCACAGGAGACTCTGTCATCATGGCTACCCCCTTTCAGCCAGATGTCACAACCTTCAAAGTAAAACCTGTTGTGTAACATCCTCCTCTGCCTACTAAGAATGTACCAAGCTGCTTCCTTTGACTGACATAGGGGAAGGTGTGTTGGGTCATGGCCCTACTTGAACTGAGCTCTCGAGATAAAGAGAAAAAAGGAGAAGGAAAACCTGTTCGCTTTTGGCAGTTTCAAATTGCTGACGAAGTTGGGCAGTAAGGATAAAGCATTCCTGAACCATCATCGGAAGGGGGCTTTGGAAACCTGGGCTTTGAAGAATGGATTTCAAGTTGGAGAGATGGACAGACTGTGGGAATGGTGGCAGAGTTGGAGGGGCGGAGGCACAGAAATGCATGCATGGGGGCAGGGCTTGGGTTAGTAGAGTAGATGAGGGTTATGGTTTGGAATCTCCAGGTGCCTGGGAGAAAGGAAGACAATCAGAGCCAGATTCAGAGAGCTTGGAAGGCAGCAGAGGCACTTAAACGAGATATTCTAGAACACACAGGGGGGTCCTTGTATGTTCTGGATCAGAAAGTGATATGGTGAATGCAGAAATCTGTAAATAGAGGTCTGAAATTATGTGGTTTAAACCCCCTGCTCTTCAGCGTTTGCTGGGAAGCCCCTCCTGGGCAGTAAGGCTGTGGTTATGGGGTGACTTGGAGGGAGAGGAGGTGCAAAGGGCTTTTTGAATAGAGATATTTTAAAGAAGCCTGTGGGTGGGTCAGGATCTTTTGTGTGTGAAGAATGAGTGATCTGGGACAAAAGGTCTTTCCTAACAAAGGTTGACCAATGCTGTACACACCCTACAGGAAACCCCGCTGAGTTCCAGGACAGCTCTGACCACCTCACCTTCAAAAAGATGCTGCCCCGGGACGAGAGAAGGTTTAAGGCCTCAGACCTCGATGGCGACCTAACAGCCACGCGGGAGGAGTTCACTGCCTTTCTGCACCCAGAGGAGTTTGAACATATGAAGGAAATTGTAGTTTTGGTGAGAACAGTGAAAATGCAGACTGGGCAAGGACCAGGGAGAAAACTCCCCTCATCTTGTCCCTTTTTCCCAAAGGGAGACTCAGGGGTTCAGCCTGCTGGGAATTGGGGAAAGACAGAAGCTGAGTATGTCAAGTCTCTGCCCAGGGAGTAGTCAGGACAAGCTAGCTGCTGTAGCAAATACCCCAGCTGAAACCGTTTAACACAACGCAAGTGTGTTTGTGTTAGCACAACGTCCAGTAAGTGCATTAAGGCTAGTCCCAGGCAGATTCCCCTCTCGACACTGGAAGGCACCCAGGCTGCATGTCTTCACTCTGCCATCTTACAGCTTCAGGGTCATCCGGGGAACAGCCAAGGGGCAGAGCCGGACAGAGACAGACTGTAGCCCCCCTTAGATATGCAGAGAATGGGAGACTCTATTTAGACATGGACTCAGAAAGGGCCAGTGGGCTAGTGAGCAGCTAGCTGGACTCTACTCATGTATTTTATTGCTGGATTTTCTTTCTTTTTAAGAAAGGATCCTTTCTTAATTAATTAATTAATTAATTAATTAATTAATTAATTAATTATTTTCGTGGGTTGGTTGGTTTTCAGCTTGACAGGAATAGAAACCTTCTGGAACCTAAGCAGGGGCCTCTAGAGGAGACGGTTCAGATGCCAGGCTTAAAAAAGGGTTGGTGCTTGTCAGGCCTCTGAGTGCCATTGCTTTCCATAGTGTCCCATTGGGTACCACGTGTCTTCATTTTTCCTGACATTTAAATAAATGCCACCACCTATTCCCTGGACAGGGTCGGTTCCAACTGCTGGGAAGCCACTGGTGAATGTAAATGACTTTGTTCATAAACAGCTCTGAGTATCTGAGATATCCAACCCATGTCTGTGTCTACTCTTGCCTCATGACTACCCTGACCCCAAGGCCTGGGCAGTGAGTGGTCCAAGGATCATTTTTCTTTGTTACCCAACATCCATTTAGTAATAACTAAAGTTTCAGTGGAGATGGAATTTGCCACAGGGGAATTGGTTACCTTCTGGGAAGATGGTGTTCTGGACTGAAGCAGTGTTCTTTGACTAGGATGTCCTCAAGTTACTCTACCCAATGGACTGTAATTCATTTAGTTACTGATGCTGAGATGGTCGGGAACAAGTAAAAGTCAAGCGTAACTAATTAGAGTAGAATACTTTCATAAATCAATTATGTCTCTCATGTTTAATTCTCTACAGTCTCTGTCTCTGATACCAGCTGAGTGTTCTTAGATCTTAGCTATGGAGTCTATTTTTATGGTCCCTCTAGTAGGTGTGTCTTCTGCTGGACTCTCACACACTCCTAGGGGCAATGTCTGGTGATAGATATTGGTCGGTCTGGCAGGGCTTCTTGAGAGCATCAGAGCTCGGTTGGGTTTATAGACACCTTCTCCTTTGAAGAAAGGGTTCTGCTCTTGAAACTGTGGAGAGACACATGGGGATGGATATCAGCCATCACCTGTTTTATATTGTAATGGGCTTGCCTGGGAGCTAAGAGAACAAGTCATGAGTCACCAAGTGTTCAGCCATAAAAGCCAGGCAAAGAGGGCATTAGGAGTCTCGGACTTGCTTAAAACACACGGCCATCTTGTGTTGTTTGCCCATTGCTTCTTAGGAAACGCTGGAGGACATTGACAAGAACGGGGATGGTTTTGTGGACCAGGACGAGTACATTGGTGAGTGTGTAGGCTGCAGTGGCTCAGCTGTCCACACCGGGCACACTCTCTTCCCCACCCACTCCCACTAGAGACAGCTCTTCAGCCTTGTTTGTTGGCTTAGCCTAGTTGGTGCTAATTTTCCCCCAGGAGAGAAGAACCAAGAGGACAGTCAGCAGCCAGTACCCCAGGGCTCAGGGGTGCTCTTTGTCACACTGCCTTGGAAGTGGGACTGGAGAGCCGCACATGTACAGAGAGACTAAAGTCGATGGGAGGAGAAGACTAAAATTAGACGTAGGTCAGCCAGCTTAGGAGCTCAGGCTGGGCGAGCCTGCACCAGAGCCACAGACAGGCCCTTGTCAGGGAGGCAGACCTTTCTGTGGTGTGCATAGTTGTCTCTTGTTAGGCCCACTCATCCTCTGGTGTTCTGTCATTTGCCTGGGAATCCCATAGTTGACATTTTCTTACTGAGAAACATAAGGGAGAATTGCCTGGCTGAAACTCAGATCCCAGTAGCCAGTAGTCGACGAACACAAAAATCTACAGCCAACATGGAAATTTCCATATGATTCCGCACCACCCACACCACTGGCTTATGTTTCCAGCCTCAGGCCGCCATCTTGTAAGAGCCCTTCTTTTCCTGTCTGTAGTGAACACTGCGGGGAAATCACTTGACTGCGTCCTGACTTCTGGGAAGAGATGGGAAACCTTGTGTGAATGTATTTTAACAGATGCAGTTGTCTTTAAATTATAGTACTGAGCCCAAGTTGCCTCGTTGTCTGGTTTGTGGTTGTATGATTTTTGTCCCCACACATAAGGACAAGCATTTTTGGTGATGGCAAGCATAGCTTCTGCTCACTGGGAAAAGTCATACATGGCCCTAGAACCAAACACTTCCTGTCAGTCGTGGAGAATGGCCAGCTAGCCCTCTGCCTAGGTAATTAAAGGCTTTGTACAATAATGCTAATGGTGACCTCATCAGTGCAAGCGCTGGAGTAGAGCCTTCCTTTTAAGAGGCCCATAAGGGAGGGGAGATTCAGAGCCTCCGACCTGTCACCATGACAGCAGTGAGTGAGTTAGACAAAGAGAAAGGCTTCCTGATAAAAACAATCAATGCGGTACTTTTGACTCACAGTGTACTCTCTTTACGGTCCTCCTGTACTCTGCATTGAATTAATTCTGAGTGGCTTTGACCGAAAGAAACATTTCATCGTGTACACCGTACAGAGAGGGGAGGAATGTATTATTCATGAGAATCAAATTTCAGCAGCCAATAGTGAGAAAGACTTGTCAGGTTAGGGACCTGATTTCTAGGGTGTTCTTTCCTTGGACAAGCCAAGGACTTGTTAGGGTGGCGTCCTGGAAAGGGCTCTGGGGTTCGGAGTCCTGGCCTTCCCACCACTGATTGTGTGACTTTGAGAGAGCTCAGGAATTCCTGTCTGCCTCAGTCTTCTCGTCTGTTACCTGAGGACAAACTGCACCCATTCCTGCAGGGTAGAGTGAAGCTCAGAGCGGCTCGTATGACAACCCCTTCTCAAAACCAGTGTGCAGGGGCGGCATTTGCTCAGTTAGCGTAGTGCTTCCGAGAAAACAGGAAGACCTGAGTTCAGATCTCGGGTTTCCACATAAAAAGTCAGAGCTGTGGCACATACCTGTAATCCCAGCGCTTGGAAGGCAGAGACTGCAGGACACTGAGGCTCAATGACCAGCCGGTCTCACCAGTCAGTGAACTCCGAGACCCTGTCTCAAATTACCAGGTGAGATAATTGACACCTGACATAACTTGACCACCACACACGTAGGGCACATGGAAACGTACACACACAAACACACAAAATGTGCAAAAATCAGGCATGATTATTCGTTTTCTTTTTGGTTTTTGAAGACAGGGTTTCTCTGTGCCTGATTGTTAAACAGTAGAGATCTGCCTGTGTCTGCCTCCTGAGTGCTGGGACTAAAGGCATGGGGCTCCCTTGTGGCTCTTCCCTGCTTCTACCAAGTGCCTGCTGGAGCTGAGGACTGACTTTCCCTTTTGTTTAAACTTTATACAGAAAAACCTTTTTTCTATTTTGAAACATTATCATTTTTTTTCCCAAATGAAAACTTTACAACCAAAATCTTTTTTTTTTCTACACTGAAATTTTATCACAAAGAACTTTGTTTTTCTTCTGTATTGAAACTTTTTTCCATTTAAGGTTTCAAAACTGTATTTCCATGAAAGAGAAACCAGCCATGGGGTGTAAGCAGCCAATAACATCAGGGTACCAGAGCATCCCTTTAATCCCAGCACTTGGCAGGCAGAGGCAGGTAGTGTCTGAGAGTTCCAAGTACCCTGCTCTATATACTGAGTTCCAGGCCAGCCTGGCTGTATCGTGAGACCCTGACTCAAAACAAACAAAAAAGCAGCGCCTGAATGTTCCCCTCTCCTTTATTCTGGCATTTTATAAAATTGAGATAACAACCGATCTTATAGTAATTGTTAGAGGGCTGAGTGAAATAAGATCCCTTGATGAGGGAAGCTGTAGTAATAACCGTAGAGGAGGGGACAGGGTTGGCAGCCTCCTGGGGTCCCCTGCAGCCTCCTGTGGTCCCCTGCAGCCTCCTGGGGTCCCCTGCAGCCTCCTGGGGTCTCCTGCAGCCTCCTGGGGTCCCTTGTGGCCTGCATCTTTACATCGTTCTCATTTGTAAGGTGGGAGAAAACAGCTACTTCAGAGGATATAAAGGAACTGAAATGAAAATGAATACAGGATGCTTCTAATGTGGGCCGTGGAACTTGCCCGGTGTGTTTGCTTTCCCCACTATGGCACCAGTTGGAATAGAGGTTCTCCCAGAAGTAGCCCTCTGGTCTGCATAAACATGATTTAGGGATTATTATCTGCATTTTACAAGCTTTGGGCTCAGACACTGAATTGAGAGACCCTGAGGCTCATTTCTGGCTTCTAACCAAGTCTTCCGTCACACCTTGTGGTGTCTGTAGTATGTAGATCAGTGGCCCCTCCCCAGCTCTGCACCTGCTGTGATCTATCTCTCTCCCTGGATGGTCACCGTTCTAAAAACTCAGGGGTCAAGTTTTTCGTCTTCTGTAACTGCTAACAACTTTGCCTTCCAGCGGATATGTTTTCCCACGAGGACAACGGCCCTGAGCCAGACTGGGTTTTGTCGGAACGGGAGCAGTTCAATGACTTCCGTGACCTGAACAAGGATGGGAAGCTGGACAAGGACGAGATTCGCCACTGGATCCTCCCGCAGGACTACGACCACGCGCAAGCCGAGGCCCGGCACCTGGTTTACGAGTCGGACAAAAACAAGGTAGCTTCCATGTTCAGAGCCATTGATTGGCAGGAAGCAGTTTGTTCAAGATTGGGGTTGTTTGCCTTGTTAGTGATAGCGTTGGCTCCATTTGGCCATGTGCCTGTACACGCCTGTTCATTACGCCTGTACTGTGTAGGCGTCATTATTGCTGGGCTGTAGACTAAATTACTAAGTCACAGCCTCTAGGGTGTGATGGTAAAGCATGAACATCTTTGATATAGTAGGCATGGATTTAAGAAATGAACCCAGTATGACCTGAGACAGGCTTACTCCTTCCTTCATCTAGGTTCAGATATTTATCAAACTTCCATGATATGCCTGGCATAGGGAGTCCATCCCATTGGAAGTCAAATGACTGTTTGCTTGCTCGCCGTCAGGAGCTCTAAGGATTATCAGTATTTCCATATCCACTATTAGGTATCTAAGTCATTAGGGGCTGGGAATGTCCTGAGTCAGGCTCTGGGTTCCCTCCCGAGTTCTGTAGTGCTAATAATGTGTTAGAGTCCAAGCAAGGAGATAAGATTAAGACAAAACTCTTGCCTCATCTGACCCTGATGCTTGTCCCGAACACTGAGCTTTGCAGCCCTGCGTGTTACACAGTGAGGCCGTGAAGGAGAAGTAGATCCCTCTGGCCTGTTCAGAAATGCCTGCATTGCGTGTAGGTCTGTCTTCTTAATTCTTAGACACCCGCCTGAGGCACTGTAGCACAGCCTTCGGAGACAGCGAGAGTTCCTTCCAGCTTGGAGTTGTGTGGCAGTCGTGGGAGATACACCCACACGCTGGCTGCTGGCTATTAGATGTGCTGTTTGTAACACTGCAGATCCATGAGGCAGAGTGGGCGGGATGCTAAGCGGTAGAGCTCCCAGCATCCCCTGACAGCTCTCTGTCTTCCCGCAGGATGAGAAGCTAACCAAGGAGGAGATTCTAGACAACTGGAACATGTTTGTGGGAAGCCAAGCGACCAATTACGGGGAAGACCTCACAAAAAATCACGATGAACTTTGAAAGGCGCTCATCCTGACGTGGCCGACCGTCAGGGGCATTCTTCAGGTGTTGGGGTGGTGGCTGCAGTTGTCCGGTGTACAGCAGTTGTGTCCCAAAACAATGAGATTACACCTCAGATTGGGGTAAATGTTAGTTTTCATTCCATATTTACTGGAAAATAGCCATCGCTGTTTATTCCAGTAGGCTCTTCCCTGAAGCACATGAAAATCTTGGCAACTGCAGTTCTCTGAGGGGATACATTGCTACGACATGACTTCCTAGTTTGTGCTACCCCCACCTCAGTTTAAAGGAACGGGGACGGGAATGTGAAAGGTTCTGTTACTGGGGTGGAGAACACACTGTACAGACTGTGTACTGACTGCTGTGTATTCGGACGATTAGATTTGGGGCCTTTTAGCTGCCGCTGTTAAACAGTGGCGAAGGAAAATGCTGAAGGAGTACACGTTGTGTTGCCCTGGGTCGGCTAACCTTGGAGCAAGCATGGTATTTCAAAGCCTTTCTTTCTATCTTGAGCTGTTACTGTAAATGGCATATAAACTTTTGTGTGTTTTCTGTATGGGCCTGCTAGTGTGCACAGTGGCCCCACATCTTTGGTGTGTTTGTTTTTATACTAAGAAGCAATCAAAAAAGATAATGTGAACAAGACAGGAATTGAGAGACGGGGAAAAGATGAATGCCAGGAGTTTGAAAAACTGTATGACCGTAGTCAACACTTTAAATATACTTGAGAAATTGTTTTCCATGTTAACAAGTGGGTCTGGTTTTTGAAGTGGGGAATAGACATGCCTTTCTCTCCTGGGTGTGAGGCTGTGGAGTCCAAGGGAATCCAGATACAGTGGTGTGCCTTGTTTGTTCCCGCACAGCTTAGGCCAAGGAAACAGGATGAGGTGATAATCTAAGCCAATGACCAAACCATCTGGAGCAACCATTTACAGATGAAATTCTACCTCATAAACCGGGTGGACGGAGTAAAAGCTACCCTGGAGGATTTCCCCATGTGTCTCGTGCTCTTTGACTTCACAGAAAGTGTGGTTTCATTGTCCCTCTCAAACAATAAAAGGAGTACGTGAATCAGACTGAAACCGATGAAGCTATCGATTCAAACTATATCTGCAGTTGCTGGTTTCATCACTGTAGTTCTTCCCTACAGTTAGGCACTCAATGTCATTTTCACAGTAGGATCTTCCTGAGACAGGTTTTAACTGGAATCACTATTGCCTGTGAGGCCTGCCTGACACGATCCAGCCCTGCCTCCCTCTGAGAACTGTCCCTTTTCTCCTCTCCCCTCCCCCACCTTTCTGCACCCTCCACTCCATCCTCCAGCCCCACTGACTTGGTTGTTCTCAGACACAATTCCGTGTTCCTAAAATTCCCTCCCCGGGTGTGGTATGAACAATGTCCTAATGAGGAACCAAAGTGCAGTTCCACCGGAGTTCACCTGGGGAAGCAAAGAGCCTGCTGGACTTGCGTACAGAGCCTGGATGAAGGAGTGCTGACAGGAACGTGGATGATCCTAAAGCAGCCATGCTGCAAACACTTTACCCAGCAGGGTCTACAGAGCTTCCTCACAGCCGCAGAGACCTAAACCCCATCGCCACGTTGCAGTTAGGACAAAATTGCATACACGTGACCAGGAAGAGCAGCCGGATGGATAACCAGGTCAGAGCCCTCTGACGCTCTCCGCCCCCTCCTTCCCGGAATCATCACGGACTCTCCCAAGTAGGCACAGCTCATCTTACAAAGATGGAGACTGTTTGGCTCTGAGAATAACACATCACAGCTCCAAGGTCCTTCCCAGACCAGGCTCTTAGCACCCGCTGCCCCCTCAGATTCAAGACGTGCCCCCCACCCCCATCTCTCACATCCCCGGATAAAGAGCATGGTCCCCCCCTCAGTGAGGCCTTTCAGACTCCACGTTTAAAGCCCCAACTGGGTCTCTACCATGTCCTATTATGATTCATGTCTTGGCGTGCATTTTAATCTTACATGGGTTTCCCGTAGTCCAGATTACTGTGACAGAGGTTGCTTGCCGGGCTGGAAACTCAACCCTCATGGCGCTGGAGGCCAGAGTCAGAGCTGAAAGTGTCAGCAGGCAAGTAGGGAGTTGACTCAGTTGGCAGAGCTTGAACCTGAGTTTGCCCTAGAATCCATGTTTGCGGTTTTGTTTTTAAATGCAGGCTGGCATGCTCTCATGTCCGTGTGAGGAAGCAGACCCCAGGCTTGCCAGCAGCCAGCAGAGCCTACTCGGTGGGTCCCAAATGAGAGAATCTCTCACGTGGTGCCCAAGGAACGTCCGTGGAGGCTGTCCTTCC
Source organism: Microtus ochrogaster (assembly GCF_000317375.1). Taxonomy (NCBI): domain Eukaryota; kingdom Metazoa; phylum Chordata; class Mammalia; order Rodentia; family Cricetidae; genus Microtus; species Microtus ochrogaster. The sequence goes on along the minus strand of NW_004949096.1, from coordinate 664,555 downwards.
ACCGCCACACTCACGTGCCTGCACAGTGCCTTCCAGAGGCCCAGGACAGGCCCTCCCATTCCTTCCAGCTTCAGTGACTCGGGGTTCTGTAGCTTGTGACTCAGTTGTGTCTCTGTGTCTGCAAACAGACTTCCTCTCTTCTCTGGCCATCTTCCTCGGTGAAATGTCCATTACAAGGATATTTCTCTTTGGATCATCTTGAGATTCTTCCATATAAGGTCACATACACAGGCTCTAGGGTTTGGGGGTGGGGATACCCTACTTACTGAGCCATTAGATATTATTTTGCTCACACAGTCCCACCCAAGCTCAAACATGAAGCCCGTTGAGACAGACAGTGGGTCTGTCTCATCTGTGCTGAGGACCTGAAATAGTGGAGTCTGCATACCAGACATTGTCAGGACCAAACTAAAATCCAAGCACCAGAAATCTCAGCGAGTTAGCAGTAAGTTGCACTGTGCTGGCTCTGGCTCTCGTGCATTTTCTGTCTTTGCTCCCCACTGGTATGTGATTGTGTGGCTAGAATCTTCTAATTCATCTGAGCTAGAAATAGGCTGCTTCTCCCACTGACTTTCTCTCCCCTCCCTTCTCTCTCTCGTTCCCTCCCTCTTCTTTCTTCCTTTCCCTTCTGTCTTAGGGCTTCTAATGCTGTGGCAAAACACAGTCACCAAAAAGCTATTTGGAGAGGAAAGGGTGTGCTTCGTTTTATACTTCCAGATCACAGTCTGTCCCTGAGGGAAGTCAGGACAGGAACTCAAGCAGAGCAGGAACCTGGAGGCAGGAGCTGTGACAGAGGCCATAAAGGGGAGCTGATTATAGACTTGCTCCCTGTGGCTTGCTCAGCCTGTTTTCTTATAGCATCAAGGACCACAGCTCAGAGATGGTATTGTCCACTGTGAGCTAGGCCCTCCACACCAACCACCAGCCAAGACAGTGCAGCCCAGGCCTATCTGTTGGGGCATTTTCTCAGCTGAGATTCCCTCTTTCTTCCCAATGACTAGCTTGTTGGCAAGTTAACATAAAACTATTCAACACACTTACCTTCCTTCCCCCTTCTCTCTCTCCCTCCATTCCTCTCTTCCTCCTTTCCTCCCTCCTTCCCTCCCTCTCCCACTTTTTTTTCTCTTTCTCCTTCTCTCCCTTTCCTCCTGGTATTTCTTTAAAGCCGTGCCTCTCTGTGCTGCCCAGGCTGACCCTGAGTTCAGTCTGTGACCTGCCTACCCCACTCTCCTAAAGTGCTGTGTATCCGCATGCCCTATAGTTGGCGCCTGTTTTCTTTTAAAGGGTTAGAGACCCCAACTTTAGCAAAATGATAAAGTAACATTGTGCAACCTAAATACAGTCATTAACAGTTTTGCAAAGCCCTCATTATATTCCCCTGCAAATGGAATCCAGGTTGATTTATTAGGTTGTGCATAGTAGGGCAGTAGGTGCATTTGGAGCGTTAAGTTTTTCCTTTCAAGCCAGTGCACACCAGAAGACTAATACTCAGAGACTTGAACATCTGAGGCTGAATTTAACACTATTTAAAGAAAGAAAACCTTAGCCAGGGGACATAACTGTTAACATGGTGATTTGTAAAACCTCGGATTTCTAATAAGGTCTGACTGTTTCAAGGAAAACATATTTTGTTTCTAGGTAACATTTCAAGTCTTATTATGAACAAACACTACAAAATTGACTTGTAATGGGCAATACTGTAATGTCACAAGGCATTATTTAATGCCTAATGTGACTGAAAGCATTAATTGCTAGGAGCCATATCCTGTCCAAGCAGAACATGAACACACATTCTGTACCTCGTCTCTTCCTGTAGGCTTCCAGATGAACTCGAGTGTAACGAAAGGCACTTAGAGAAGCTGCGCTGTCTGTGGCTTTTCTTCACCTGCTTGGATTATGCGCTTGGTCTCTTGTTAGCAAGCACAGGAGTCACACCTGCTCAGAAGTGCACGGTAACAAGAGCTGCACAGAGCTCAGCTACCGTGTCTTGTGAAGCAGCGAATGGCCAGCGATTTCTTTAGAAGACTCTGGATTTTTTTAGTCACCTTTATAATAACAGCCTAGCTTCTTCCAAGAACATGCAATTGAGAGTTGGCTCTGTCTGCAGCCTTGAAATGAGTTTGGAGTGCTAGGATTGCCCACTGAAATCCAGTGAGTGGCCTTGGCTCATGCTGGAAAGCATGTGTCAGCACGCTTCACGGAATTTACCTAATCTTGGGGCTATTTCCAAAGAAACTATCTCGGCTCTCAATTTTGGTGAGTTCCAGGGGACTTGCTAGGTCAAATGCATCTCATCATCCCTTATTTCTTATTCATCATTGTAATTTTTCTTACATAAAGTAGAAAATGATGTCTGATTCACTACAGAAATATGGAAGAGAAATATAACCGTCATATACTTTTCTGCCTTGAAGGTGTGTAATGGGCACATGCAGCATCTGCGTTCCCCTGGAGAAAATGCTCCTGGCTGTCTACCAGGTACCAGGGGAGGGCAATCCTGCTGCCAAACCATGGTGAGCAGGGACTGTGATCACCATGGCACTGTTGTCCCCATTCCGCAAATCAGGGAATCACAAAGGGGAGCAGTGCCTCAAGTCCCACTCCACAGCTCATTAAAGAGGTAACTGCTAAGTGCCCATGTTGGGACACTTTGGTTAACATCTCTCCAAATCCTGAGCCACTTTTTCTGCCCGCTCTGGATTGAGACAGATCCACTCCTTTTTTGCTCTGCTCTGGAGAAGCCCACGGGCCAAAGGGATTTTGTTGACTCAGGGTGAGTGGTGCTCTTTGAGGCCACATTCCAAATCTCCATAGGCCTCAGAATTCATGCCCGGATGACCTCAGAGCACTTCTCAAGTAGAGCTTCCAAACGCTGGGCAGGGTGGCGGTGTATGCACCTCTAGTTTGCAGAATTAGCCAGTAGGGTCTCCTCCCAGGCTGCTGTGGTTCTCTTGTGCCCCCCTAAAATTCATACATTGAAACTGAAGACCTAATACGATGTTATTAAAGGCTCTCTAGAGGATGGTTAATTCAAAGGATCGGTGCCTCTAGAGACAAGATAAAAGGGAACCAGCCAGTCACCTTTGACCACCAACTCTTTTCTGATGTGAGGACACTTGATACCTCTGTGGAAGGAGAAGATCCATCGATAGCATAGCAGCCAGTGTCTTGGTCCTGGGTTTCTCAGCCTCCAGAACACTGAGAATTCTTTATAAAGAATCTTATAATGATCCAGATTATGTATCTTGTGATAAAAGAACAAACAAGCACAGCCTACACAATGCTATTGATAGGAAGAGTCATGGGGGAGTGACCGATAGTCATGGTCATTAAAGAGCAGTTACCTCTTTAATGAGCTGTGGAGTCATGGGGAGTTCCCATTCTGTTGTCCATACGTGTCGGGGGGGGGGTGTCTGTCACAACACTAGGACAGTCAGGACTGTTACCTAAAAACATGCTGTTCTTGCATAAGAGGCAGATTCAGGATATAAGTCCAGGTCTTGCTAAGGGTTCCCTTAGCCATTGTACCGCATCAACTCTGACCTAAGACCCTCTCAATTGAAAGACACTACAATCACTACACTGTTTAAAAACTGGTGGCAGAGCATGGTGCGGTGTAGAAACTCAGAACCACTGCGATGAGCTGAAGAGCCAGTGTGACAGAAAGATGGGTGCAGGGCTAGGGAGACAGCTCAGTCGATACAGTGTTTGCCTCAGGAACACAAGGACCTGAATCCAAACCTTTCAAAACTGCCTGGTGATGGATATGGGCATGTGTCTTCGTTACTGTTCTATTGCTGTGAAGAGACACCATGACGAAGGCAACATATAGAAGAAAACCTTTAATTGGGGGCTTGCTTAGGAGGATTAGTCTATGATCATCATAATGGGGAACATGGCAGCAGGCAGGCAAGCGTGGTGGAGAAGCAGCAAGAGCTTTACATCATGATCCACAGGCAGCAGGCAGAAGGAGAAACAGTGTGCCTGGTGTGGGTGTTTTAACCTTCAAAGACTACGCCTAGTGATATTATCTCTTAAGTTGCCTCCAATAGTTCCCCTTCCTGGTGATTAAGTATTCAAATATGTAAGCCAATAGGAGCCATTCTCATTCAGAGCACCACACTTAGTAACCCCAGCCCAGAGAGGCAGACAGGTGGATCCCTGAGGCTCACTGGCCAGACAGGCTAGTCTAATGGGTGAACCCCAGGCTAATGAGAGACTCTATCTCAAAGGAGTTAGATGACATTCCTGAAATGACGATCAGGATTGTCTTTGGCCTCCACATGATCACGCAGATACTCAAATGTAAACCCGCACATGAACATAGATACGTCTTCCATGCATATGCATACACACATAGATTTAAAGAGAAAGAAGAGTCCAAAGTCCTGCATGGACCCAAGTTTCAGCTCTGCCAGCCAAAAGCTCTGTGGTCTCTTCAGGTCACCTTTCTTTTTAGTCTATCCTGGCTGTACAGTGGAGTAAGCATACCCACCTCTAGGAGTGGTTGTGTAGCATGAGGAGACAACGCGAGAGGGAGACCCTCCAGGAATGAAGCGATGCACCGATACCAGAGTTGCCTCCAAGGGGCCACATGAGTAGGTCCAGAGCCAGAAGTCAGGGAGATCAATGCCTGGACACTGCAGTTTGCTGGGAAATAGTTCTCCGCGTTTTAGAATTATTATATGAAGTGTTTTTTAAAACCTTAACATTTAGCTAGGCAAAACATAGTAGCCTTAACGACAAAGGACTAGCATGTGGTCTTGTGTATACCATGCATGGCAAGGGCATTCCAGAACTAGTATAGGTAGCAGGGATTTGGCAACTCAATTCCACAGCTAACGAAGAGTCTCTATTTGTTTCAAAAGCATTCAGGAATCCAACTGTGAAAGTGTTGATGGGTTTCTGCCCTACCTGGTCCCACAGGCGTTCAGTCCCAAAGAAACCATTAGAGACCTTCTTTTCCAGATATATGAAAAAAGAATGGTGATTTTTTTTCCAGTATTGTAGTTCACAGTGACAAAAACAAAAATAAGTGAATGAAAACATGAGGTGTTTGTTTACTGGAAGAAGCCAAGGACATGTAATGAGTAATGGGAAATAGGCAACCTGGCTGGTAAGATACTGGCAACGAAGTAAGCAATTTCATTGGCTATAGAGAAGCTAACAGCTAACCTGCAGGCAGCGCGTGCCATTATGTGGAAATGGCCCCCTTCATGGCCCTTGGTTTGCTCAAGGTTGAGGGCTGCGTGGATAGAGCGAATATCAGTGGCTAGGTTGAGAGTGTGAGTTTTGAGTGTGGTGGTTTCACAGAGGCAAATGGCTTCTGTCTGCAGACTTCACTATCCATGTCTCATAAAAGGGTTAGAATGGTGCTTCCCTCGTTGCATAGCTGTGAGCTGTTCTCTACGATAAAGCGTGTAAAATACTTGGCTACAGGACTGACCCTTGGAGGTATTCCACTATGACTGTAGATGACTCTGCTATAAAATCATTTAAGGAATTGACAGCCATTTTAAGGGCAGAAATATATGCTAAGAAATTAAAAAGAATAAATGCACAGGGAACAACTTAAACTTTATTTTATGACATAAATTCCATGCATAGTGTAAGACAATCCATGCTATGCTGGACGCATCAGTTTCTGGAGATTGTTCCTGAAGTCTTCTGGAAGGTTCTCTGGCTTCCCCGTGGCTGGATTCACGAAGACATGGACTGCAGAACCCGTGGCGCATGCCAGAGGATCAAACTGTGCTAATTTAGGGTCGCCTAAGAAAAAACCATCAGTGATGTCATGGTGATCTACTGAAGGCATCTCCTCGGTGGACTTAGGAGGAAACACAGCCAGTCGGTAATACACACTGGAGCGACCCACTTTCTCCACAGCCAGGGCAGCCACTGGGATCTGAGGGAAGCTGATGGCTTTGTAGTATTGGCACTGATTGCTCACCATGAAACCCGTCAGGGGTGACTTTGGCAGGCTGGGATTCAGGCCGCAGTGCCTAGAAAGTGAAATAACAGTGCTTACTCTAGGTTCTCCCAACACCGACAACAATCCTAATCCAAAGGCTGTGTGTTCAGCGGCTTGGGAAGCCCAGTTCCATCACTTCTCACCTGCATTCCTTTGGACAAGTTATTTAACTTCCCTGCATCTCAGTTTCCACAACCATGTAATGCCCATGGCTGTAGTCTTCATAGTCTGACTATGAGCATTAAAAGGACAATGTTTAGGGCTGGAGAGATGACTCAGGGCTTCAAAACATGTTCTTCCAGAGCACTCAAGTTTCTGCCCACTTCCAACTGCCTATTACGTCAGCTCCAGGGACTTCAGTGCCTTCTTCTGGCCTCCCTGGTCACTACATTCATGTGCACATGCAAGTATACACATAGATAAAATAAAGCCTCTTTTTAAAGAATATGGATGTCTATCATTTAATATACCATAGTTCCTAGACATAATGATCTCTCACTAAACATAGGCGACTTCTGTATCATTCTGTCAGCTTGTCTAATTTCTGCTGTTGTGTTAATTAATACATACTGGCAAAAAGCAACTTCGAAAGGTTTTAGCTTGTAATTCCAGGCTACAGCCCATCACTGCAAGGAAGTCAAGGCCACAGGAACTTGAAATAGCTCGTCATGTCCATAGTCAAGAGCAGAGTGAAATGAATGCATGCATGCTTGCCAAAGCCTTATACTTACACAGGTCTGCATCCCATGCCCAGGGAATGCATGGATCTTCTTACATCAACCCCCACAATATGCCCTTAGGTCAAACCAATCTAGACCATCCCTCACTGAGACTGTCTTCCAAGATGATTCCAGATGGTACCATTTTTACAGTCAAAATTAACCTTCACACCTGTTTTTCTTCTCATCAAGAATTAGGTTTTTCTCCACTAGATAAGAGGGAAAACTCATTATAAGAAATTATATCTGGTGGCCAGTGGTGGCACACGCCTTTAATCTCTGCACTTGGGAGGTAGAGGCAGGTGGATCTCTGTGAGTTCAAGGCCAGCCTGGTCTACAAGAGCTAGTTCCAGGTTCCAGGACAGGCTTTATAGCTACTGAGAAACCCTGCCTCAAAGAGCCAAAAAGAAGGAAGTTATATTCTTTATCTCTGCCTCTAAACTTTGATCCTTTGATCTCTTTAAGAACGGGGGCTGCATCTCACTCAGTTTTTTTGCTTGTTAACAAGAAATGAAATGGCACTTGACACAGTGCTTGGAGGGCCGAATCCCAAATAGAGAGGGGATTCAGCATGAAGTTCCACCTCTCACAGAGGACCTTCCGGCAATCCTCAGCTGCTAAGAAAAGGAGAGTCAGTTTTCTCTAAGGATGTGGCCCTTGATGAGCTGACCGCGTTCCAGTGCAAGGCCGCACATCCAGGATATTTGGCAGCACAAAGTGGCCCATCTAGAGGGGAAGAAAGACACAGGTTGGTTGGGAAGGGAAGGGGGGATGAATTTGGCAAGAAGAGGAAGAAGAGGGAACATTATAATTGAGCAAAATTCTCAAAGAACTAAAAACAAACCAACAGGCAAGGTCAAACAGAGTGGGAAGGGAAAGGTCAAGGTCAAACAGAATAGGAAGGAGAAGCATCCTGCTAAGTTACAGCCCCTCCCTCCGTCGGCTGAAGACCCTGGCTGAAGACCCATTGCTATTGGGATTTAAGTATTTTCTTACTGCCCTTTCTTGCAGAGAACGAATGTGGAGCTCTCTGCAAGGAATAGTGATGGCTTGTAGACAGGTTTCACCCTAAAATTGTTCACTAGAAGTCGAGGAACAAAAAACAACTTAATTTCAGAATGGGCCCTGTGAGGGTCTTGTCACCTTTGTTACCCACCATTGTCACCCAGAGAAACACTGGGTACCTTTTACTTTCCCTCACGGAAAGTTGTCCAATGATAAAGACCCTTACAGAATGGTTGTTCTGTACCATCCTGGATGACCTCATTTGTTGCATAAGAGAATAGAGTATGTCCAGATTGCCTAGAAAGAAACTTTGAAAGGATGAACAGCAAACTGTTTTCAGTGACATCTAAGATTCACAAATGCTTTCTTTTTCTTTCAGCTTGTATGAATGTCTCCAACTGAACACAATTTGCTTTTGAAAGAAGAAAATGTTTTAAAATGACTGAATGTAAAAAAATAAAAGAAAAGAAGATTCAAAGATCTAAATGAGGCTCTTTGGTCTTGTCCCTGGCTGCCCTCCTCTGTGTACCTTCCTCAGGAACACCATGTCGTGATCTGTTCAAGTGCTCTAAAAAAGCATCATAGCCTGGATGGATTATAAACACAGAAGTTCATTTCATACAGTCCTGACATCCAGGGCATCTAAGATCAAGATGCTAACTGACTGGGGTCTGGCGACAGTCCACTTACTGCTTCACAGACAGCTTTAAAGTGTGCGCAGGGCAAAAGCAAAGGCATTTCCCTGGGTCTAGGTCATAAGGGCATTAATTCAATCCATGTAGCTCTGCCCTTGTCACCTAATCGGCTCCATGGGCCCCATCTAGAGCCCCTCATCCTGAAGATGAAGTTTCAATGCAGGCATCCAACATGACACAAACACCCATGGCATTGCACAGGGGAAAACTAACTGGGAATCTTTCTTTGTGCTCAGTCTCCAAGGTCCACTGAGAATCAGATCCCCTCTTCGCTTCCAGAGCCCTCCGTGGCTTTTCTGTGCTGAGCCACATTTCTCTCTCTTTTAGAGAGTGGAGAGCAGAGAAACAGTAGCTCTTCCCTCCAGGACAGAAATATTTCATGAGCTCCTTGTTTGTGTGTGAGCGTAGCTGGGATGCTCTTAAATAATTGAGACATGCCAGATTTCAACACAGCAACTACTGAGTACCGGAGTAGGGCAAGCCTGTGTTCCCTGCCTTCTTGTCTCTTCGGTTTTCCAAAGAACCCTGCAAGGCAGCATTTGCTCCCCTCTCCCCTACACACACACACACACACACACACACACACACACACACACACACACACACACACTTTACAGGGAAGGAAAAAAAGCAGAAGGATTTGCATTCAGTAGTGCTGGACTTGGCCCCAAACTCTGGGCTCTCTTGATGCAAATTCACAGTCCTTCCTGCCATCTTAGATAGTTAAACAACAACAACAACAAAAATCTGCATCTAAGGTCAGTGAATGGACTACATTTAAAAAAATGTTTTTAATTACTTGAGAAGTTCGTTCAATATATTTTGATAACCGCTCAACTAATCTACCTAACTCCTCTCATATCCACCCATCTCCCTAGCTCCACTGTGTGTGTTTTTGTGTGTGTGCATGCGTTCACATGCACGTGTGAGTGTTCAGTGTGGTCAACCTACCAGGAGCCATAAACCATACACCTCAGTCACTTCTGTGACTTGAGAGCAGTGTCATCACTCTGAAACCACATACAGCATGTTCAAAACATCACACCCCAGGCTGACTGGATTGGTGGTCACGACAGGCTCCCAGGGAGAAGCTTTTCTATTGCTGCTTTTCTTTTTCTCAAAGTTTCTATAGGTAAGGGTACTTTTCAAAGTCAAGTGGTTGTTAACCCCTCACAGATAAAGCCTTTCTATAGGCTACTACCTTTCCCTTGACCCAATGTTAGCTCGATCCCTTTGGTTGCAGAAGAAAGTCATGCTTTTCCCTCCTATTCTTACCTCCTTCTTTCCCATGCATTTTATCTCCATCTTCAATATCCCCAGCATGTCCTTGATGAGGAAGAGGAAAAGGCAAACGAGCTGGAAAGGAAGGGCCCTTCTACATACACTGTCGATCTCAAGCAAAAAATCACTGATTCAATCCCAGTGCGGATGTGATAAACTCAATTTTATCAAATGTGATAAAGTCAGGCTAAGTCCAGGGGTTCTGCCAGGTCAAAACAAGGCAGCCTACTGGATCTTGGGAAATGGGGATAGTTTTCAGAGATGTGATAGCTTAAAATGAGATGTTAAAAAGATACAGGAGTCACCCAAGTGACCAACAGAAAGAAAAACCCTCTGAGGGAAACAGCTCACATCAGAGGCCAGAGAGAGAAAAGCTCTTGGTGGAGACAGGAGAAGCTCCCATCATCTGGAACACAGGCTCCAGAGGAGACTGGGAAGGGTTTTGTGAATGAGCTTGGCCTTTATCCCAGGCAATGGGAAGGAAGTGCGTGTTCGTAAGGGAGAAGCAAGATGGGGATTGTTTAGTGAAATGGTCAATCGTTTGGAATGGAACAGTGGGTTCCAGGGGAGACAATAGTGCCTGGAGAGAAAGCAGCAAGGCAACTCTTCCCTCCTGGCAAAGATGCTGGTGGCTTGAACTAGTGACCACAGAGAAGATGGAAAACGGTCTGATGAACTCAAGAGGGTTGTTTTTTGTTTTTTTTGTTTTTTTGGCAGAACTTGTAGTCGCAGAATGAGGGAGAAGGCTCCTGAAACAGTAGTCTCCAAGCTTTTGCAAGGGACTGATGGCTCCATTTGTGGCAGGAGGGAATGGTGGCAAACGCTTGGTGCTGGCGAGGAAGAAAAATGAGTCGGGTGATGAAAAGGCTGAGTTGAGGGACTGGAAGGGTCTAAGAGGTGATCTGAGTCACTGCCTCTCTCAGTCCCTATCACTAGCCAAACCTGTCTTCTGAGCTCCAGACCTGCGCATTCGAGTGCTTCCTGGGAGAAGCTCGGAGCTGTGTGCTTAATGAAATCCAGTTCAGGCAGGCCACACAGAGGTCAGGGTGGGCTGTGAGACAGACAGTGTGTTAAGTCCGCAGGGAACTGGAAGGCAAGTGCCTGTCTGGCTCCGGGCAGACTCCGAGACTCGTGTGACCTGCCTGGTTTGTCCTTCAAGCCCCTAGTCTGTAACCATTGGGTGAAGTGAACAGCAAACGTGGGAGGAGACACTCACTGTCTTGGTGACCCAGAGACACAGTCTTACATAAGCTCATCCTCAGCTGGTGACTTCCTGTGATGTAACAAGCAACCGGAAGTGCGTGACTCACCCGCGCGAAGGCTAATCTTCCGTGTATTCTCAAGCCTATCTCAGTACACTGTAGACAGAGGAATGATTGCGTTGGAAGCGCCTTTGGAGTTGGGTCACCTAGGCTTTCAATCCTGATGCAATTCAGAATCTGTGAAAGGCTCAGATCCCCCACATAACTGTGAGACCTCCTGAGTAGTTTGCGAGGAGGTCCAGAAAGCCTAGCAGGCTGCAGGAGATGATGAGAATCAGCTTCTCCTGCAGAGCAGCACACTCTGATAAGGAAACAACCCAGATGAGGAGGCAAATGGCTCAGACACTCAGATCCCTTTACCCCACACTTTTCAGTGGGACTGCTCATCACCTCACCCCATGACTCAGCCCTGCTCTGGCTGGAGGACCAAGGCATCTCGGAGGCATTCACCGCCCAGAGTCAGATGAGAACTGCCCGCCATCCTGCTCAGACTTGTACCTGGCCCAGCAACTGTGTTCATTCTCTCCTCCAAGTTCCTATCTCCTTCAGTGAACCCATTTACTCCATTCTGCCTGAGCCTCTCAGAGGAAGCCCTGCCTACATGGCATCTGGTTTGTCTGAGGACACAGTCCCAGAGAGCATGTGCCTGTCAGGAAGTGAGAGGCCCTCGGGCAGATGGTTCTGCTACACCTTTGGGAGGAGGGCAGCTATTCATGTCCCTTGCTGTGACTCACAGAAAACTGGCTGTAGCCCATGGTCAGTCACCTGGAGAGCCAGGGCAGGAAGATGACAGGAAGCCCATCCCCCACCTCTCTCAACTAAAGACAGGTTTGGCAGTGGGAGCCCACGCAGGGCTGAGTTCTCAGGAAGCATCCCCCAGGATCTGCAGAACTGTCAGCCTCCGGAGACCAAGCTGGCATTTAAGAATGAACTACTTATGGCTCTGCCCAAGTCATTAGTATTGAATCAAGCATGCATGGATCTTGTCATCACAGAACGATTGGAGTCCACAAAGTCCAGGCAGACTAATAGTCCCTAAGTCAGCCATGTCCAGTAATTTGTCACAGTGTGCCTTGGATGGCGTGTACCTTTAACTCACAGAGATCCTCCTGCCTCTTGCCCACAAGTGCTGGAACTAGAGTTACAGACCACCACACCAGTTTAAAGTCCTCTCCTTTTGCTCTATTGTTTGTTGTTGTTGTTTGTTGTGGTACTGGGAACTCTGACTCAAAGACAGAAGACAACAGGGCCAGCTACTGAGACAGACTTTAGGCCAAGGCAATTTGCAGAGTAAATAGAATTTAATGACCATTGACTGCACTGCTGTGTAGAGAGACCCCGCCTTTTGGGGCGGGACAGCCTTGGGCGAATGTTTTTACTAATTAATTGGGACGCGCGGACTGGAGCCCTTCCTGTTTCCGGTGTACGGTGGATCGCTGAACTCCGGGTGTGTGAGTGTGCTTTTATATTAAAATTGTCTTCTTGTACCCACTGGCCTGGATTAATTAAATTCGCCTTCACTGCTGTAACAGGCATTTCCTCAGGAGGTTCAGCATGGGTCCTTGGTAGCAAAGACTCAAGCATAACCAATTTGTGATGTGACGATATTAATAGTTGGTAACCTAAGCGTGACTGCTCAACTGTACCAATTTAACCATACCCTGGTGTTTGGTGCTGGTAGAAGACAGGTTTTCTTCTCTGCTGGGTCCTACAATAATCACAGAGATGGAGAACACTTCATTACAAACAAAGAGGACTGTGTAAGAAAGCAATATGTACAGTCGTATGAGATGCTGCAATAAAGGAACCCAGCTTGGAGCGAGGCAAGTGGAGCATAGAGCTTTTGAGGTTCCAGGAAGAGGTAGGTGAAGCTGGACCATGAGATGGGATGGGAGAACAGTGATGGGTGAGCTGGGGGAGGGAGAATGGCCCTACCCTGTGCAAACTGCACTTTCACCTAACAGAGTGGGACTGTTCTGTGGGAGGAAGGTAACGGCATAATCATGTTTGCACCTCAAGACCAGCACGCTAGGAATGGACTGGCGCAGGCAGGGAGGATGCAGAGGCAGGTCAGGAAACCACAGACTCGATGGACGGGAACGGCAGAGACTGAGTGTGGCTTCCAGGGAGACTCATGGAGAGATGAGAAGAAAGAAATCTGGGTTTTCTTGGCCAGCCGCCTTCCTCTGATGAAAGTCGTAGCTGACACCAGTTATGTCACAGGAAGAGCACATGTCCCCACAGGCTGTTTACCAGGAAGGAGCTGTGACTTAGTGGACCTGCTTCAGTCACCTGTCATTCTGCCTGGCTTTGCCTAGGTTCCGATCCCATTGTCTAGTGTAGTCAAGTTCTTCCAGAACATTATCACACAGCTAAGGGAAATGACCAAACAGATAAATAAACTTATTTGAAATGTATGGAAGCTGCTTTGGGGATGGGAAGCAGTGACGATGAAAACGGAACAGAATGCTTTCTGACAATCTCATATTTAAAGCAAGCACGACCTCAAGTGCACTGGGTTTTTTTCTTCTTCTTTGATTAGTTTCGTGTTGCTCTGGAGCATATTTTGGCTCTATTTACAGGACAAATTATCTCAGAGGTAACAAGAAAAATTTCTCAAAACTAAAGTCTAGCAAGATGCGAGATTGAGCAAACATCTAAATAAGCCTTTAGTCCGAGCTATGTTTATCTTGGTACTCTGCAATATACCAATATAAAAAATAAAAAAATGATATTTCTAAACCGAGTTGCCTAGCTCCAAAGAAGTGAGCAATCGTTTAGATTAGGAATATTGTGCAGACCCAGTGGGCTGCAGACTGTAGTTAGTGCAGTTTTAGTGCACATCCAGAAGGTCCCAGACTGGAGAAAATCAAAATAATGGAAATTATCTGCTCTGAGAGCAGAACCATTTCTCTGCAACCACATTCTCACAGGAAGTTCATTCTGGTAAATCAGTGTCAAAATGACAAGACAATCTAACATGTCTCTAGAGGCATAATATATAACAAGCAAAAGAAAAAAATACAAATCTGTGTTCAGAAGATTAAGGAATGGGATCTTTTTTTTCCTTGAAAATTGAAAGAGTGAAACAAATTCATTAAAACATTTTGAATGAAAACAGAAAGACCACGACACGATGCTCAATTAACAGAAAACACTATCAGCTGGAATAAATGTAGGAGACAGCCATCTGATTTTTCCGACGCTAAGAAGCAGAGTCTGTCGATAAATACAGATCCGGAGGAGAAGCTGTGGTAGGAGGGAGAAGCTTGCACAGGAAGTGCAGATGGCATTGCAACTTTCTGCTCTGTGCTCTCTTCCTTTGCTGGAGCTGTTCCCTAAGAAATGCTTCAAGGACCACACTCTGAGCTATGATTAGAAAGTCACTGGAGTCCTTAAAACTAAGCAAGCAATGACCTGGTCATTGTCCTGGGTCCACTGAGAAGGACAAGCCTCCCCTGCCACAGCATTCAGACAGGCCACTAAGGGGCTGCCTGACAGCCAGGTACCGACAAGGGCAGAAGGAGCAGCGGTTTAGAATCCCCTGCATGCCAGGGATTTCTTATCTAGAAAGGGCAGAACTGGAGGAGGCAGAGGATTGATAGAGACTTTAGGAAGATGTTTTGGGGGGACTGAGGAGACAGTCAATCAAGTGCTTGCTGGACAAGCCTGAGAACCCGAGTTCAGATTCTCAGCACCCACATAAAAAGGCAGGGTGCCATGATGTCCATCTGTAATCCCAGCACTGGGGACTTGAAGACAGGAGGAGCCCTGGCGTTTGCTGACCACTCAGTCCAGCCAGATCTATAAGCTCTAGGTCCTGGTCTCAGAAAATACAGTGGAAAGTGATTGTAGAAAGATACCTGATGTATATATTCCACACTTTCTTCATCCATTCTTCCATTGAAGGGCATCTAGATTGTTTCCAGGTTCTGGCTACTACTCAGCAGTAAAGAACAAGGACTTCTTGAATTTTGCATGCAAATGGATGGAAATAGAAAACACTCTCCTGAGTGAGGTAAGCCAGACCCAAAAAGAGAAACATGGGATGTACTCACTCATATTTGGTTTCTAGCCATAAATAAAGGACATTGAGCCTATAATTAGTGATCCTAGAGAAGCTAAA
>NW_004949096.1:642600-649156 GCF_000317375.1 Microtus ochrogaster | reverse complement strand
TGATCCTACTGCACGTACTGGCTTTGTGGGAGCCTAGGCAGTTTGGATGCTCATCTTACTAGACCTGGATGGAGGTGGGTGGTCCTTGGACTTCCACAGGGCAGGGAACCCTGATTGCTCTTTGGGCTGATGAGGGAGGGGGACTTGATTGGGGAAGGGGGAGGGAAATGGGAGGCGGTGGCAGGGAAGAGACAGAAATATTTAATAAATAAAAAAAAAGAAAGATACCTGATGTTGACTTCTGGCTTCCGCCTGCGCATGCTCACACGGATGTGCACACCTGTGAACACAGGCTGGCTTCCGCCTGCACATGCTCACACGGATGTGCACACCTGTGAACACAGGCTGCCTTCCGCCTGCACATGTGCACATGGATGGGCACACCTGTGAATGCAGGGACACCATCCTTCAGAAATGCTTTTGGTTTTTAAAATTCCCACAGTGTGTCTTTCTTTAAGTAAGGTACACATCCATGGACATATTTTAAAGAAGAAACACTTTGGAGAGAAATGGGCTAAGGTGTGAACATCAGATATATGGATCTCTTAATTAACCTAGTCTCTTTGGTGTTAGTAACAATGTTCTAGTCTGTTTGTTATTGCTGTAATAATCACATAGCTGGTAGCTACCTGAGAAGGTGATTATTTCTCCTCTTAGTTGATAGTCCGGCATGAAATGAAGGCAGAGCAGAGACTCAAGGAAGGAATTGGAGGCAGAAATTGAAGCAAAGGCCATGGAAGAACATCACTAACCAGCTTGTTCCTCGTGGTTTGCTCAACGTGCTTTTTAACAACACAACCCAGGACCACTTTCCTAGACACGGCACTGCCCACAGTGGGCTGAGCCCTCTCAAATCAATCATTAATTTTAAAAAATGCCCCAAAGACTTCCCTATAGGCTAATCTAATATGAATCTTCTCAGTTGAGGGTCTGTCTTCCCAAATGACTCCAGCTTATGTCAAGCTGACAAGAAACAAAACAAAGCCCTAACCAGCACACACAATGCAAACACATCTTCTCATTATTCTTTCCTAACTTTTATTGCATTTTTGAAAATGAACATGTCATGCTAACAAAATTATAAAACTACTTTTGTGGGGGGAAAAAAGAATTGGGAGAAGAGAGATTTGAAAAAACTCATTTACATACATGAGCTTGAGTGGATGAAAAAAAAATCAAAGACACAACGTCTTTCAAATGACTTCATTCTTTTAAAGGCCAAAGGGCAATGGGCACTATGAAAGGGTTTAACAAGGTCCACAGGGCAGGGGTAAGGGTGGGGGTGGGGTGGAGGGGTGGGAGGTGCAGGAGTATATATATCTAAAGCTAAGGCAGTCTGAGGAGATACACCATTTGAACAGAGCGAATTGTTTAGCGGGGTAGCCAGGTTCAGATGCCTTTCAAATCCACCTAAGAGAGACTGTGATGTGGGATTCCCCTCTGTATGCTCTGAACACCATTCATTGGTTAATAAAGAAACTATCTTAGGCCTGTGCAGAATAGAATAGAGGTAGGTGGGAGAAACTAAACTGAATGCTGGGAGAAAGGAAGCAGAGTAAGAGAGAAGCTATGGAGCCACAACCAGAGATAGACACGTTGAAACCTTGCTGGTAGGTCACAAGCCTCATGGTAAAATACAAAATAATGGATATGGCTTAATTCTAGATGTAAGAGCTAGCTAGCAATACGCTTAAGTAATTGGCCAAGCAGTGATTTATTAATACAGCTTCTGTGTGGTTATTTCGGGAGTCTGGGCAGCTGGGAAACGAACAAGTGGCCTCCTTACAACAGAGAGGCAAGCAAGGCATAGCACAGGCACCGTGAAAGGTGCAACTTTCCATGACATCAAGCCCGTTACTTCTGGAATCCACTCAAAACCAGAGGAGTAGGGAATAATTTAATGTAATTAGCAAATGCCCCTTGCTGGATTTACTTTAAAAGACACACGGCAATGGCAAGATTGGTCACGGAGTCTCTTCTACATCCATCCAAATAAGGTTAAGTCTCACGAGCCTGAGAGTCCACTCTTAGATTTGATTACTGAATCTTTCTATGCAGGGCTCTGAAACTCTTGTTAATGGTGAAAGTGATAATTTGTTAGAAAAGCATTTAGGGAACATTTTTAATCCACTCAGATGATTAAACATTTTTAAATATTTGGTATATTAATTATTAGAATGTCCAGTATTCAGACCTGTCAAGTAGTAATTTATGTTCACTTATTCAACAGAAAGTCATGTAAGTATCTGGAGCTAGGCTAGGTCCTAGACACAAGAAACCATATAGCATCATGCCCTCCTAGAGCCAGCTTGCCTAATATCAGGGAACCCTGTAACCAGACAGTGAGGTACTTTGATTGGCCAGGCCTGGGTCATGTGTCCAACCCCGAGCCAATTGCCACAACTAAGAGCTCGGAGCTCTTTGATCACGCCTACCTGGAGCCCAGCTGATGGAGTCCTACCTGAATCAAGCAAGGCCTGGGAATAAGAGAGGTTGAATTTCTCACAGAGAGGCTGGGGTGGGGAAGAAAGGGCGATCTGAAGGCTTCAGAGGTATCACCTACGAGGTGATACCCAGGAAGAGAAGCACCACCAGAGGGCACTGTTGAGAGCAAGTCTGGCCCTGCCATCTCTGGTTTCCTGGCTCATCGCATAGTCTCTTCTGCTTGTGGCGGCTTAGCTGTTTCCTTTTTCCTTTTTCTACAGCACTGTGATACAGCCAAGGTGGAGGGAGATGCTCACCAGATGCCAACACCGTCTGGTTCAGACTGCTCAGCTATCAGAATCACGAGTAAAAATGAGCCTCTTTTCCTTACAAATTATGAGCTTCAGTCATTTTGTTACAGCAGCACACGTGGCCTAAACACCATCAGAGGGGTTTCCCGCAAATGGAGGCTTGAGTAAGCCGGAAGTGGCAGGCTAGCTTTCCTCAGCCTTGAGGGGTGAGGTGATTGAATAACTATCACGGCTTCCTTGACCTCCCAAACGATGACTTGTCCCAAAGCCCTGCATGAAGCCTGCTCCTGGGCAGCCCTCTTGTGGACCTCTATAAAACTTTGCCTTTTGAGGGTGGCGATAGACTCTGCTTCTGGGAAGAGCCAACCTAAAGCAGGTGCACCAAGACTACGCGGACCAGGAGGTGGGAGGAAAACCAGAAGACTGTGGTTTCTGAGGGGCAAAGCAAAATCAGAGAGGAGGAGGAATGTTCTGGAAACGCTAACACAGTGAGTCACACACCCTTGAAATAATAAGATTCCAAGTGCATACTCCTCCAGAGTCTGCTTTATTCTAATAGGGCCCTTCCCGGGACAGTTCATCATCACCCTTGAAATAATAAGATTCCAAGTGCATACTCCTCCAGAGTCTGCTTTATTCTAATAGGGCCCTTCCCGGGACAGTTCATCCTCAGCCAGACGTGCTAAGGAAGGAATTCAAGTTTATAACCTCAAAGCAAAAAGACATCAAAGACCCAAATGATTTGTGAGGCTTGAAGAAATGAGGGGTAGGGTCATAGAGCAAACCAGGGCCATAGGCATGATTGTCCAGAGTTATGTGTGTTCAAAACAGGTGGCTTTGTAGAGAACAGTCATCAACAGCTATCATTAACGGCCTCTTGAATTCAAGCCCCTTACGCCATAATTCCCTAATTTCCATCTTCTGTCGCTCTGAGCAGGCCTCGTATTAGTCAGGGTTTCCTAGGGGACTGGAACTGATAGAATAAAAATGTGTGCGTGTGTGTGTACATGCATGTGTGCACGCGTGTGCACATGTCTGCATGTGCATGCATGTGTGTATGCATGCATGCTAGGGGAATGTAACTAATAGAATAAAAATGTGTTTGTGCGTGTGTGCATGCATGTGCATGCACATGCATGTGCATGTGCATACGTTCATGTGTGTGTGCATATGTTTGTGTGTGCGTGTGTGCATGTGTGATTTATTAGAATGGCTTACAGCTGTGATCTAGCTACTTCAACAAAGGTCCAAGGAATCCAGTAGCTGTTAAATCCTCAAGGATGGATGTCTCAGCTGGTCTTCAGTAGATGCCAGAATCCTGAAGAAATAATGTCAGCGGAGGACTGGTGTTGCCAGCAAAAGGGAGAACAAGCAGGCCAAGAGCAAGCTTCCTTCCTCCATGTTTTTTACAAGCTGGCAGAGGCGTGGGGGACAGTGAAAGGAATGCAGTAAAAATCCCAAGTCTCGGTCCCGAGAGCCCTGTGAACCTGCCTGCCTCATAGATCCTCTCTGTGCCATGAGAGCAAGTCCAGGATAACCCACTGAAGAATAAGACCATGTACAACAAACAAGGTCACATCACCCCAGTGTCCCAGCCAAGCCTACAGGTGAGTCCCCCAGGATCAACAAAGGTACAAACTGTTCACAGAGGCAGGGGGAGGCAAATGGGGGGAGAAGAAAAGTGAAAGGATCAGGGGTAAAAACAGTTAAAGTCAGGGGTCAACAGTTACGGAAGAAAAGCGAAAGGAGATGCAGGCTTGATACTCCACCATTATCACACAGTGGGAGACTCACACTGGAAGCCAGTGTTCTCACACATCCACAAGGTAAGCAAGAGCACACAGCCGAGATGATAAGGCCGGGACACTGCCTTGGCAGGGGAGAGAGAAGGGACACCAGCAGCAGACAAGATGGGCTGCTGATCACCTGCTGCTGGGTGCCTAGCTCATTAGAATTGTACAACAGATTCCAAATTACCCCCGTGCTGAAGCAGTGCTGATTTTACCTAGAATGGCTTTGCCAAGCATGCAATGATACACTGAGCCAATGGCTGAATGGCCAGCATCACCACCTCTGGCAACAGAGTCCTTGTCTTTGCTATCTACACTGTGGGGAGCAAGTGCTGGTATTTGACTGAGTCCAGTCTGCTTCAGAGGGACCTTTAGCAAAGTTGCCTTTCAGCTCTGTTAGATGTTGTTCTCCAGACAGGGTCTCCTCAGGTTGGCCTGGAATTCTTCACGTAGCCCAAGCTGGCCTCAAACTCACAATCCTCCCACTTCTGTCTTCTAAGAGCTAGGAGGGCAAGTGTGTGCCCCTGTGGCTGTGCCCAGTCTTTGGAGGCTTCTTTACATAATGAGAGGGAACGGAAGTTGGCTCCATCGAAGCAACAGCAGGCCGAGTCTCTCTCCACTCTCTGCTCAGAGTCTGGGTGGAGTCTCCTCTAGTAATATTCTCTTTCAAGCTGTCTGCTCTGCCCTCCGGTTCTCTGTCTGCCTTTGGCCTCCTTC
The DNA here is from genome assembly GCF_000317375.1 of Microtus ochrogaster. Classification (NCBI taxonomy): domain Eukaryota; kingdom Metazoa; phylum Chordata; class Mammalia; order Rodentia; family Cricetidae; genus Microtus; species Microtus ochrogaster. Next base: position 643,914 of record NW_004949096.1, on the reverse strand, counting down.
CCACACCCTGCTGCCATTCCATTGCCCACAGAATCAACAACTATGCCTTTGTCTGTGGTGGAGAAATGGTTCTTTTTTCCCCCAGGACAAAGGTCAGTACTCATAGGAACTAACTATTATATTTTCAAAGCTTTTACCAGCTTGTTTTCAATATTACCGCTACTAAAAATTAAATTGCATACACATAAAATGAAATAAGGGACAGTCATAAACACTCAACCCTTATCATTCCTCATTGTTTTTCTACAACTTAAAGAAGATTTATTTCTTTATTTTATGTGTGTAGGTATTCTACCTGCACGTATGCTTGTACATCACATTCAGACCTGGTGCTCACTGAGTCCAGTAGAGGGTGTTTGGTCCCTTAGAACCTGCCGTATGGGTACTGGGACTGGGACTTGAACCCGTGTCCTCTGCCTCTGAAAGAGTAATCAGTGCTCTTAACCACTGAGCCATCTCTCCCGCCCCATTTTCCTCTGTTTTTAATCTGTATATGTTCTGCATTGATTTAGATCTGTTGTTCTTGCACAGTGAGACTGTTACAAGCTGCAAAGCTCTTTCCAGCCTTTTATTGCACAAGTCAGTACTTGAACTTGGCCATGGTGGTGATAATTGACAAAAGCGTGGAAATCAGTGCTTTTGACTAACCAGTTAACTTGTTTTACTGATTATAGCGAGACAGAAGGAAGCAGCAGGAATCTCCTATAGATCTCATGGCTCATACAGTCTCTGCTACAACTGCTCACCCGGGCCTATGTGAGCAGGCACGCAGAGGTCCAGTGAACATCACCTACAAAAACAGGCACAGGCCAGAGCTGACTAGATTCATGATTTGTTGATCCCTCAGCTAAAGATACAAGAACATGCTTAAAATACAGATCAGAATGCACATCTAGGCTGTAGCATGGGTGGTATAATGTAGAAGACACTGTCCCCAGCAGTCCCATTATGTTTGTGTAGGGTTTATACATTCATTCTTATTGAGCTCTACAATTTTCTCTGCTCCCCTCCCTGTCTCTCCCCTCCCTTTCAACCCTCTCCCAAGGTCCCCATGCTCCCAATTTACTCAGGAGATCTTGTCTTTGTCTACTTCCCATGTTGATTAGATCTATTTATGTCTCTTTTAGGGTCCTCACTGTTGTCTAGGTTCTCTGAAATTGTGATTTGTAGGCTGGTTTTCTTTTCTTTATGTTTAAAAAAATCACTTATGAGTGAGTACATGTGATAATTGTCTTTCTGAATCTGGGTTATCTCACTCAGAATGATGGTTTTTTTTTTAGCTCCATTAATTTGCCTGCAAATTTCATGATGTTG
>NW_004949096.1:641140-641949 GCF_000317375.1 Microtus ochrogaster | reverse complement strand
TGTCTGTGCTACTGGGCTTATATTTAGAAAGTGGTCTCTTGTGCCAATGTGTTCAAGTGTACTTTCCACTTTCTTTTCTATGAGGTTCAGTGTGACTGGCTTTATGTTGAGGTCTTTGATTCATTGGACTTGAGTTTTATGCATGGTGATAGATATGGATCTATTTTCATTCTTCTACATGTTGATATCTAGTTATGCCAGCACCATTTGTTAAATATGTTTTTTTCATTTGATATATTTTTGCTTCTTTGTCAAAAATTAGGTGTTCAAAGGTGTGTGGATTAATATTCGCATTTTTAATTTGGTTCCATTGGTCCTCCTGTCTTTTCTTATGCCAATACCAGGTCTTTTTTTCAGTACTGTAGCTCTATAGTAGAGTTTGAAGTCAGGGATTGTGATGCCTACAGAAATTCTTTTATTGTACAGGATTGTTTTGGCTATCCTGGATTTTTTTTTTCCTTTCCAAATGAAGTTCAGTATCTTCTTTTGAGTTCTGTGAAGAATTTTGCTGAGATTTTGATGGGCATTGCGTTGAATCTGTAGATTGCTTTTGGTAAGATTGCCATTTTTACTATGTTAATTCTACCTACACAAGAGCATGGCGATCTTTCCAGTTTCTGGTATCTTCTTCAATTTCTTTCTTCAAAGATTTAAAGCTCCTGTCATATAAGTTTTCCATTTGTTTGGTTAGAGTTACTCTGAGATATTTCATGCTGTTTGTGCCTATTGTGAAGGGAGGGTGATGTTTCTCTGATTTCTTTCTCAGTCCATTTATCATCTGTGTACAGGAGGGCTACTGATTTTTTTTT
>NW_004949096.1:638559-640130 GCF_000317375.1 Microtus ochrogaster | reverse complement strand
AGGTTTTCAAAATATGACCTGATGATTCTCTGGATTTCGACCATGTCTGTTGTTTTGTCCCCCTTTTCATTTCTGATTTGATAATTTGGGTATTCTCTCTCAGCTTTTTGGTTAGTTTGGATAAAGGTTTGCCTATTTTGTTGATTTTTCTAGAAGAACAAACTTTTTGTCTCATCGATTCTTTGTATTGTTTTCTTTGTTTCTATTTGGTTGATTTCAGCTCTCAATTTGATTATTTCCTTCCATCTAGTTCTCTTGGGTAAGAACTTTATGTTCTAAAGTTTTCAAATGTTCTGTTAATTCACTAGTGTGGGATTTTTCCAGCTTCTTTATGTACCATTTGTGTGTGTGTGTGTTTTGTGTTTATGTACAGGTGACCTTATGAAGGCCAGAAGGCAACCTGGTAGAGTTGGCAGTCCTTCCTCAGATGCTTTTCACCTTTTGTGTTGTTTAGCAAATCTCTCAGTGGCCTGGAACCTGACAATTAAGATGGGCCAACTGCTGGGCTGGAGAGAGAAAGCTCAGCTATTAAGAGCCATAGCTGCCCTTGCAGAGCACCCAGGTCTAATTCCCTGCACCCATGTAGCAATTCATAATCTTCTGCAACTCCAGTCCCAGGGAATCCAATGCCCTCTTCTGCCTTCTGCAGGCACCAGGAATGTACGTGGTGCACATGCATGCAGGTAAAACACTCATACACACAAAAATAAAATACATTTAAAAATTGTTTTGAAGATGGGCTGGCTGGCCAGTGAACCTCATAGACCCACCTGTGTCTGCTTCCCCAGCGTGTGCCACACACTTGGCTCTTTCTACCCAGGTTCTGAGGAGATAGCTCAGGTCTTCATGTTTTCAAATCAAGCACTTTACCAACGGGCGGTCTCCCTGGGCTGTCTCCCTGACTCTTAAAAACTTAGGTTTTAAAGCCTACCACACAGTTTTCATTCATCAACACAAACAAAAATCCCAGCCAACATTCCACTGCAGAAGTGCGTCATGTGTCAACTGCTGCATACGGTTGGCTAAAGGGAGAAGAATTCAGCCCAAATTCCTAACAGTGTTCTCTGCAAACCAATTAGCTGTATGGAATTTACAATACACGGGATTGTAGGTTTCATTACCATTTGCGAACTGTGTGCCAAGTGCCTTTTGTTATTAGTGAAATCCATATTGACTGCATGCATGTACATGGATGCTGGCTGTTCAAAACATTTCCCTGAGCACCACTCCTCGGGAGGCACCTGCGCTTGGTGCAGAATAGTAGATGCAAATGGATTTAGGAAAAGGGCATTGTTGCCAAATTCCCAAGCCAAGTGTATCTAAATCTCCTGCTAGGCCCGCTGGGGGTTGGTGCAGGGAAAGGGGGGAGGGAGGAGGAAAGCTCAAGACATCTCCATTGCCTAGATGAGAAAATTGAGGCTGCGCTTGAATTGTATCACTAGTTATCGATGGCACGAAATTCCAGGCTAGTTTGTTCAGCTGAAGAGGTAGGTCATCCTCTGGGCTGCCTCATCCAAAACAGCATATTTGGTTTGCATGGTGTGTGTGTGTGTGTGTGTGTGTGTGTGTGT
>NW_004949096.1:617362-638184 GCF_000317375.1 Microtus ochrogaster | reverse complement strand
TAGGCAGTTTCTTTATTAATTAACCAATGAAAGCAACAGATCAGAAAGAAATCACTCCCACATCAGCCATTAAGAAGCAGAAATAGAGAACAGGGCAGACAATTTCTGATGGTCAAATGGCTTTGACTGAGGAATAGGCATCCCTGGAACCTGGATTGTTCTGAATAGGAGAAACTGAGTCTCTGTCTCCCCTAAGACTCTCCCAGTGTCAAGTGATAGAAAGGTAGCTTTAAAAGCTTAAGGAGGAAGGGGAGGCCCCTGGCTCCTGTAGAGCATGCTCAAGTGCAGTGCCAAGGTCACTAAGGATTGAAGTCCTGATCCCTCTCTAGTTCTTCATTCATTGCCCCCTGTGGCTTTCTGTTGAAGTAGCCAGGAGTCTCAATAGAAGTCAATGAGGTCTTTGTAGCTCCACACTCCTTCAGGAGAGCAGAGCTCCGAGATGCCCACTTCTGAATGAAGTTCTCATTTTTCTCATCTCTAATCATGTGTCCAGCTTTGGTCCAATCAGAGAGGTCAAGTACTGTGTCGGCCTGGGTGACACTGAATTAGCAGCCTTGCCTGGCTCACATGAGGGGAAGAGGTACTGACCACCCAATATGAGGGTGAGATTTTTACCAAATGGCGGGAATGGTTGCTGGAAAAAAACCAAAAGCTATAGTTACTTAATTACTAGGATTTTCCAGAGAGATCTTAGTTCTAGAACAACTGCTAGCCCTATGACCTGGACAAAGTCCTTATCATCTGCCCTGAAGGACAGGAAGGATGGAGAAGTAACAGTCATGGGGGAAACACTTGTGTATGAAGCTGCACTTACTACCCATGTTGCTGCTCCAGTTCTGGCAATTCTATGACCCTCATCTCCCAGAGAAAGGAACAATGATCAGGACAGTCAATCAGTTTTCTCAGACACACAGCTGACACCTGCTAGAGGTGGCAAACAGAGGCCCGGGTCTCCATCCTTTGGCAGTGAGGAAAAGGCTTGCCTTTGTTCCCTACTCCTCATGGGCGCTAGTGTTAAAACCTTACTCAAATACTTAGTTTGTCTTTCAATCCTATATTCTTTGGGCTCTTCCCAAAGATCAAAATGGAGCAAGTTGTCTTCTCTTTCATCACTGATATTTGCTATGAGATATACTATTTAGATGCCACCAAACACAGAAACAGCACCAGACTTAGATAGAAGATGGTATTGTTTATAGTGCCCCAACTGTCATGGGCTCTCCAATCAGATTCACCAGCAATCAGAGTGAGTGTTGAGGGTCCTCTGCTCATATACGTGTGCAGCAAATGGCAAAGATGTTACAGAATCAGCACACCAGGCAGAAGGCAAGAGAACAGAGTTAGATGCACCTGTCTCTCGCTCCTGTCTCCTCCACCTGGCAGCTGATCGCTAACAAACAACTTGACCTCCATCAGCTTCTGCACTGTGTCCAATCACACTTGCCTTATAATGTACCAGATAGATAATCATTTCCCTGACACTATTTGTTCTGCCCATGACCCATGTCCTTTCTGGCCACAGGGGACATATTCCTGACCCAAAGCCCACTAACTGATAAGAAACAATGCTGTCCTGGAGAGAATGCCAACAGAGAAGAGTAAAGACGGTTGCCAGGCTGTGGTGGTGACTTAAACCGGAAGGTGATGGCCAGACAGGGCTGCAGTGGCTACCCAGCTCCAACTGAAAAGCAAAGGAGCAGAGACAAAAAGAGGCACAATAAACAGACAAGAAGCGGAATGAGAACAGCAGCCAACCTCCTCAGTGACAGAGGAAGACAGGAACCTTCATCCTTAGAGGAAGAGAGCACTTAGTCTCTGCATCATCAAGGCTAGCCCGAGGAATTCCCCGTTCTTAGCATCAGAGCACCGCAACACAGACCACAGAGAGGACAAGGAGCACCGTTAGGAGAACTTTCATTTCTGGCACAGAGTAGGTGCCCAATAAACACAGGAGTCTTTCTAGAGCTTGATTGCAAGAGGCGAAACACGGGCAAACTATCTCCACTTGGGTCCTCTCCCTTCCTCCCTCCAGTCCTCCAAACCAGGATCAAACTCACCCTACAAGATATACTGCACAATTAGTGTGCACCTCTTAGCCTTGGCTAATTAGCTCTTTTATCAATTAAAAATATTTTTCCCATTAAATCCAGGAGTTGAGAGAGAGAATGGAGCCCCCTCCTAGACTCCTAAAACCTCTGGAAAACCCGGTAAGATAATGCCACTGATTTGCTTCATTTCAGGTGCACATCGGGCTACTCAACCTAGGTGAATTTAATGACTCAGGACAGGTCGGGCAATGAATGTCCCTGTAAATCATTCCTAATTGCCAGCAGAAAAATTAAGAATCAGTCTGAAGAGCTAGATAACACAGTGCTAATGGCAGAGAGCAGGAGTCTGAAGATAGAGGTCCCCTGCTGCAATCAGGCCCATTTGGATGACAGAGCGCTAAACCTCTGGGGAACTGTGCCTGGAACAAAAGCCCGGAGGCCTCCTTCAGTCTTTAATGACTGGCTGTGATAAAAGAAATTAACTGAATTTTCACATCGTAATTATAAAACTTGAAAAGGAATTTTCCCCCTTCGTACTCTTTATTTTTCTCCTCATCTAGATAAGCCAACGACCTGTCTATCCTTATAAGGGGGACTTTAAAGACCCATTGTGTTCAGCTGTGTCATATTCAAAGTCCAGTTCATAAATTATCTCCAGACAGAGGAATCGATATTTCTACAGTGGAGGCACGTACGGAGACTTGAAGATATTAGAGAAAGCCGAGTCTTATTTCTAACGTTTATATGATACACTGGTCCCTTATAGTAGTGAATACCAACATCCCTGCAAATAGAATACCAGACTGAAACAATTCACGGGTGGGAAGGTTGATTTGGGCTTGTGATTTTGGAGAGCTCTTCATCTAAGGAGAGACAGTTTGGTGCAGGAGCAGCTCTGTCCACGGTAGCTGGGGTACACCCCCACCACTTTTCGCCAAGGTTGGACTACAACCTTCAGCCATCTTCCCATTTAGGCCCCGCCTCCTAAAGGTCCCACAGCCTTCAAAACAGTGCCACAAGCTGGGGACAAAGTTCTGGGGACATAGGAGCCTGTGAGGGGCATTCCAGAGTTCCACTTGAGTCAGAATCAAGATAACATTAAAATTCTTCCCCCATGATGACAGAAAACTACAAATTACACCCCTCTTTCCTTGCCTCTTGGGCTGAGTGAACACAAAACCATCTTTGTGTCCTAAGAGGACAAAGAGCACATTAGGAGAACTCGCATTTCTGGCACATAGTAGGTCCTCAAGAAACACAGGCATCTTTCTAGGGCTTGAATGCAAGAGGTGAAACAAGCGAACTATCTCCACTTGGGTCCTTTCCCTTCCTCCCTCCAGTCCTCCAAACCACGATCAAACTCACCCTACAAGATATACTGCACAATCGGAACCCTTATCTGAGCACTCAACACTCTCCTTCCTCCTTTCCTAGAATATCCCCATCCGGATGGGACATGGCTCGCCTTCCCGTTTCCTCTGAACAATGTGCTGAATCTAATACAGGCTTTGCCACTCCTACAGTCTCACACACCATCACTTATTACACACTATACACTCTGACTCAACAGGGGCGCTCTGTGAGAACTGTAATAACTGACCCCGACCTTCTGATCTGTAGGATAATGGAAACCCATGTTATTGCCAGGTTAACCTGGGAGAGAGCAGTGGGGGAGGAGTGGAGAAAAGAGCAAAGCATTGACATTGTTGAGTACAGAGACTGGGCCAGGGTGTTTCCGTAGACTGATAATCCTATTTAAATGCATATCCCTCAATACCCACACAATTCTTGCTCTTGATACTAAGAATACACCTTGCGATGGTTTCTATGGAACTTTTAAATATTTCTAAGAGCACTTGATACAATGACAGCATTTCCTAGGGCTAGAGGGATGACTTGTGGGTTAAGAGTGTGAAGCGTTCTTTCTTGCAGAACACCCGAGTTAGGTTCCCAGCACCCATATCAGAAGGCACACAGTCACTTAATACCTCCAGCATGGGGATGGGTGGAGGTGGGGGTCTGACACCCCCTTCTGGCATCTGTGGGCACTGCACTCATGTGCACAAACCCAGGAATAAAAATGAAATCTTTAAACATTAAAAAGTTTCCCCGAGCATCTGGGGTGACATTGCCCCATGGGGTTCCCTCTCCATACAAGTTGGATATGGTCATGTTGTGAGGTGAAGGGGAAAAAGAGAACACAGGAGGTAGGGTTGGTAAACACAGATGGAGCTGTCAAGTGCAAGGGCAGGGAGTTGGGGTCGGGAGCAGGGTGTCTCTTCCACTGGGATTCTCACCAGCCCAAACAGAGCATGATTTCTGACAGGAGGCTTGGTCACATGCTCACTGCCCACTGGGCTCCTCCTCAAGCTTCAGTTTGTCAGGGGTGGGGCCTGGGCACATGCATTTCTAGCCAGTTTCCAGGGGACACTGCTGCTACGAACTTGGCCACCAACTCCATGATCCGCTGCTCTGGACCAGTGGGTGCATAGACAGAATGCTGCCGTGTTTTTAGGTCAGAACTCAGTCACCAGGACAGGCTCTCTCTGCCCGACAACCCTATTCATGGGAGACAGAATTCACTAGGCCAAGTGGAGTAAGTCCCTGCAGGCCATTGTGGATGTGCAACCATCCCAGGAGACAAGGACCTGGCACAGGAGCTAGAGATGGTTGCAAGCACCACGTGGGTGCTTGGAATCTGAATCCTGGTCCTTTGCAAGAGCAACAAGTATTCTTAAACATGGAACCATCTCCCCAGCCCTTGCTGGTTCATTTTAAGATAGGGCCTTACCATCAAGTCCAGGGTAGCCTTCAGGACACAATCCTCTTGCTGCATCCTCACAAGGATAACAGGCGTGCGCCGGTGCACCTGCTTTCGGCATTATTCTTGTTATGGTGGAGGTTATGTATTTGTGAACAGAATGGGGCTATATGGCTCAACAAATTCTGAATAATCAGAGAGCTGGGAGGGTGGGAAGCCATGAGAACGTGTGTTTAGCACCGTTCTGCCATCTTTCTCCATCTAATCACAACATGCTCTTATGTTGGCACTTTTCATACTGAATTACAGTAAGTGAATATTAATCTGAGCTGATACTAATCACCCGTGACAGAAAATTCCCACTCTGATCAAACTTTCATAACATATTAGGAGTAAAAGGCCCTCTGCTGCCTCATACAGGCCAACCTCCATGTGACTCGTCAGCGGATGGCAGGAACAGCATCTGTTCACCTGGAGAAGGCTCCTTAGCACAGCCCAGTGACAACATGGGCACTGGGACTGCACTGCAGATGTTAGCTGTCCAAACAGCAATCCTGTCCTCTATCTAACCAGTGTCCTGCATCCTTCGTGTACCCGAGAGCTGGCAAAAACCCTGCCCACAAAGATGTCACGTGTGTGGAGGAACATTAAATCTTGGAACCTTAGAGTGGAAACACTTTAATTCTCTTCCAATTCAATTTGTTCCCTTTTGGGCTATCAGCTCATGGAAGGGACTGAAGACATGCCTCGACTTACAAGAGAGTTATGTCCTGATTACCTGCCCATAAACTGAAGACACTACTAATTTGAAAATGGAATAGATATGTCTCACCTCCCAAACATCCTGGCTGAGCAGGCAGCACAATGTACCTCCACAGTTACGGGTGTTCATCCAGGAGATAGCTGCTCTCCAGCATCTTGAGAGAGGATTGGCCCAGCTATCATTATCCCAGAAAAAGACCAAGATTCAGAGTTCAGTGAAGAATAATTAGTATTGATCATGTCTCGGGTTTGCAACATCAGGACATCACAGAATTGTGTATCAAACCATCAAAAATTGGGGACTGACATATATATGAATTGAACCCGAAGATAAAAAAATCTTCCACAGGAACTGGCTGTTAGCTACAGTGGAGAAATAATCTTGGCTCTGTCACTTCCAATCCAGTTGCTGTAGCAACCCTTTAGGAGGGTTCTGTGCCAATGCTTCTCTGGGCATTGTGGTGCTTTACGTTGATCTAATGAAATAGTATTTGACATTTAATGGATTTGTCTGACATCTTGAGATACTGAGCTATTTGTGTCTTATTTTATGTGTTTTTCTAGATGACTCATTGCTTGACTTGTTTCTCCTTCTCTTTTTAAAAACATGTTTATTCATTCATTCATTTCATTTACTGTGTGTGTGTGTGTGTGTGTGTGTGTGTGTGTGTGTGCCTGCATGAGTTTGTGCACCACATGCGTGCAATGACCTGAGAAGTCCAGAAGAGGGCATCAGATTCTTTGGAGCTGGAGCTGAGAGGAGGTTGTGAACCCCTGGATATGAGTTTATGTTGTTGGTTTGAAACTATACAGTATATTTCTATCCATTTGATCCATATTATTTTAACCTACTTAATTGTATATAGTATTTGCACAGTAATTCTTCCAAATCACTCAGTATTGCTATATTCCTTCCCAAAATAATATAAATCTTAGTGTGTGAAAATGACTATATAGTCCCGAAGTTCAAAGTATTTACTACTTTGCCTTTTAAGAAAAATTCTCAGGTCCTCACTTTTAGATGTTTTCATTGGGCTAAAAAAGTCAAGGTTGATGGTGACTTTCCTTCAATACTTTGGCATCTGCTAGCTTTTAATATTGTTTAAGAGTAATGATACTTCATGCACTGAAGTTTTTTAAAAGTAAAAATGTAATGCTATGGATTAAACTCAAGGTTTCATGCAAGGTCAGTTTGATGATTTGAAAGAAACTGACCCCCAAAGGAAATAGCCATATTAGAAAGTATGGCCTTGTTGGAGTAGGTGTGGTCTTGTTGGAGGAAGTGTGTCACTGTGGAGTTGGGCTTCGAGGTCTCATATATGCTCAAGCCATGCCCAGTGACTCAGACCACTTTCTGTTCCCTGCCTATCAAGATGTAGGACTCTCAGCTCTAGCACCAGATCCACCTGCATGCCGCCATGCTGCCCCATGATGATATCGGACTAGACCTCTGAACTGTAAGCCACCCCAATTCAATGTTTTCCCTTCATAAGAGTTGTCATGGCCGTGGTGTCTCTTCACAGCAATAGAAACCCTAACTAAGACACCCAGCAAGCCCTCTGCCAATGGAGCTGTGTCCCCATCCCTATGCTCTAAACTTTTACTATGCCATGTGTACTTGGGACTTTTTCTTGCCACTGCTTCGAGTTTGGCATGCATCCCCATCTAAAGGTTTGTATCTGTCTTCAGTCTTGTCAGCTGCTGTACTGTGCTGTTTCCTTTGTTGGAGCCTCTCACCTTGTTTCCATATCTCAACTTTTAAAAAGAAAACCTCTACTGTTTTCTCTGGTGTAACATTCTCTCTGTGTGTGCTGCGTGAGTCCATTGCTGTCTTCGGAGGCACTCGCTCTTCACATGATTAGCCTATTGATTTCCCCTGCTTGGGTGACTACCCTTGCTTTGTTCCAGAGGTTTCTAATTGGTTCTCATTTCACTTGTCCACTTGCCTTTCATTGCCAGCCCCCTTTTCCTGCTTGACAACTCTGCAATGGACTCTGTGAAGATTGCCTGCAATCTGCTCTCCAGTGACATTTCAGGGCTCTTTCCCTGTCAGACAGGGGAAAGACCCTGACTCCATCACCAGGCAGGGGCTGACATGGCAGAACTATTCATGAGTCTCTGTGTTCAGTACAGTGGTACTGATTGTCCCCTAGAGGATAGCTGTCTGGTTGTTACAACTTGTTACAATTTGAATCTAAAGGCCTGGCGATGGTTTGAAGGAGAATGGCCCCCATAGGCTCATATATTTCAGTTCTTTGTTCCCAATCCCTGGAACTGTCTGGAAAGGATTAGAAGATACAGTTTTGATGGAGGAGGTGTGTCACTGGGAGCTGGCTTTGAAGTTTCAAAAGCACAAGCCATGCCCTGTTAGCTCCCTCTGCCCTGTGCTTGTGGATAAGGATGGAAGCTCTCAGCTACTGCTCCAGCACCATGCCTGCCTGCTGCCATGCTCTCTGCCATCATGGTCATGGACTCATCCAAAACCATAAGCCTAAGATAGACTCTCCTCTAAGTTACCCCAACCATGGTGCCTTATCACAGCAATAGAAAAGGAATGAAGACAGGCCTGATTGGGGCTGCTATACTTTGGAAGGTGACCGGATCAAGAGGACACTAACCCAATGGGCTATTAGGAGGTGTGGCCTGCCTAGAGGAAGTAGGTCAGGGAAAAGTACACATTGTTCCCAGTCCCCCCTTTTTTCTTCACTTCCTGGTCCCCATGGGGTAAGTGGCTTTCCTCTATTGTGTCTTTCCCACCATGGTGCTTGGTAGCACCCCAGCCAAGGTGACAGGGCTGAGGGAAATGGACTAAAATCTCGGGAACCATAAGACCACGTGGACCTTTCCTTCTTGTGAGTTGTTTTTCTCAGGCATTTTATCACAGTGCTGGAAACCTGACATACAACCACCAGGGAGGGCCAGGGATGGGGAGCAACAGTCTACACAAACCCAGGGCAGCCATGCTCCATGAAATAACCCCGTCTCCTGTGCCCAGAGTCCTGATGGTGATGGACTTTGTCATGCTACCTCCGGGAGTAGCTAGGGATGTTGAGCCTTTCTTCATAGGTAGGGAGCTACACTCCAGTCCCCAGAGTTCTGCAGCACGGTGTATCTGGGTGAGCACTGGGAATCCTTGTCATCTCTCAGATGTCCCTTTGATGGCCACTGTCAGCTGCTACCCCAAAGTTGTGTTGGCTAAAAGACTCAACCCTACTCATGTTGCTTTTCTGGCCCATGGGCATTTCTTGCCTAGCTAAACCTTCTGTGCCTCATTGGTTTCCTACTTAATAATTTATTTCTTATGACTAAACATTTGGGACAAGTATTTTGGGCAGATACATGAGTTTACTGAGCCTCTTTATCCCAAGATAACCTCTTAATGAGGTCAGTCAATTATTCAAACATTTATTTATCTTCTCATTTTATTTCTTTTCTAAATAAAATACCAGATGCTGTGAAATAAACCCTCATAAAATTAAAATAGAGTCTAAGCTTCAATATTTGGAGGGTTGTCATATTCTCTTCCTGGTCTGGATGTGATGAGCCCCACCCATTGAGGTTCATTCATGCACTGAAGCGGTGCCCAGCTGATGATGTTGTCGGGGAAGGTACTAGAAACTTGAGAAGGTGGGGCCCAACTTGAAGAAGTAAGTCACCAGGGGTGTGTCCTTGGAGCTATACCTTATCCTGGGCTTTCTGTCTCCCTGTCTCTGTTTCCTGTCTGACTCTGACATGAACTTTTCTGTCACACCCTTCACCATGCAAACCGAAACCGTGAGTGAAAGAAATAGAGTCTCTTGGTTACATCAGCCATCTGTCATTGCAATGCAAAAAAAAAAAAAAAATGTTGTACAGTATATGGCTGTAGCTGCAGAGTGTTTGCCTATGCACAAGGTCCTAGGTTCAAATCCCAGGACTACTGGAAGAAGATAGGAGAACGGAATATTTGAAATTCTCACTGCTATCATAACCATTGCAAGTGCGGTTGCCTGAGAGAGACCAGTCTGTGCAGCATTGCTTGAGGCAGTAGCTATGAGAGATTTGCTAACTCTCAGGGGCTCACACAGCAAGGGGGAGAGGAGAGGCAGGATTCCCCCTCTGCAAGCAGTGCTTCTGCTTCCACAGCTGCCCTGCTGCAGAGCCCCTCAGCCCTTTCCATTCTTCTGCCATTATTAATTCAAAAGATTTTTTTATTCTTATGTCTATTGAAACAGTTCCCATTTACTACTCAAGGTCTTTTAACTCCAACCAGATGGTTGAAATAATGGCTGCATTTATGCATTTATAAATTGACCATACATTTAAGAAACAACAACCCATTGGATATATCAGATTCGTTGCAATTCCATTTAAAAATTTTTAAATGAGCAGGTTACTAAAAATAAAATAAAAAGTGCAATTTCTACGGTATTATTGCCTGTGAAATATTACAAGTGCCAAATGTAATTACCTTAATGCTATTTTTGATATCATATCAGCAAATTATGCCGAGTACCCACTGTGACACTTCTCTCAGGGTAAGCATTATCCCTGTGCGAATGTATGTCCCTGGGGAAAATGGCATTTCGGTGTTGCGGCAATTAGCCACTGGAACTTGCCAGGGAGGCCTGATTCCCAGTCACTTGTGGAATGTTGAACCTGTAAATGTCTAGGACATTTACTTCCTATTTAGTTTTTTCCCAATTAATCCCCAGAGAATCCTCTTTGTGTACACAAAGACTCATCGTATGCAATAAGAACTTTTCTCGCTCTATTTTCTTCTTAATCATCAGAAAATCCCCGTCTTCCATTAAAACACACACCATGAGAACTGGAAAAGGAGCTAATAACAATGCATTGTGCTGAGGACTAATACCCTAATGCCAAGAGGAGGAAACCCACATGAAGTGATGTGCGGGATGAAGGATTAACTCTCGTCATGTTGAGCAAATGAAAATAATAGCTCCCAGCAACCTCTGGAGGCCAGTGATTTGCTTCCTAAAGTTCACAAGCTTATTAGAGATTTTAAAATGATGCAAAGGGCACCCTCCCACATATTTAAGCCTTGCAAAATACCCACTTACTTTGGGTATAAAATCGCCATGTGCTGAAGTCCCATCTGGCTTACAGGTTAGAGGAAGCTCTACAAGAGAAAGGGCACCCTCCAGGCACTGACAATACCATTTAGCTTGCAGAATTTTAAGTGGTCTAGCTACAAAACAAAGGATTGCCTCCTTACCTCACCCCCCATCGAGCTCTGTTTAAGATGAACTAGAGGAGTTGGGGAGATGGCTCAGTGGGTAAGGGGGCTTGCTGTGAAAACTCAAGGAAGGACCTGAGCGCAGGTGCCCAGCACTTACCTAATAAAAAAATAAATGAATAAAGGTGAGCACAGCCACATGTACCTGTAACCTCTGTAGAGGTTGGGCACAGACTGATGGACTCTAGGAGTTCACTGGCCAGTTGGCCTCACTGAGAGGGTGAACTTCAGGGTCAACAACGGAAGACCCTTCCTCAAGTAAATAAAGCCTAGGGTGACAGAAGAAGACATGCAATGGCTTCTTCTGACCTATAGATGGACTCATGTATGAACACATGCACACATATGTTCACACCATACATATATACACACCAGACTCCAACACACACACACACACACACACACACACACACACACACACACACAGAGAGAGAGAAAGTCAGAGACAGAGAAACCAACAGGACAGATCCCTGAGCTGTCTTTTCCTTTGGATGGAATCGCATGAGAATTGCAGTTTCGAGCCTGGAATTAGCTATAAAGGCGTCTTGCCGGTTGTTCCCACCGTCCCCGCCCCCCAGCTTAGTTGGAAAGATAAAGACAATGAGGTCAGTTACTGACCCCCGAGCAACTCTGCATCTTCAGTGTCTATTTGGGGTAGAAAACCACCCCTTAGGTTGCCATTCCATTAGAAAATGTAATTAATAAACCATCAGCTCTCGGCCTGCTAACAGCCCCAGAGAGTGCACAGGGAGGAGAAAGCCACTGGAATCAATTTATTGCACATCTGTCCCTGTCTGCATCCCTCCCTCACGCTCTCTTAAGCCCCCCCCCCCACCTCTAGACCAAGGGGCTTGGATTTATACAAGGAAACTTGGCTCCTCCTCTGATGACGGAACTGTCCCTGTTCTTTCTAACCCCAAATCCAGATCCTTACACATGTCAGCTTCTGTAGCTTGAAGCTTGGTTGGGTGACTATCTCCCAAAGGCTCATATATTGGGGCCTAGTAGAATGAAGTTAGACCATTCTGGAGAATGTCCTGGGCGGGGGTGGGCGGATATTGAGACCCCTTGCCATCTCTTTTCTTCCAGCTGCAGTAAGATAAGCGGCTGCCTGCACCTTGTGCTGTCAAAACAGAAAATTCCTCACCCAAGGCCCCAACAACAGTGCCGGCTGAGCAGAGGAACCGCTGGAGCCTGAGCCAGCTAGCCCCTCTTCTCTCAGCCTCTTCTCCCCGGTGCCTGGCACAGTGAACAAGATACTGAAGAACAGAAGCACTCTAAGGAACCCCCAGGATGACAACCTCTGAAAATGCCTATGGAAGGATACCTGGGGGAAGCGCGTACCAGGGCCAGGCACAAAGGTGCACAGAGCATCCTCGGAGTGTAACAACGGCATGGATGCTCGTTCAGCCTTTCTGTGCCTGTGTGAACTTGAGCGTGTGATTACTCCCTTTTCTCACTCTTAGGAGTGAAAGTTTAAAGTGTTTATTATCTGGAGCAGAAGCATTGATGTCTTACCCCAGGAACATCTGCAGGAATTTATTATGTGATATGTGTGTCTGTTCACGGAGGTGATGGTGGTGGTGGTGGTGGTGAGAGATCCCCGGCCAGGCAGCCTCAAAGATCCACCAGTCTCTTCCTCTTCAGAGCTGGGGTTCCAGATGAACTACATGTCAACACACCTGGCTTTACATATATAACAGGTCTGAGGAATCCAAATCAGGTGCTATTCTTACGGATCAATCATTTTGCTAACAGCCATCTCCCTACGCCATAGAATTTTTACCCGTACTTCCTCCCCACCTTAAGTGACGAAGGTGATGCTTAGGGATCAAATCACAGCTGTCCTCTACTACGTAAACTTCTCTCCACACTCCCAGAATCCCACACTCCTGGGGGCTTCATTCTTCCCACCCTCTCACGCCCCGCTTGCTACCTGCCAGCCCCGGGAACTGTTTGTCTGCTATTAAGCCTAGAAGGCTTACCTTTTCACCCCAGCTCTTTGCAGCTTTACGATGATGTTTACCCAGTCTGCATGCAGTCCTGACAATGTCTGGATCTGAACAGTGTGTGTCTACACAGAGATTTCTATCTATAATTCCAGCACTCCAGACCAAGATGAAGCACTGTCTTGACGTCTGGGCTTTTGCCCACATATAATTGTTCTTGAAGAGAAATATACAATCCAAAATTTAAAAGTAGTTAAAAAGATGTTGATAGCAATTAACTTGCCTCCCTCATTCCGAGTGTCAGGTGTTTTTGGGCTAAATCAAGCCTGAAGTGTTATTTGTTCTCTTTAGTGCTCTCTGATGATTCTCTTATTACCTGAATGAGTTTCGGTGCTAATTGTACATTACAATGGGTGTAAGCCAGCATCCTGGAGCACGGGGGTAGAATCCAGGCTGGAACCACTGACGGTCAGTGGGGCCAGATCTCAGAAGGGATGTCTAAAGGAAGTAGGAGGGAAAGGGAGATCTTACTTTATAGTTCTCTGACAGCTGGACCCAGTGCTGACCTGAAAACCAAATTAATCTTTTGGTGCTTTAGCAAAATGTCCTGCCATAAGCATGTATCAAAGAGAAAAATGAATATCATTCTTAACGGACTAGACATTGTTGATGTATTTATTGCCTGCATATATTGTAAATAGTCATTTTACTTATCATATATAGTTTTCTTATATTAGTTATAGCCTTCTTTTTTATTTTAGATAAAAGGGGGGGATGAAGTGACATTTCAGTTGTTTTAATAAATAAAGCCTTTTATAGTAACCAAAATAAACTCAAAGCTCCAGACTCTAGAATCCACATATAATTGTTCTTGAAGAGAAATATACAATCCAAAATTTAAAAGTAGTTAAAAAGATGTTGATAGCAATTAACTTGCCAATAGAAGCATGGAAATTAAAACAGTCAAATGAGGCATTTGAAAACTAGAGTTTGAACAAATACTTTCAATCAGCTTCCTGCTATTTGTGCTATTCTAAGAATTCACAGAAACAGCTATCTTCTGTGCTCTACAGAAACGCTGTCAGTACTCCAAAAATCACGGTGACCCTGGAGTCATGCTCCAGGGTCAAATACTGTGTTACATTATGAATACTTTGCAAGTTATTCTGCAAGACCACATATGGCACTAACTGCATCTAAAGAAGGATGATAAATTGCACATGGAAAACAAATTATGTAGTACTTCTTGGCATTTTTATTAACTTAAAAATGATTTTAGCACTGACATTTTGTGCAGTGTAATGAAACACAAATTATAATTAGCAAACATCTTGGTGTTCATTCTCAGATTCATCTTTTGCGATTCCCAGTTTTTTGCCAAGTGCACAGCCACTGGAGAGGGGGGAACCACAGTCTTCACCAGACTCAGGCTTAAGGTGCCCATCCAGGACGTCAGTTCTTTCTATGTCTCTCTTAGCTCATCCTTGGGGGAGGAGAGACTGCCTACACGAGGCTGTTGAAGCCCAACTTGGGGCCACTTCATTAGTGGGGCTCCCTTCAAGACTTTGGATCTAATTTTATATTTGTATTCTTTTCTATACATAGGTCCTCCCAAATGCATAAAAATCAACACTCACAAAAGCGGCCTCTGGGTAGTACAGATGGACCTCAATGCATTGAGACAATGATCAGCCCTCATCAGTGTCCACAAGTGCAGAAGGCACACACCCCGGCTGCCGCTGTTCAGCTATATATTGAGATAGAGTCTTGTTAATACTATAAAGGAACGCTGGTTGGATGTACTTTTCCCTGTGTCAAAAACGAAGTTGAGTTAGAGAGATGGCTCAAGAGATTAAGAGCACTTGCTGCTTTTGCAGAGGGCCTGAGTTTGGTGCTTTGCACCCACATCAGGTGCCTTAACACCCGTAACTCTAATTCCAGGAGATCTAACACATTCTTCTGGTTTCCTAAGGCCTCTGTATGCAAGTGATACACATAAACTCACACAGGCATATACGTGTGCTCATAAAAATAACAAACAGGCCTAAGACAAAATACTAAAAAGAAACCCAATCAATAAATGGGCCAGCAAATTACCCATTTCTATTTAATATCCTTAGACATCAGGAAAATGCAAACCAAAAGTACACTAAGAATTTTGCCGTACCCCAGGAAGATTGCCTACCATCAAGAAAACAGACAGATGAGCTAGACACATGGCTCAGAGGTTAAGAGCACTGGCTATTCTTCCAAAGGACCTGGGTTCAAGTTCCAACACAGTGGCGTACTAGTAACTCAAGTTCCAGGAGATTTGGTGCCCTCTTCTGGCCTCCACAGGCCATCTTTGGTGCACAGACATATATACAAGCAACACCCACACACAGAAAGCAAAGATTACAACAAAGCAAACATTTTTCAGCTCAGATCATGCACACAAGCAGGAACTGTGAGGTGACCAGACAGGATAAAGCAAAACCTCTATCTCAGAATTCGCAAAAATTCTTAGGCCACCCACCCACCTTGCATCTCATAGAGTTTGACACTCGAGTGTAAGAAAAGATAGGAGGATGGACAGGGAGGGCTTTCACTCAGTGGCAGAGGGCTCACCCAGCATGCACGAGGCCCTAGGTTCTATCCGTGGCATACACTCGCGTGCATGGACACACAGATCATTAAACAGCCTAGGCTCCAAACTTGAGAAAACACTTGATGATAGGCTCTGAGCTCATCACGTCTAGTTCTGGGCCCTAATGAGGACAGTGCGCATCTTCTAAGAAGAGAAGACGGTACTGGGATGAGATCAGAACAACATTACCTGGGGAAAAGGGAGAATTCTGAGGCCACAAATCAGAGACGGGAAGACAGGGTCATTTACTTGAGAAAACCGTGTTCTCAGTGGGATTTCTCCAAGGGTGGAAAAGTGTGTGCACCCAGTCACGAAGCTGGAAACTGACAGATTGGATAGGAAATGGGCAGAGGCTAAACCAGCAAATCAAGGAAGACCGACAGTCCTGGGCAAGGAAAGAATGAGCCTCTAAAACGAATTTGGGGTTGATTTTAGGTCTTTGGGCATGGATTAAAAAAATGACAGAAGCAGTTGATTTGATCTTGGGAATCGATGCCATTTCTTATTAAACTGTCAATCTTTCTTAGTGTCATCCCTAAAGCTCTTGATTTGGTGAGCGTTCCCAGTGAACCAGAAAGCTACAAGTTCCAACATCTCTCCTCAGGAAGTAAACACCTGGTTCTCGCTGGAGGTTTCTGGAGATTTTGGTGCCGTGAGCACTACCAGGACACTGATGAAGACATCCACAATGCCCAGGATTTCCCTGACAAGCTACACTGAATTGTTTAACTGCGGAAGTGATTTGTAGAAAATGTCAAACTTGAAATGCACTTTGAAAGTAAGTATGGAGCATTGATTTCCTCAAAGCTCTCAAACAAACAAAGCCTATCACATCCGTGCCCAAACCTACCGTTTTCCCATCCAGAAAACTGTATATATAGCCATCCTGGGAAGCTGGCAATTTACAAGATCCAGCTAAGAATCACTACATTTGTTTTAATTGCTTCTTTTTAAAAGATAACCCACGTCATTCATTCCTTGAGCTTGAAGCTGTGAAGAAGATAGGAGATTCATTCAAATTCTTGGGAGGCGGGATGTGCTACCCCAGCTCTCATGATTGTGATGCTCAGTCATCTGTCCGTGTCAAGCTGTAAAGTGTGGGCAGATCTGGACAACCCAGCCAATGGAAGCACCTGCTTGTGCACAGTTGCCTTTCCAAAAGAATGGTAGACATAGACGCAGCATCTTGAATTCAGCTGACATCGGCTTCGTTTCAGGACTGGGCAAGGAAATATGTTTACATATGCGGTTTCTTCGGCCTTTCCAAGGAGGCAGGAAGGCAGAGTTTCTTCGCTAACAGCTGAACAGAGGGCCAAGAACATTAAGGACAAGAGGGTCGTTCATGCATAGATGCGCATGCAGATGTGTCCATGCTGTGCAAATTTGTTTGACGAAACTAAGCACTTTACATTGTTGAATCCCAGCACCAAGCTAAGGATCTGATGCAAACAAAATGCCCCAAATAGGAATGAAAGAAAAAGGCTTTGGGGGTATCATCAAGCCATTCTCTAAATAGGCCAAAGGAGACTAAAACAGCCCACTAGTTAGCAAAGAGTGAAGCTTAAGAATGTCCATATGGCTACCTACATAAATCTCAAGTCTTAACCTGTTTAATTTCTTTAAAAAATGGTTTTTTTGGGGGGGGCTGAGAGTATAGTTTAGTGATAGAAGGTTTTTCCACATTCACGCATACAACCTTGGGTTCAGTTTCCAGCATTGCAAATGTCTGTCTATTATCTATCTATCTATCTATCTATCTATCTATCTATCTATCTATCTATCTATCTATCTATCTATCTAATCTATCCACCCATCCATCCATCCATCCATCCATCCATCCATCCATCTATCCATCTATCTACCTTGGTACATTGTATCAGACGATACACCAGAGCTGTGTGAACCCTGACCTTCAGAAGTATACAGCATGGCAAAAGGCACAGAGCCACAGGCAAATGTATCAGCAAACAGTAGGTGCAACAACTTAGGTAGAAACAGTTCGCTGGGCTGAGACATAGCAAACATCCCAGTTCACAGTGGGATGTGTCATGGAACGTCCTAGACTAGTCCTGACACTGGGTCTGTATGCAAAACATATTAAGCAAATCCAGACTAGAGATCGTCCGTCCTCACCATCTGGTTGCTCGTTGATTTCATCATCTTGGTTCACACGGGACAAACCTCAGAAGCGGATTGTTAAAAATCCAGCTGCCAAAGTTGTGGACTCTGCCTTGGGCTGCGCTTTAACACAGATGGACTGTTCTATGCCAGACAAGGAACATGCTCAGAATCATAAAACAGGACTGGTGTGTGAGTGGGGGAGCTCCCTGGCCTGCAAGACCCAAAAAGCCCCCCTAGCCTGGAGTCCGCTGTCAATTCTGGTTGGAGGGTTGGAAAGAATCTGCTGGTTCCACCACCCCGTACAGTCCTGCTCAAATGCTTCCACAGGTGTGTCGTCTGGCTAATCCAGTATGTCTAATCCCTGACCTACTGATGACAATGGGGTCTCACTTCACATTTCAACAGATTAGCGGTTAGGGAGCCTTCAATTGCAAGTGTGCAAAACGCTAATCCCAAGGCGTTTGGATCCCGAGTCAAGGGAACAGACACAGCGCACCATGTCAGCCTCCAAATCTGGAGGGTTCACACAGGAAGCTGAAGCAGTCACCATAACGGCACTTGAAAATACCACATGCATTTCAAAGATGTGTAAGGGCTCAAAGAGCTTCGGCACCAGAGAGCTCCCGTCCAGTATAAAACGTTACAGCCTGCTCCACAAGGGTCCCACAAATCTTTGGGTTCACATTCTGCTATTGGCCAGTCCTGGGTCACATGTGCATCTCTAAACCAATCATTGTAGGTGATTGTTTGCTTCTCTCATTGGTCTAGGCTACCTCAGGAGCTGGAAGAGAGGTTAGCTCCAACCAAACTATACAGCCAAATCTGAGGAAGACTGGATACTGTGAAGGAAAAATCCAGGTTTGGAGGTAGCTGGGGGCAGACACCCAGAGGCCTTGACAGATGTCCACCACCATCAATGTGACACGTCCGAGCTTGTTTCTTTATCTCGCCAGGTGTACGGGTATTCGACTAGGAAATTGCTAAATTCTCTAGTAGCTTCAGCCATGTCGCCGTAAATTAACTTCAATCGGTCCAAAGAACTGTCATAAGGGTAGGGACCCGGCCTAGCGCACCACCCTTCCTGGGAGGAGTCCCCCTAGACTGCTCTAGCAGAAGCCTGCACATAAACCAGGGATATGAAAAAAATCAGCGTCTCAGAAAAGTTAAAATCTGTAGACAGATTTTTATGCGGATTATGTAGATTTCATGCTACAGAGTGAGCGCAAAGATGGCGTGGGCACAGGTGGAGGAGCATGAAGCTGCGCATACCTCCCAACATTTAATAAGGTGACTTCCGGAAGTCTGGGGTGTCGAATTGCTGTGAAATGTCCTTTAATTTTTTTCCTTAACGTTCTTCTGGTGACAGGCCTGCCCCATGCGCATAAAGGACTTGGGGGCTAATGAAGCAAGTGATATACTCTGGAAAAAGAATAATTCTTGATGCTGGAATATGTCCCTCAGTGTCTTTCTGCTCCGGGGCACTTTAAAATACCTCATTTATTTAAAAGATGAAGCACTCTTCCCGAGTTTATAATCTGCAGCAATTGTTGCAATCAATAGTCATTGGCATCTACCCAAGCAGAGGCTGTGCCATCTAGTCTGTTCACTGGTGTTTGCACCCGACTCGGGACAAAGCAGGGGCTTGCTACATTGGATGCACTGAAATTAGAGCAAAATTCATGTCATAGAAGCCAAGGTAATCACAACACATACAGTCTCAGGTATTTTGTTGTGTTCTGCTAGTCCTCTGAAAGGCTGGAACTAAGTGAGAAGAGGGGGTGATGGGGGTGAGGGAGTGGTTGAAAATGCGATGTTTAAAGACAACTGTGAGATACCCCCAACAGCTCACCCTGGGTTTTCCCTGTGATGGTGATGGAGAAAGATTCCTCAGCAACCACAGCTGATACAGTCTCAAAGGGTAATGAGTGCCCAGCAGAGGGGGAAGTGAGTTCTCCTGCAGGGCAAGGCAGAGGATGTTACAGAGCAATGGCCTCACCTGAACTTCCCACAAAGGTCTCTGGAGACATGGGGCAAGTGGGAGGGCTGGGAAGATCAGAGGCATTCTGCCAGCCCCAATCCCCAGGGCCTCGAAGGTGGTCCATCTGTCTTCACGGATGGATGAGTGTTCCCTTTGCTGCCCTAAGGACCCTGTGATGTCCCTCACAAGCCCATGGGTTCCCAGCCTGCCAGATCAAAGGCCCAGCCAGGGGTGAGTTCAGCATCTAGGGACAGAAAGAAGAACCTCGTTTGCATAGGAGGCTGAGTGCTCTTTGGGCTTCACTGTTTTGTTTCTGGCAATTTTTTTTAAATAATAAACAAGAAGGACTGCATATTCTCTGCTAGATAGATCTGTTCTTGCCACATGGTGTTGGTGTTCCTAATGAACTGTTAACAGGCTGTCAATTAAGTACACAAATTAGGAGAGATGATGCAGGAAGGGTGCTATATCAGAGCTCCCCTAAGCTGCAGACAGCAAGTCCTCTAGCCCCACAGCCTTGAATATGGCCTTTCCTAAGGGTACCTCTGACCCCTGTGGGGAAAACATTGGGATCAAAACATTGGGACTGGTTTTGAAAGAAGCATGTAGGGTATAGAATATTCTGAAGATTGAAAACAAAGTTTGTGTAGAAAAATCCTCTCGCAAATCACACAGTTAAATCTCTGCTCGAATTTTGTACATTTAATTTAAGTGGGTGCTTGAAGGCTTGACGTCGTGAGACTCGCCTGTCATTTCTTTTCCAGCCAATTGGTTCTGTAGGCTTTCTGCTGTTTATTGGTCCTGCTGTAAGCTTTTGGTACAGCGGACGGTGTGTGTGTGTGTGTGTGTGTGTGTGTGTGTGTGTGTGTGTGTGTGGCGGGGTGGGGGGCACACAAAGGAAGCAAACTGCACAAACGAACAACTAACAAACTTCAGATGCCATTATTCCCACTCTAACTGCACTCCCTCCCCAGAGAGTCACCAGAAAGCACAGCTTGTCAGAGGAGCCCCAAATCTCCTGGGCCATTTGATTGTCAGAGAAGTAACTAGAGAGGGATGGCTAGAGCCCTGTCAGTAGTACAGAGGAAAGACAAGCAGGCTGGCACATTCCCGATGGTGGTGGGGAGTGTGGGGACTCAAAGGGACATTCTGAAGACTGAGAGAAAGGAAACACACATCAGAAGTGCTCCCAGAAAGAGCTGCCTGGGAAGCAAAAGGACCAGTTACTGGTTAACTTTAAGAAAGAGAGGATGCTCTGAGTGGGAGGGTGGCGTGTGAGTCCAGTGAATGAGACAAGACGGTCATGTCCGTCTTTGAGTCAATCTGGAATGAAGCCTC
>NW_004949096.1:610347-615280 GCF_000317375.1 Microtus ochrogaster | reverse complement strand
TTTTTGTGAGTCAGTGTGCCTAATTTCTGCCTCATCCTGCTGTTAATCTTTTTAAAAGATTCATGTTATTTTGTGTGTATGTGTGGAGACCTGCGTGTGTATATATGCACCATATGTGTGCAAGGTGTCCTGGGAGGCCAGAAGATGACATCGGACACCCTGGAATGGTGATAGACTGATGTAACATATAAACAGAAGAAGGGACATTGGAGAAACTGCGTCGGGACTCTTCAGTGGGTGGAGGTAGGGATGATAAGAAAATGTTTTGTTTACAGATGCCAGACACTGGCCCATAGGGGACTAGCCTCCTTCCATCCCTCAAACTAGAACTCCAGGGTGACCATTTGTGGCTTTCTTCTGCCCTCTAGTGGGCAAAGGTGGTCAGGGTTTTTCCTTGAGTGACAGCCAGACTCGCTTATGCACTTGTCGGCCTTCTTATTACATCATGAATTTTGATAAGCCCATTAGCCAGCCAGGCAGCCAGGAGGAGGATGTCTTTCTCACTTGATGACTAC
Organism: Microtus ochrogaster; assembly: GCF_000317375.1. Taxonomy (NCBI): domain Eukaryota; kingdom Metazoa; phylum Chordata; class Mammalia; order Rodentia; family Cricetidae; genus Microtus; species Microtus ochrogaster. Next base: position 614,765 of record NW_004949096.1, on the reverse strand, counting down.
ACAATGAGGAGTAATATATTTTAATTTAAACACCATAAACCTATTGAGTGCTTAATTAACTTTAACCGTCTTTAGGGGAATGAAGCCAATTTGAGGGGGTCAAAAGGAGTTGTTTCAATATCAAACAGTTTTACATAGTCAATCCATTCATTCGGCCTACAGCTACTGATTAACACACAAAATTAACATGTTAGTAAAAATTCATATTCAGGCCTCTGGGGAAATTAAGATGCGCATGCACAGGGCATGATTAGCACGGCTATTGTTTTCTTCCAACAATATAATTTAATGGGTTTTTAGAATTACAGAAAGAGAGACTCGGTGCTGGTTTGAATTGATTATTTACTACAAAGCTTTGAAATATAGAAACGATAGAAAACATCTCAAGCCAAAAGGGCCAGGGACCAGAGGCAGAGGAACTCGGAGTGAGTGTGGCTTCCTGAGGGAGCTGGCCAGGGTGGACAATCGAGGTGCCACAGCCAGCCAGGAGCCAGGCCAAGCGGACCAGGACCAGGCACTCCGGCTGCACAGAGGAGCTCAGTAAGTTCTGCCTTCCAGGGAAGACGGAATTGTTCCATTTCAGATTCGGTCGCAGGACACAGCCAAGCCAGTTCCCTAAAAGTATGTATTCTGGTCAACTTGTGCTGTTCAAACATACCAAAATAATAAAAATTCAAAATATAACGAGAAAGAAAACAGTAAAGGGGTAAGGTGATTACCATATTCACAAAACAAATCTAATTCTGAGTTTCCTAGAAGACAAAGGAAAAATGATAAATGCCCTTTAGTATCTACTGGTCATTATCTCTTGTCCTTAAATAGCACGTTTAGCAGGGTAGACATGGTCCCTTCCTCGTGCTAACCGTGACAGCGGTGGACGTGTGGTCATTTAGAGAAAGGTCACTGAGTAAGAGGGCTGTCCCCGCATCTAAGGACAGTTCAGTAAAGGTACAGAGGTCTTCAGAACATGCCTCTTGTGCCAGAGGTCCGTGAAAGGTGGGTAAAGTCACTTCTGTGTGAGCTACGACAGTGTGGCCAGATGGAGGCTCTTGATGACCTTTCTGGAAGTTGGGTGGGGACAGTAGCTTAGGGCTCAGACCAGCAGGAGGCAGGCTAGGGTTTTTCCCACCTGGACTAAGGAGATTCCTGAAAGCCTAAATCTCTTGCCTCCAGTCTCCAGTTCCCCGTTACACTCTGCCCGACCGGTTCTCCTATGAGAACCTCTCCCTCACACCATCTGACGGAAGGGGCAGTCCTATTGAGTCATGTGCTGCCCACGTGATGGGTACCTCTCCTCCCTCATCTCACTACTGCAGGATTTCTCATCACATAATCCGTGTCTGCAGACCCCACTGCCACCACGGATGAGGGGCTAGGAGCTGAAGCAATATAAACCTACCAGACACAACATGGCAGCTCTGGGGATCCAATGTGACCACCCAGAGACCTTGGTGTGACACCGCTGGAGATACCAGCAGACTAGCCGAAAGTCTTCAAGGCACCTACATTCCTGGGACTCTATTTACTTACACGAAGAAAATAATTATAGATGTGTTTAGGGACTTAACTCTAAAGACATTAATCACAGTATTAACTCATGGAAAGCCAGAATCATACTCAGCAATAGACTGACAGTTAATCTGATTTGTGGTGACTAGTCCCGAATACTGGCAGTCTAAAACAGACCCGCATTTATCAATATTGAAAACGTTCATTCTACAAGATCAAGTCCAAAGAACATGGAATAAAACAGTGCCCCCCCAATCCTATTGTCAGAAGCATGTGTGTGCCTGTGAACACAGAGGTGCCACTAATGGAACCGTAGTGCTTGCTAGCTACAATGCTGTCCTATTAATATGAAAATTCTAGAACGTCTAACAGTCGCATCGTTCTGCTTTGAGGAAAGGGAAGGGGCAGTGTGCTACTGTTGTTTGTCGTTTTCTGTCAACATAAGCACGGCGCTGTGTACAGTCCCCACCTAGGGTTTCAGAGAGTCATCCCCTCCTGTGTGTCCCCTCCTGTCCTTTGATTCCTCGCTGTGCTTTTGTTCACATCGTCATTTTCCTCCTCTCCACACCTCAGGCTGCTGCCTTGGTACCCTGACCCTCTCCATCACTCTGAACATGTTCAGATGCTCAGATGTTCAATGGGGAGGGGTTCCCCCTCCTGGTAATTCAGCTAGAAAACAGTACCCAGGTAAGGGGACTCTGGGAACACAGCCTACTCTCTGCTTCCTGGGGCAGAGGAGTGAAAACCATGTCATCAAATGATGTGGGAGAAAGACAGGGGAGGCCTCTGCTCCCATCATAGCAACACCACCGCTGGACTCTTCTTAAATACACACACACTCACACACACACACACACACACACACACCAGCACACACACACATGCACACACACACCAACACACACATGCACACACACTCACGCACACACACACACACACACACACATGCACACACACATGCACACACACATACACACACACCTCTCTGGACTTCTTATATGTTAAACATCACGATCATGTTTAAGCCCTATTATTTTGGATTTTCTGCTCTGTGTGGTCATTTCTACTCCTCCAGTGGTGGATTCAAGGATATTGGAGAGAGCAAGAAAGAGAAAAAAAAAAACTCAAATGTAAGTTGGAGTAACAAAGAAAGCAGGCAAAGAGTTCTGAGATCCCTTCTGGGCTCTTCTGTGCTACTGTTTAGAATCATAAATGCTGACATCCGTTCTACAGAGGGAGGCCGTGCCATTATTTCAAGCATTAGCAGCAACACTATGGCAAGTTATTTCACTTTGAAGATGTTTAACACGGGTGCCATCATTGTCACTTAACGGGGCAGGGGACCCAGAGAGATCTGCCTTTGTGTATAGGGCCTCCTCTCTGCAGATCACAAATATTTCCTTTGATGTTTCAGAATCGTAATTATGTCTAGTGCAGATTACAAGCCAGAATCCGCTTTTGTGACAGTTCGGGCCCTTCATTATTTTACAAACACTGTAGCTGCCTCCCCAAAGGGAAAGCATTTAGCCCCGAGACCTTCTGGAGAACACTTAATCATGTCCCTGGGACTGGTCAGTGAGTGCCACGCTGCTGGTGGGCAAGATGGGTTTTGTTTTTGTTTTGCTTTTCACTACAGCCCTCCACAAATGGACATTTCTAGCCACCACTCCCTTCCCTTCCCTGTCTCCTTGCTGCTTATTACTTTTAGGATTCAGGTTTATTGTGTCCTTCTGGCAAAGCATCCTAGAGCCCATCTCTGGTCCCCTGGCACTGCCTAGTGCTAACTTCTTTCAGAACGATAGCCGTTGTTTGATTCTGAACCACCCCTGACAGGTTTGTGTTTTGAATGCTTATTCCTTGACTGATGGTGCTTTTGGGGGGCGGGGGGCTGTGGGGCCTGTAGGAGGAGAGACCCAGGAGATGGAAACAGATTGCTAGGTACGGCCCTTTGCAGTTGATCCCCTGTTCCCGGTTCCTGTCAGACTCTGGCGAGAACAGCTTCTCACGGTCTCCACCACCATGAGATGGGCCATTCCGCCACACCTTCCCCATCATGATGGACAAAAATTGTCAGAAATCTTGAGCTCAAACCAGTATCTCCTCCCTTCAGCTGCGTTGATCAGATATTGTTGTCAAGGTGATGCTGAAGTAAGTAAGACAACAGCCGCCATTTATCAGCCTGTACAGGGCACCGGATCAGTGTTTGGTGTGGGTGGTCTCACATAATGCTCATGGCAAACTCACAAGTATTAGAGCATGGACTCTTGTTCTAATCTCTTCGTGAGATTAGAGTCTTAGAGATATGGACAACTTGGCCTTAGCCATGCAGGTGGTAGTTAGCAGTCAGAGGCTAAGCCACACTGCCCTGTGGTGGTACACTGTCTCACACTATGTCCTGCCCATGTTCTGTTGCGCCAAGCATCTAGGGACACCCAGGGTTAGCTGAGTAACCTACTGGTAGAGTTTTAGTTTGTTCCCACTCAACTACCCTGGCTTGGGTTAAAAGTCACCAGAGTTTAGTGAGAATGAGTCTCCATGGCTAGGAAGCCCTCGAGGGACCTAGTTAAACTGGAGTCCCCTTCCCTGGAGATACGAGACCCGCAGTTGAGGTGTTTCCACGCGTGGGGTTGAACACACGTGGATGAAACAAGAGCCACATTTTTCCCCTCACAATTCTACACAGAGACAAAAGAGAACCAACAGCAGCTTGTGAGACATAAGGAACAACCTGTGTAGAAAGCCTAGCCCTGTGCGCCAATCCTAGGACAGTGTTTCGCACTCAGAAGGTGTCCTTGAGGAGGCTCCACAGGCTCCATGCCAAGGGATTTCCTCAGGCCTTACAATGTAGTGTTCCTTCCTAGGGCAGAAGAACTGAGCGGGCCAAGTGTCTGAGAAATGGAGAAGTCAGG
>NW_004949096.1:605970-610247 GCF_000317375.1 Microtus ochrogaster | reverse complement strand
CTCTCTCTCTCTTTCTCTCCCCCTCCCCCTTATTCTTTCTCCCCTCTCATTCTCTCTCACTCCTACCTCAGTGAGCTTCTCCATGTCCATTGCTGTACCACACACCCGTGGAGAGATGCCTCTCCAGGCACAGACACAGGAAGCAGCCACCATGACAGAAGGCGATGCCAAGTGCATAGAGTGGCTTCCAGCAACAGCACCTGGCCTCCTGGCAAGCCCTCAGCCAGGCTTGGAACTGTGCCTGAGCTTTTTTGTTCCTGATTTTTGACATCTCCCTCACTCCACCCTCCACATCATTTTCCCTCAAAATACCATCCTGATAAATGCCCCCACCGATGGGGTGGGTCCTGCTGTCTTTATCACGACAAAAGTTAGCCCCGATGGCTCAGCCAGACACAAGCTGAAACATAGCCCTGCTGAAATCGCAAGTTTAATTTGTGAAATGGAAATGAAATCCCCTTTTATGTGGCAGTTTAACAAGCCAGCTTTTGTTCAGGTTGTATGCTTAGGAGAGGCTATTCAGCTCTGCAGGGGACAGGGCAGAATGGTCGTTAGTCTAATGAGTGACCACTGTGTGGCTTTTGCACCCTAAGGAGAAATAAAATGGGCTGAGAACACGGAGAACTATCTACCAGCCATGAGTGACTTGGGCCACAGACCTATCGCCTTTCCAGCCCTCCATCAACAAGCTCTGAAACCCAGACCCCTTCGATAGCCACTTATAACCAAGGACCAGAAAGGCAGTCTTCAGCTACCTTTGTCTAGGTTGTCACAATAGCACCTTGTATTCCCTGACTACCCACCTCCTTCCACCCTGGAGTCTCAAGCTTACATGTCATCACGCCTCTCCCACTGCCTGGCTTTAGACAAGAACATGGCTCAAATTCATTTGTGATGCTGTAGCAATTCCTCCCTCCCTTGCTTTTCCTTCCTATCCCCTGGGCAGCCACAGGGGCTAGCGTGTTTCGTTTGCATTGCTGCCCATGCCTGAAATGCGTCCCCACAATCTTGTTTGCTCTATTCCACGTTCTCCAGTAAGCACTTTGATATTATCGAGGCCACAGATCTATACCCTCAGCAGGCTCCAGGATGAGTTAACCATACCCTCGTTTGGGTTTTTTCTCTTAGTATCTCTTGGGTAGCCCTCCCAGGGCTGTTGCCTTTTCTAGAGCCCGAGGGTGTATGTCTGTCTCCACATGTTGTCGGTCCAGAGACTCAAAACTTCAAAACAGTTTTGAGCATTGCATTGCAAAAAGGAGAAAGGTAGAACATGTGCATAGATAGTAGTCCAAGCAGCAGACTCAGGTAGAGGAGGAGCATGCTCCCGAGGGACTCAGAAAGGTCTTCACCCTTAGGGATGTCCCCTGCTACAGACACATCCGTTATTGTCCAGTTCTCATCAGTGAGCTTAACATGGGAAGCCTTCACATTTCTGAATCATGTTTCTCCCAGCATCTAAATTTGTTTCTTTAAATATCTTCATCCAGAACCGCTCACATAACCCCCATTCCCAACTGCTTCCTTCTGCTCTTAGCGCTGGTAGAATCCGCCTTGTCCTATAATGACCTGCTTCTGGTTATCTCAACTTCAGGAGGAAAGGCCCAGAGAGCTTTCTCTAGCTCATGTTCCTCAAAAGACGAGATGGCAAAATGTGTTGCTTGCAGCCGTGAGGCATCAGGCTTCTACTGGGGAGAGCTAGGCTGGAGGACAATGGTCCACTCCGCTACTCCTCATCATCACAAAGCCTTCTTGATGGAAGCCCCTCCCTCACTTAAGTTCATCCATTCCTGTTGCCACTGACAGATGATCAGAAATTGGGTCATGTCAAACTCATTCATGACATCAGGCATTTCCACCTCGCCATCCCATTCCCTCTTCCACACTGCTGTTCAGGAACACCTCATCATTCACTGAACTAGCCTCCTAAGAAATGCCCTCCCAGCATGCATCTCTCCTTCCCAGTCACCTTCACACTGGGGGCAGTCTTCTTCCTAGACAACAAGCAGAGTATATTATCGCTCTGCACAAAATCTTTCAGTAGCTCTCTGACTGTCTACAGGAAGTATTTAAATGCCTTCAACAGACATGGAAGGTCCTCTAACAGTTCAGTCCCGATTCTTTGTTTTCTCTCCTGCTTGCAAGCACCTGGCCTTCCTCCCCAATGATTTACTGTTCCTTGAATTCAGAATATTCCCTTCTTTCCAGGCAGAAATAATCCCTCCATTTACAACATTGCCACATAGTTCATGTCTTAACTTCTTTGTTCTGACATTGCACTTAGTCGCTTTCATAGAAGACTAGATGCAGGCTTTGCACACAATAGACGCTCAGGATATTTACAGTGTCTGCAAATAGAACCAATGGATCAAAGATGCTGTGAGTTCTAGTTAATGGGTTCACGGGGGCTTGCAAACGGTGGTGGTTAGACCATGGCGTGAAGCAGTTCATGATGAGAAAGTGGCTCTTAAGGAATTCACAAAACATTTGAGAGAGTAATAAGTGAATGTTGGAACACTAACACATCACACAGTAAAAGAAAGGAAAACAATCTACTTCAAGCACGCAAGCCAAACGAGGCAGAGGCTGCTCAAGACTTATTTGACATCTAGTGCCATTTTCATGCCTTGGCTTGGGATCCCATATTTGTGATTTAAAATATTTTTGTCTCTCCATGGCAAGATTGAGATTCTTTAGAAGCCTCAATATTCCCGTTCGTGGCTGTTGGAGCATGTCCTCAAGATGGGTCAGCACAGGAGGCTCTCCAGAGGGAGCATAACCTAGTAGCAAAAGAGCCAGACCACCTGGGTTCAAATTCCAACTGCTGCTTCATTTATTGCCTGTGAAATTATCAGGTCAGCCAGGACAGCTGCAGAAGACCTTTTTTTCCAGTCCTGAAGGGTTGCTTTCATTTTGCAGAGCCCCCAAATCACTGTTCAACGTAGAATTCAAATCTGGACTCCTTAGGTTGTCACTCCAGATGTGTCAACCATGGTTCTGGTCACTATGACCCTTCTTAATGGGGGAAAGAACCTAAGGCAAGACAGTCACAGACTGGAGGGTGACTGAACACCCAACTCAAAATCAGTCTGATGCTAGGCTGACTAGGACCTGTGAAGTGGCTGGCAGGAAGACTGCTTAGCAAGAATAACAGCGACTAGTTAAGCCAATGAGACTCATTCACCCTCTAGTATATAGACAGCAAGTTCCAGAGAGAGTATCAGTGAAGGCCAGGAGCCAGAATAACACACACACACACACACACACACACACACACACACACACACACACACACACACACACACACACATCAATGCAGAAAGCAAGAAAGGCGTGGCTCTTTTTCCTAAGGAGCTGGGAACGAACACCTGTTCACTTCGCATAGAACACAGACAAACCAAAGACCTGATAATGGTCAGGTCTAGCTGGGGACCGACACACGGGAGCATGGCTGAGACGAGGGTGACTCAGAGGCATTTGTGTCTTGGAAGCCTGAGCCAGCTTGGATGATGACTCACGCACCTTGCATCTCTCTAACTCCCTGCCCAGTTTTCAGACCCCGAGAGACTCCCCTCCTTCTGCCCCAGTAATTGTTTACTGCTAACATATAACTTTGGGTAGGGGTCTTGAAAATTTTTTAGTTTTGGAGCTTTCTGGACCTTTGAGCTTCTTTAACTTCCTGGGTCATGAGCGCCTTCCTCTCTAGGAAGGAGTGTCTCCCTTTGGAGGAAACAACTAGGTCCCCAGAGGAGTGGCATTCATTGAATTCCCTGAGGACAGAGGTGAAGCTCTCAAACTCTAGGCACCAAAGCAGACGTCTTGAGTTAAAGATGATGGTGACTCCTCCACATCCCTGTCCATCTTTGGACATGAATCTCAGTCTAGACAAGAAGCATCGAATGGTTGAGAAAACTGAGTTTCTCTGCTCCTTCCATCTGTGTAGCTGAAGACTTCCCGGTCCAAGCTGACCTGTTCTGCTATCCCTTCTGTTTCTCTTCTACACATAAACCTAGGGGTCCCAATGACTGCTCATGCTCTTCTCTTCTACCTCAGATCCTTCATCTAACTGGTAGAGGGATCTCCCAGCATGACTCCACTCACATAAGGGTGGGTCCTGTGTCTTCTGTCACCTACCCAATAAATATTGGCTGCTTGACTTGTTTCCTAATGCAAAGCACTATAAAGCGAGAGCTGTAATTCCCAAAACCACCCCTGGAGGGCAATTATGCCCCCAGGGGACATTTGGCAAAGCCAGAAGATATTTTGGTCACAGTTAGGGG
>NW_004949096.1:600671-605810 GCF_000317375.1 Microtus ochrogaster | reverse complement strand
AGGAAGGAAGGAAGGAAGGAAGGAAGGAAGGAAGGAAGGAAGGAAGGAAGGAGATTTGGAGACAATAATTTTAATGATAATGTACTAATGGAAACAGGGTGGCTGAGCCTCATTTCCCTGATGCACTGTAGTGCTGTGGTTCCAAGCTCTATAATAATGCTAATTAGAGTAGAAGGTAATCAACAGTTGGCAGCAGACAAACTCTCGCTAGGCAGAATGTAACCACGCCTTGCATAGGGGGGTTTTCTGAACCCCACTGACAGCATTGTGGAGGTGTTGGATTATAGTTTCCCAGTGTTGTAGGGATGGTGGACAAGACTGAGGATGTTTGAAAAACCTAGCCATGTGGTTGCACTTGAAATGGTCCTACTTAGCATCTTTCTAACCTGGATAATCTTTCCCCCTCTTTCTTGGTCCCACGTTGGTTAAGGACATGAGCTCTGGTGGTAGATAGCTATCTCACCAACCAATTTCATGCTCCACGCCTGAAGAGTATCATCTGAAAGAATATGTCACATGAAGGAATGGCTGGCCCTTTGTTTTAGCTCCACAAACTGTTTCTGCCTGTAGATGAGGGAGTAAATGACACTAAGCATCCAATTGCTGCAGGAATTAAATGAAGTGAGGCCTTGAATGAGAAGCGCCCAGTCCTGGAAGGCCACCAGCCCTTCTGCTTTTACAGTGAGTAAGAGTCCACTGGTGCTCTCAGATTCCTGAACGGTGCTGGGATTTCCTCCTCAAACCCTCTGTTTTTTGTCAAAGCACCACAGACATGGAGGAAGCCATAATTCACTGGAAACAGGGTAGACTTACATCCCTAAAATTAATTAGAATTCAAAAGGCCCGACTTTAGTTTTAAGCCAAAGTTGTGCTCACATATTTAAATTTTAATTTGTATGTGCACAGCCCAGGCTAGTAACAGGAACGAGAGCCAGCATGCCATCTTTTTAGTATTTTCTCAGCATTGCTTCCCTATTGCAAGTGCTTAATACAATAGTCAATGAGCAAAGAAGAGAGACCTTGGGTTTAGCCACTGGGTTTCCTAACACTGAAAATGAAATACGGACATGAAAGCTTACCAGCTTGTGTTCTGGTCCACAACTGGGCATAAAGCTATTGGGATGAAAGAGTTTAACTGTAGCGTCAACTCTTCAGATGAAACTTAGCCTCCCCCGTGGCTGCAGAGAGAGCATCCATGAAGCAGAATTTCTGTAAGTCCACTGCAGGCATGAGAAAACAGCGCGCTGGTGCAAAGCCGCCAGAGGGCTGGATGAGGACATCCGTGAGTTCAGCTCTGAGCTGTTACCCATTTCTAACTGCACAATTTCCAATCTCCGTTTTCTCGTCTGTGAAGGGCAATACTGTTAGGCGTCTTACCCTGCTGCTGCCCTGAACCCTGATCACATGCTGATATCAAATCCCCAGCATACGGGACCCTTGCCTTGTGTGGAAATAGGGTCTAGGCAGAGGCAGCTGTTTGTAAATAACACCATTCTATGAGCCCTTTGCGTGTATGAGAAATGCGCTTACAAAATGAAGTAGTCACACACAGGGAGAATGTCATGGGAGATGGCGGGTGGGTGGGGCACTGCTCCACAAGCTGAGAATGCTTCCAAACTCCTGGAAACCATGGAAAGGCAGGCAGAAGATCTGCCTCCACAGCCCTAGCAGGAACCAAAAGCCCTGCTGACATCTTGATCTTAGGACTTCTGGGCTGTGAGATGAGAAATTTCTGATGTTCTTAAATCATTTGGTGTCTGGTATTTTGCTACAGCAACCATACACCAAGCTAGTACATCTGCCCTATGGGGTTATCATGAGGCATAAAGACAAAGTTCAGAGGACAGGAAAACTACACCACACATTCCATATGGGGCAGAGTCATAGGCTTTGTTCCTATTGGTCATTATGGTAACCCAAACAGAAAACATAATACGTACACTAAACCCAAGAAATACCATCTGTCTCAACACAAGGCAAACCCCTAAATGCCAAAGTCCCTTTTGTTCTGAGAAAACAGGGAGAAAATTATGTGTATGTATGTATGTATATATGTGTATATATATATATAGAGAGAGAGAGAAAGAGAGAGAGAGAGAGAGATGTGTGTGTATATATGTGTGTGTACTACATATGTATGCACATATACGTATATATGTATCCATATGTGTATATATAACAGAGAAATGTTTATTAACAATATTTAATCAATTTTAGTTACATATACATATTTAAATTGCTTTATAAATACCAGATTCTATAACTATTTATTTAGAAATGCCTCTTCCATTTCTTTATTTTAAGTACTGATTTTATAATGCTTTTTTTGGGGACCACTTAATGTGAATTGGTTTTCCAAAAAACTTCATTTCCACCTAAGTGATCTGAGAGCCATCACTTTTGTATCTTCATATGCTGCTAATGCAGGACTGAATCCAGGCAAGTATTACGTTCACACACCATTATAACTGTTATCTCTTTCATTATAACTTACATGTATATTCATGGTCTCCACATTGAAGCCATTAATCGTGTTGCTTTATGGCATAATTTCTAAAAGGCACATTTATAACAGAATCTAACACCTATTGTGAGGTCATGCTCCGAGAAACACTGTAATTCCCACAGCCAACCCAAGGAGTCTTACTAAGCACTGGAGTGATGTGGATTTAGGTCCTGTAGACTTACTAAGCACTGGAGTGATGTGGATTTAGGTCCTGTAGACATACTAAGCATTGGAGTGATGTGGATTTGGGGTCCTGTAGACTTACTAAGTACTGGAGTGATGAGGATTTAGGGTCCTGTAGAGTTTTCAACAGAGGACAGATCTAAGCGAATCCTCCAGTCTGAGAGAACCTGGGGCACCTCCATGTAGAAAGAGACCTCCAGCACCTCAGCTGCAGCTCAGCACCATTGCCTGTGTCAATCAGGACTTCTTCCCCACCTCACTCACGCTCACCCTTCAATGCTAAGGTCAAATGTCACCATTCCTCTGTGTAGCCGCCCACCTAGCACACATGGCTGGAATGGCCCACCTCGCTTACAACTGCATGCCCCTGTGTATAGCATGGCTGTGCTGTAGCTCGGAGACCATGCCTCTGTCTTCATCAACCACACATGCCATTTTCTCTGCAAACAATGATCCGCTTTTGCTTAATACATTAGAGGGAAAAACTCTGGTTCTTTCCTTCTGATTATAAAAACTAGTTCACATTTGTTGTGCAACAATTTGTGTATTATGGAAATGTTTTGAAAAGTACATCCTCTAGCCACGTGTGATGGTGCGTGCCTGTTATCTCAGCACCCTGCAGGCTGAGGCAGGAGGACAGTATGTTCTCAGCCATCCTGGGCTGCGTAGTGAGCTCTCATCTTGGAAAGGAGAGAGAGAGGAGGGAGGTAGATAAAATTAAGTACATCTTCTAAAAGTCTCACACTGTGATGGGTCCCTATGGGCTCCCGTCTAAACACTCAGTCCACAGTGGTGATGCTGCTTGGGGAGATTTAGAGAGATTTCTGGCCTGGCCCTATGCCCAGCTCACAGACTCTACTTGGTGTTTACAGTGGAAGATGCGATCTCTCAGTTTCCAGGACCAGCCACGCCTCCTCCACTATTATAGTCTCCCCGTAGATCTCTAAGTCCAAACAAATGTTCTCTTCTATAAGCTGTCTTGATGTGGTGGTTTGAATGAAAATGGCTCCCGAGGACTGGGAGGTATAGCCTTGGTGTAGGAAGCTTGTCACTAGGGGTAGGCTTTGAGGTTTCAAAAGCTCGTTCCAAGCCCAGCATCACTCTCTCTTCCTGCTGCCCGCACATTCAGATGTAGAACTCTCAGCTACTTCTCCAGCACCATAGCTGCCTGTGTGCTGCCATGTTCTCTGCCACTAAAACTGCAAGCCAGCCCCAATCAAGTGGTTTCTTTTAAAAGAGTTGCCATGGCTACTTCAAAGGCTCATGTCATTCCCAGTTAACTTTCTCTGCCTCATGCCTGTGAACCAGATGTAAGCTCTCAGTTACTGCTTCAGCTCCAGCCTGCCTGAAGGCTGCCATGTTGCCCACTATGTTAGTTATGGATTCTACGCCTCTGAAATCATGAGCCACAATGAAATGCTTTATTTTATAGCTTGCCTTGGTCATGGTGTTTTGTCATGGCAGCAGAAAAGGAGCTAAGACAGTTGTTTTCCAGATCTTGCCGTGTTAAGCTTTATTCTTCTAACTCTCACTTCTGTTCTTACTGAAATACATGAGTAACTTGCAGTTTTCATGGGCTCGTGGGCTCACTCCCCTCACTATCTTCAGAGAACTAGCTCTTGTGTTCCTACCATAGAGTCTACAAAACAAAACCTTCCGCAGAGTCTACCAAATAAAAAACCATGTATCCCTCACTCACGGTGTGCAATGCTTCCTGCACAAATCTGTCAAGAGCATTGGGAAAATAAAAATTACACTAAGCTCTCATGCTCCTTACATTTCAACTGATAGGAGAAGTAGACTTAACACTATTGGAACATGGCAATTCTGGTAAGGTCTACACAAAACTAGATAAGAATAATTAACTACATGAAATGGGCTGTGCTGTTTGAAGTTTCATGTTAGAGAAAGTGGAACATATTTTTAACCATGACGAAAGCTGATGTCATTCATTAAATGACATTTAATGGAGGAAAATTTGTGGAGTGGGTGGGTAAGGGGGCTACAAAAATCATCGTAAGTCAAAAGAATAGGGCTAGAGTAAATAATAATAGGCAGAGTAGATGAAATATTTGTTGCACAAACATGGAGACCCAAATTCAGATCCTCGGCATCCACATAAAAACCAGATGTGGTGCTGTGTACCTGTAATCCCCAGCACTAAGAGGTAAAAACAGAAGATTCCTGGTGAGCTCTGGGTATGATGAGAGGTCCTGTCCCAAAAGTGACGATGAAGAACAAAAGAGGACAATAGCTGAGGTTGACCTCTGACCTCCACACATACAACACACACACACACACATGCACACACACATGCACACATACAACACACACACATGCACACATACAACACACACACATGCACACATACAACACACACATGCACACATACAACACACACATGCACACACATGCACACACACATACACACACAGACACATGCACACATA
>NW_004949096.1:596686-600350 GCF_000317375.1 Microtus ochrogaster | reverse complement strand
TACATCACTAAAAAAATGTGCTTCTCTCTCCCAGAGAGAGAAAGAGAGAGAGAGAGAGAGAGAGAGAGAGAGAGAGAGAGAGAGAGAGAGAGAGTCACTGAGGGGCACTGCAAGCAGAAGGAACCCCCAGGCTGGCAGCCAAAATCTGACTAGCTAGCCTTCTGTTTCCTTGACCATCCCTGTTAGTTAAGCTGAAGTCCTGAGAAGGAGAAACTGAGGAAGCTGATAGAGTCTAGAACAAGCATTGTACCTGCAGTTTCAAAGAGTCTGAAATGCTCTCTCACGAGCCAGTGTGAACACACCTGAGCTTCAGAGGGGCCTGAAGGGGATCAAAATTGAAATAAGGCAGAATGGTGCATTCCTGTTGACTCCGGACTTCCTGTTTCTGAAGAAGAGAGAACTGAATTAACACCTTAAAATATCACTATTCCAGGTTCTGTGGTAAAATACTTCCAACAAAAGTGAAGAAGGGAGAGTTTATTTGGGGTCAGAGTTTGGGGTCGCGGTCCATGGTTGTAGAGTCACAGTTCACAAGGAGACAGCTGCTCACTGTCTCAGCAGTCAGGAAGCAGAGAGTGATGAACAGTTCAGGATCACAGCTCAGAGAATGGTGCCCCCCCCACATGGGGTGAGTCTTCTTACCCCAATTAACTCAGTCAAGATAACCCCCAGAGGTGTGTGCAGAGGCCCATCTCCCAGTTAATTCTAGAACTACTCATCAACTTGACAATTGATATTAATTACCACAGTTCTAAATATCCAATGAAAGGGTCCTTGGAAAATAGACTAAAGTCGTCTCCTACAGTCACACAGCAGGGAGCCATTAAATTTGTTGGAGGGCCAGCAAGGTGACTTTGTGGGTCAAGGTTCTTGCTACCAAGCTGGACAACTTAAATTTGATAATCCCAGAAACCCACATGGCAAAAGAAGAGAATTGACTGTGACAAATTGTTTTCTGACCTCCATGTGCATGCTGTGGCACAAGTACACACACACACACACACACACACACACACACACACACACATACGACAGAGGACAGAGAGAGAATAAATAAAGTAATAGAAATTGTTGTCGGAGAATATTCACAAACTTTGAAAAATGTTAGTCATGAGGGAATCATGAGATATCACTGAGCAAAAGAAATTAGACTATGAAATAGTGTTGGTGGAGGCAAATTCACTGCCTCTGAGTGCCATTCTTTCCGCCTCAGATCTAGGGTTGCAGTGGGTCTATGTCACCATTAAGCAATTTGTAATATGCTGCTCACAGACCCCATTTAAGTGCTCGGCTCCCTGAAGGAGCCAGAGCAGTACTTGCAACTAGCACAAACCAGGAAGCCCCTGTTTCTTAAGAAGCTGCGTGGTTTTGAGCCACAGTGCTCCTGCTCATTGTCAGCAAACAGAGCTCATCCAAAAAAAAAAAAACAAAAAAAAAATTGCAAGCTATCAAGAAGCCATGCTTAACTCTGTTCTTTTGTGCCTAGAATTCCTTTTCAAGCTCTCTCAGGTTTTATGGATGTAGCCACTCACATTGGGTGCAAACCTGCAGTCAGAGAATGCTTGTTAATTTCCCAGCTGCCCAGACCCTAAATAACCACATAGAAACTGTAAGAATTGCAACACTGCTTGACTATAACTCTAGTGTATTCCTAGTTAGCTCGTACATCTTGAATTAACCCATTTCTATTAATCTGTGTATCACCAGATGGTTGTAACCTACTGGTAAGTTTCTGTCCAGCATTGTCTCCTGAGGTGGCTACACTCTGAACTCTGCCTACTTTCTCCCAGCATTCAGCTTAGTTTTCCCGCCTAGCTCTATTCTGCCCTGCTATAGGACCAAAGCAGCTTTATTCATTAACAAAACACATTCACAGCATACAGAGGGGAATCCCACATCAAAACAGTATTTTAAAAACTCATATTTATAAAAGTAAATAAATAATGTACAGAACTAAATAAGTAAGTGTCCAGGTTTGGAAGATGGTTCTGTGGGTAAAGAGTCTGCTGCACAGGCATGAGGACCTGGGTTCGGATCCCAGTCATCCGTATAAACACTGGGTGCAGCTAGCTCTAACCTCAGAGCTACAAAGGCAGACAGGTGTGAACTCTCTGACCAGTCATGCAGCTGAATTGATGAGCCCCACATTCAGTCAGAGACTTACTATTTTCTAAAGTTTTTACAATAAGCATTTATTGCTGTTTTTTTCCTAAAGCAACACCAAGTTCATGTAAATATTTCCTGACCAGTGCCAAAATCCAGCAATAGGTGCATGGTTGTCTATGACCCCTGCTTTCTGTGAAGATCAACTCATCCCTAGGCACAGACTCAATGGCAGGTTGTCAGAAGTGCTGTTCTCAAGCACAGAACACAGACCTCTCAGCATCTCCACTGCATCATTAACTCATTTGATGAGAGGAATACAGAGTTCAGTTCACACCTACTGCATTAGGCTGCTCTGTAATACCAAGGGCCAACTCAAGAAATTGATCATCAAAATAACAAATAATCCAATAAAAAATGGAGTACAGACCTAAACAGAGAACTCTCAACAGAAGAATCTAAAATGGTTAAAAATGCTCAACATCCTTAGCCATTAAAGAAATGCAAATCAAAACAACTCTGAGATTCCATCTTAGAATGCTCAAGATCAAAAACACTGATGACAACTTATGCTGGAGAGGTTGTAGGGTAAAGGGAACACTTCTGCATTGCTGGTGGGAATGCAAGCTGGTACAACCCCTTTGGATGTCGGTGTGGTAATTTCTCAGAAAATTAGGAAACAGCCTTCCTTAAGACCCAGTAATACCACTTTGGGGTATATATCCAAAGGATGCTCAATTGTGCCACAAGGACATGTGTTCAACTATGTTCATAGCAACATTGTTTGTCACAGCCAGAACCTGGAAACAACCTAAATACCCCTCGGCTGAATAATGGATAAGGAAAATGTGGTATATTTATGCAATGGAGTACTGCATGGCAGAAAAAAAAATAACGACATCTTGAAATTTGCAGGCAAATGGATGGAACTAGAAAATATCATATCGAGTGAGGTAAACCAGACCCAGAAAGACAGTTATCATATATACTCTTTCATAAGTGGTTTTTAAACATAAAGCAAAGAAAAATCAGCCTACAAATCACAATCCTAGAGAACTCTGTCTGCTTTCAAAGTCTTCACTATATATATTTTCTAAAAATTACGATTTTTTCTGTATTTTTTTATATCCATTCTCTTTTATGCCTATAGCTCTGTCCTTCCAGGAGACTCCGCTGTTAATATTTACAGAGAATTCGTATGTGTTAAAAAAAGATCTTACCAAAGACTTGGATCTGGCATGAATACCTCTGAGTAGGAAATGGCCAGAGATGAGGTAATCAATGACAGTTGGGAGAACCAAATTACATTAAAAGAGAAGATAGATATGCTAATTACCTTAATCATGGCATAACTTCACAGTGTGCACATGTAGCCATAAAAAACATGCTGTGCACTGTAAAGAATACAGAGTTTTTGTCAATTATACTTAAATAAAACAGGAAAATTAAAACTAAAAAACAAAAGCAATATAAGGTCATGCTCAACCTCCCTAGCGATCAGGGAAATGCAAATCAAAACAACTTTGAGATATCATCTTACACCTGTCAGAATGGCTAAAAT
>NW_004949096.1:588895-594943 GCF_000317375.1 Microtus ochrogaster | reverse complement strand
GCCTCTGCATGCTCATCTCATTGGTGTGCACAGCCCAATGCCTTCCCGCCTCTGCACGCTCATCTCTTTGTTAGCTTGGAGCTGGCCATGGTAGAAATATTTACAACCATGCAAATGGAAAATACCACACACAGACACACAGCACTTGTTTGTTGTTTTGTTGATTGCCCAGACCTCAAAGAGTAGTGAAGAAAATGTTAATAATGTTGATTAAACCTAAAATGGTGCCATCCTTGCCTTCTCTTTCTCTTCTTCTCAGCTATTACATGAGACACCAGAGGGGCCGGCTTTTTTATTGTTACGCACTCCACTAAGGAAGCAGGTGGATGGTGCTCTAATGTGTGGCTTTCCTGTGCCATCCATGTTGTGAAGACAGACGCCTCATTGCTGAATCTGATTGGAATCAAACATGTCCTTATGGTTGACCACAAATCAGGAAAACTCAACAAAAGCATTTTGTCATCAAATGACAAAAGGTTTACAGTAACATGTGTTATGTGTTTTCATCTTCACTTGTAAGCTGTAAGCTTTAAATCTTTTATATCAGTAAAAACTATAATAAGTCATTTTCTCTATAAGGTGAGTTGTTGAAAATTTAAAATAACATTGCATAGATAGATTCCCACTTTAATCTGATAATTATTTAAGGACAACTCTTCAGGGATTCCCAAGAAACTCCAGGAAGAGCAGCATTTCAGGCCTTTTTATTTTAATATTTTGTGAATATCTTATCACCATCACAAACCAAAATATCTAAGTTATTGACTCGGGTAGTATGACATTTAATATTTTCCTGTGGTATTTAGACATGAACTTACTAATAGCTAATATATGCATGAGATCATGAGATGGTTTTTCAACAGTATGAGAAACTAAGAGATGTTTATTCTCTTAAAATCAGACTAAAAGAAAACGGAATCTAGAAATAGATTTAATTAGTATGGTTCATAAAGTATGTAAAAGAAAAAAATTCCTGTGTAAAAAAAATCACACCCACATCAAAATTAGCATCACTGAAGCTATATGAGATATTGATTTATAGTCTATATACATCACAGGGAAACATTCTAAGAGAAACACTATGAATGGTGCTTATTGTTTTAAGTCACGTGATAAATAAACCTAAATAGTGTCAGAAACATGCCTTTGTCCCCATTCTTTTAAAGATGCTTCAGGCTCTGGATGTGTCTTTTAGGTAGCTCACCACAGATCACTCTGGAGTTTAGAAACTCCCTTGAACATGAGCTAGAATGCAAAAGCAACTTTCTATACCAGAAGCGTTCTTGGAACCTTGAGAACTATCAACCACAGCGTCTTTTCGGCGGTGTGTGCATGCTTAACATATCACAAGATGTATACTCCACCATCATTGCTGACTCACGTACCTAGCTCCAACGATGAGCACCAGCACTACAAAACCAGCTTGGTTCACTCTCACCCTTCACTCAGTCCTTGAACTATGACCTCCTAAGAGGGAGGTAGGGGGGGAAGTAGTGTGGGGAGCTCTCCTTTACAAATCTGACACCTCTGACTTCAGGCCCGTTTCCTGTCTTATTTGGCTATTTCCTATATAGGTAAGGAGCAAGGTTTGGATTGTGACATGTAAATACATATAATAGTGAGTCAGTGTTAAAGGTCGTCCAGACTTAAGGCTGGCAGATGGCTCAGCCAGTGAAGGGCTTGTTGTGCAAGTACAGAATTTGAGCTCAGTTCCCAGACTTCATGGAAAAAGCCACTCTTGTTCACGGCACTTCGAAGGCAGAGACAGGCAGGTAAATCACTACGGCTCATTGGTCAGCCAAGAGAGCTGAATTATTGACTTCCCGGCCAGTGAGAAATCCATAGCTCAAAAACAAGTAAAATGATCAAAAAGTGAACAGCATCCTGAGAAAGTACACCTGTGGTTGACCTCTGGCCTCCACAAGCATGCACATGTAACTGCACATGCATGAACACACACACACACACACACACACACACACACACACCGTCACCCAGACTTTAAAGAACACAATTTATATATGCTACTCTTACTATATAAGACACATGATCATCATTATCTTAATTGATGAATAGCCATTGGGTTCATACACACAAATGAACTTCCTCTGCAAATAGGGCTCCTCCCCAGCCCCAGCTATAGAGGTCAGATTCATTACATGTAAAAACGCCTGACTCTTCAGGTACTGAAGGTATTAGGGGGAAAGCAATCTGCCCTGAGCTCTGTGGCTGTATGTGGTAGAGCAGGTTCCATATGGATTGCTTGTCCAGAGAGTGTTCCATCCTCTCTGTTTCAGAGGCTTTGGGAATCCAGGCTCTGGGCATTTTGGGTTGAGTGATTCAAAGTGCAGAGGGGTGACCATTACATTCCAGAACACAGGTGATGTGGGAGCGGTAAGAGCCAACACTCACTCAGGGATTCTGCACACACAGGAAGAGTGGGTACCGCTGACTCGGGGAAGCCAGCAGATAGATGGATAAGGACTGATGGATGGACAAGACTCTGAAACCAAATGTCACTTACAGGAGCTGTTATTAAAAACGGCAAGACTATTTACAGCATAGGCAGTTTTCCAAGTTTAGGCCAGAATTAAAGCAAACAAACAAAAACAAAGGATACACTAAAAATAATGGAGTCTCTTGCTGAACTCAATCAGAGAAACAACAAACATCAAAATAAGATCAGAAGAGTTCTCCCTTGGGGTCCGCATGGAAATTGCTATCGATGTACCCTCCTGATTTCCATAGCTTCTAATTTCTTCTCTCGGTGATTGGAAACCAAATATACAATTTTATCCTCCTTAATTCCCTCTGACTAGGAGTTGGGAATTTTCAATACCACAGCTAATTAAAGACACATTAGTAGAGTGAAGGCTTCTCTGCAGCTCCCCTGACATGGAAGGGTTAATCACATACATTTACCATCCTTACTTAAGCAAGAATAATAAGGGCAAGGAGCTGGCCTTTATGGCAACCTTTCTGAGATGATGCCTCTTCTTCAAAGCACAACAGTTTAAAAAAAAATTAAAAGCCATGCAAATGGAGATGAATGGTACGCAGGCCACTGAGGTAATTAAAAATGTATTTCCCATCTCCTAGTAATTGAATTGTGTACAAGCTGCAAGTTAATGAGGTCATCTACCCTCAAGCAGTGACAGGAAAGCAGGAATAATTATCTTTCCATTTTTTCCTATGTAGCAATTAATTTTAACCATTCGCCGACACCCCACTTCCACTCCCCTCATCCCAGTCAGTCAAAGTCATTGCTAAACTGAATTGACAAGCAATTGATACGGTGGCGGCCGGGAGGTGCCGAGGCAGGCAAGGTAATCAAGGGGCTGCAGCTGTTGAGGGCTAAGCGCTTCCAGGTGAACGTCGCCTGAGATTTCGCATTCTGCCACTCGGAGGACCCGGGACACACCGCGGTGGCTGACAGAACATCTGGTGCCAGGTGGGCTGGGAAGGGGCACCGCTGACTTGGGAAGGCAACAGAAGGATGGACACGGATTGATGGATGAACAAGACTTTGAGGCAAAATGTCACTTACGAAAACTGTTCTCCAAAAACAGGAGAGGAAATGTTTAGCCATCCGTTCAACTTGCGTTGAGTTTATGGGGATCATCAAACTTCCTGGAGTTTTAGGCCAGTTGTTAGGGCCCTGATGGCCAATTCTTCTAGAACTTGTGGTTAAGAAAAGTTCCTTCAGTCGTTTTGGTCAACGAATGCTCACTGTTGCTAGGCAGCCTCATTCTAGCCCAGCACAGCATTGAGAGTGATTTATTCCACATCCTCAGCAGTTGGGCTACATGGCCCAGAATGCATCATGTTTTGACAGGTATCAGTCTAGCTGATGTCTAGGCCAAACCCCAGGCTTGTGATTCCATCAATTCTTGTCTAACCAGTACAAGTGGAGAAAAGTATCTTAGCAGCTATCTAAGAGACGAGAGCCCTGCGATGCTTACTTTCTTGGGTTAACTTGAGTGTACTAAAGACGCACAGCTAGCTAGCTTAGCATCATTTTTTTTATAAGTCTGAAAGGTGTTCCCAGGAAAAATGACATTAGCCTCAATCAGCTAAGTCAACAAAAAACATGCCCTTATTCAATGTTGGCAGGTACCATGCATCCGCTGAGTGTTCATGTGAGCAAAAATTTAGGAAAGGAGAATTTCCTCTTTCTTCTAGAATTAAGACACCTGTATCTCCTTACCCTTGAACACCAGAAATCTAAATCACTAGGCCTCCACATATTTATAACAGAAATCCTGAGGCATACCAGCTGTGACCTGGTTTTTACATCTTCACAAGCACACAGAGTCACACCGGTGGCTTCCCCGATCTTCCCGACCATATCTTGGGACTCCTTAACATCTGTAATTTCAGAAACTGCTTCTGTCAATTATCTGTCTGCTAATTAACTATTGCCCCCGTAATTACACCACGAGAACAATTCTATCATCTACCTACCTACATATCTGCTCATCTATCTATCTACACTGTAATTACATAGACCAATTCCATCAACCACCTATCTATCCACATACTATCTATCCCATTCTATTTACTAGCTCCATCATTTCATGAGCCTATTCCACCAACCCATCCACCCATCTATTTATCTATCTTATTGGTTCAATTTCTCTGAGAACCTTGACTAACAGAAGGCCTCAATCCATTAACCCATCTAGACTTACTTAGCATTTAAACAGATCTTTAAAAAAAATTTAATTAGTTGTACCTGTGTCTCTGTGTGGGTATATGCACATAAGCATAGGTGCCAGTGGAGGCTAGAAACATTGATTACCTCTAAGAGCTAGAGTTACAGGCAATTGTGAGCCACCCTAACATAGATGCTAAGAATCAAACTTGGTTACCCTGGAAGAGCAACAAACACTGTTAACCCACGAGCCATCTCCCTGGATCCCTACTCAGGTCTTAATGCCAAGTAGGGGCTTAGTACTAAGTCCTCTGAGAAAAAGCACTAAATGCTATGTATCAGCACCAGTGCTAAGTAAGTACTGCATACTGAGTAGTACTAAACCAAGCAGGAGTTTTTGGCTCAGCTTATTATTGTCCATATATAAGTATTGATAGAAAATTTACTCTTCATATGTCCTCTTACTAGCAATAACATTTGGCTACCTTGTCATGGGATGACCGGGTGAAGGGAAGGATCGAGTGAGGGTATCGCTGTCAAAGGTGCAACCTCTCTCTCGTTCTTTGAAGACATGCTGTCTGCATTACCCTTCTGCATGTGTCCAGGATAGTGGACATAACTCAAGTATCCAGAATCATCCCACTAAGTGGGCCTCAGTGACCATGGAGCTGCTCAGGAGGCTCAAAGTTAGCACTGGGAAGAGACTCCACCAGGAAGTCTGGGCTCCTAGGAGTCTTGCTGGAAAGAGCAGCTGTGCAGGAGGGCATGGTGAGACCAGGCTGAGAACTCACTTCCCCACTCTCCAGCCTCCACAGGCTTTCTGGAGAGAGCCACACCGGGTAGAATAGGCGACTGGAAATCACTTGTTCACAAATAATTGCATGAAATGGATTTCTTTTGGAGCATATACCCTAATAGTTTTGAATTGCCAAGGATTAGCTTGCCCAGAGCCTAATGAAAATTCTCAAAATCCAGACAGCAGGCATAGAGGGAGGGAAGTGTCTGTGTGGGGTGTGTCCTGGGTGGAACAGAAGGGAAAGGGATAGACCCTTTTCTCTTCGTTCATGAGGCTTTTATTTGACGCCTCATTCACTTAACGTCTATGTCATTTCCTCAAGGGAACCATACAGGAAAGGCCCCTTGAGTCCAGTACCACTCTGATTATTGTAGAGGTGACCTGGGACGATTCAGGGACCTGTGGCACAAAGGAGAAGCCTCCCTCAAGGCCTGCCTGGGATGGCAAACATGTTCCTACCTGAATCCCGGA
Source organism: Microtus ochrogaster (assembly GCF_000317375.1). Lineage (NCBI taxonomy): Eukaryota > Metazoa > Chordata > Mammalia > Rodentia > Cricetidae > Microtus > Microtus ochrogaster. Next base: position 589,022 of record NW_004949096.1, on the reverse strand, counting down.
ATAGCCCCAGAGTGGAAGTGTTCCTAATCTATTGTCAAGATGAACAATAATCACTCCAGGCTTCCTACTCCCAGGATTCAGTGCACACGGTCAGCAGATACACCCTGTATGTTCATAACTGCCCTAC
>NW_004949096.1:586217-588595 GCF_000317375.1 Microtus ochrogaster | reverse complement strand
GGTTGACTTCCTTCTACATGTGAGGAAGTTTATGCATCTCTTCACTTGGCTTTCATAGCAATCTTATCCAGTGTTAAATCCCACTTTCCAAATGAGAAAACCGAGCCTCAGAAAACAAAGGCTTCAGGGAGTTGACAGAGCTCCCCACTGGTCCTGCCCTGCATGGCATCCAGATGAATCAACACAGGCTGTGCTAGTTCAGGGCACTCCATACACACACGCCACCAGTGACTCACTAGCCACTGGCCATACACCAGTGCTTACATGACAGACAGAAGCTGGAACTCAGAGCCATGACTTGTCCAAAGTGACAGTCACCGTGGGTTAGAGATGAGACTGACAGCTGACAATATCTGCACATATATTCCCCATACCAGTAGGCCTTCTGGGTTAGGGCTGCTCAAACCTTGCAGCTACGAGTGCCTTACTGAGTCTCTGGAATTCTAACCTGCTGCTGCTTGCAACCTTCTTTGAGAAAACTGAAGAGTCCCAAGACAGGCCAGGACCGGAGTGGCAGGGGGGTGGGGTGGGGTGGGGAGTCCTGTCTGCCTCTGTGACACAGAGCTATGCAGCATCTCACATCGAGAGGCGAGGTTCCAGTCGGGCCCTGGGGAAAGGCTGCGACTGCACAGGTGTGCACACACGTGAGCACACATTCATGGAGCGGCTCGGAAACAGACGGTGTTGTTCTCGAAGGGCCCACCAGCAGGACACTCCGCTATCCCCTGCTGGAGACAAGCTGTTCGACCTCTGTGCTGATCCCTGGAACCAGTGTACAGGCGGACAGAAAGAAACCTGGCTTCATTTGGGCCAGGATTGCCCATGTGAGGGGAAACCCTCCCAGAACAACAGATTTCTCTGAGGAGAACACAAAAGGATGGACAGGTGGCTTTCCATGGAAAAGCAGCACTCACAACTGCCCCTCCAGACTCCAAGCCGCCTGGCCAGGCTGGAAAGGAAAGGACATTTGGCTTCAAATGGAGACGTACTTTGAGATGCAAAAGTACCTTTGGAACTGTTTGAGCATTTTAATTTAACCAATAAATAAAGGTTCTTGGAGGATGATGCAGGTGATCACAGTGAGGATTAGGCTGCTAATTATTAAGCAGAGAATCTTGGTAGCTGCAATTTATCGAGCACCTACTACCTGCTAGGAACCGTGATTTCCATTCCGTGCTTTTTCTAATTCGATCCTCCCAGGAGCCCCCGTGGTTGTTAATCTATGCATGTCCCCATTTTCAGCGGAAATGGATGCTGTAAGCATGGTTTGTATTCATTTTCCCAAAGGCTAGCTATCTAACAAACATAGAAGCTGGGGTTTAAATTGAGACTACTTTATTCCAAGTCTGTGGTGGATCTCTCCTCCTTACCCCACTCACCCCCTCAAGCACACACACACACACACACACACACACACACACACACGAATGTGAGGTGCATGTACACATATTTTAATGCATAAAATAATGTACCCCAAGCAATTAACTCTCCAAAAAGCAAGAACTCCAGGACAGACTCTGGCCTCTCTATTCAAAGGCTGACCTGACTGGAGGGCGGAAGGAGGTACCCACGGCATCCTTGTGCTCCTAGGTGAAGCCTGCTTTGCTTTGGATCCCATGTCTCCTTCCCTTCAGGAAACCCGCTCTAGCAATGAAGCTTTCTCTTGTATTATTCAGCCTCTCCACTTGAACACACAATTTTATTTTCCATATGCCTTTGTCTTTCTGTTCTTTGTATATTAAAAAAAATAATTAAGACTTCTGTCGACTGCACACTGTGTTTTATTGCTAAACTATCACATTGCTTTGGTCTATACTTGGTTCACCTTTCACAATCACCTGGCCCTGAAGCCCTGCCCCAGAACTTCCCAGCTATAACCTACGTGTCACTGCATCTCAGCATCTCTTTCCTCCCTCCAAGGAAACCAAAGGCTATCTGATAAGTCTGTGCTAACAATGGAAACCGCAACATGGCTTAGTCAGTTACCCCGTTCTTCCCAAACCTTTCTTTCTTCACAGGCAATCTCAGGGACCACAGACCTTCTCCCCAAAGGATTTCAAGCAGCTGTAGTTTGACTGAGAAAACTGCTTCTCAATGAATATCCCTGGGTAAATTGATACCACCAGCCCCTAACAACCAGACCTTTGAGTGAAACCTAAATGCTTTCTCATACTTTTAAACCCACGTGATCTTCAGTGTAAGCAGTAATAATTTTTATCTCAAAAATAGCTCATAGATGGGATGCTCTAAAAAGCTTCATGAAGCCGTCAGAGCCAGAGAGATGGCTCAACAGGAAACGTGCTTGTTATCCAAGTCTTACAGTACCTGGATCCTAAACACCTAAAAGCAGGGCACAGTGACATGCACCTTGCATTGAT
>NW_004949096.1:569073-586000 GCF_000317375.1 Microtus ochrogaster | reverse complement strand
TTGGTTATGTGTGTTTTCTGTAAATCTCCACCTTATCTTTTGACACAGAGGCTTTCCATAGACCCCAAAGGCAGACTAGCTGGCCTGTGATCCCCTAGGAGTCTCCTGTCTCTGCCTCTTAGTGCTAGGGTTACAGGTGTGAACTACTTGGCTTTCTGTTGCTGTGATCACACCACGACCAAAAGCAACATGTGGAGGAAACAGTTTATTGTTTCCTACAGTTTACAGTCCACCATGGAGGGGAGCTAGGGCAGGAATTTAAGGCAGACTGAAGCAGGACCATAGAGAAACACAACTTACTGGCACACATGCACTTCCTTAGCTTGCACGCACACACACACACACACACACACACACACACACACACAGAGGATTCATTTTTTAAAATTGTCAAGGGACTAAATTTAGAAAATAGGAGAAGTAAGATTAAACTTGCTTCTTTGATTTCCAACTAAATATTCTTTACTTTCTGTGGTTCCTAGCTGCCCTTCTTTGAGTCCAGAAAAGCCCAGTGGTATCAGTGGGTGAAGGGAACAAAAGAACCCAGGAGAGCCCAGAGAGGCAGGAGAGGCCAGTGAGACATCCCAAGATAATCTGAAACGCACCTTGCTTGCTCTGATTTACAGCAGTGTCTTCAAAGGATTTCTGAGTGCAAGACATTTGCAGTTACTAGGAGGGATGGAAATAATTACTTTTCATCTAAAAAAAAAGAATTGCAAAAACAAGGGGGATGCCCAATAAGTAGAGAAGGAGGCAGGAGAGAGGTAGGGGCAGGAGCTTGTCTACAGGACCAGGCTGAACCCTCTCAGCCGCAGCAATGAGGACAGCCTGCGTCCGCCGTCTGCACTCTGTGATTAAAGCAGCTGCAAATGAGTTTCAGCAAAGGTCTTTCCCCTCAAATTGAAAAGCCCCGTGTAATGGAATTTCATAGATGCTGCTTTGGAAATGACTTCATACCTCACTCTGTTGAAGGCTGAAAAGTGGCACACGCCATGAATCCTAAGAGGCTAAAGCACTCCTGGGGCTCAGCCACCCGACTGACACATCTCAGCACAGAGAGACACCATAGTCACCGCCCCAAGAGTAATGTCTTCTCTTCCTCCATCCATCGTTATCTACCTACAATCTGTCTCGTCCTGCAGCTACTCCCTTGTGTTACCAGCTGCACACTGGTCTCCAAGAGGGAGCACTCTGTCGTGGAGGGAGGAGAGAGAGTCTTAAGACTTAGGAAGCTACTGCAGTTACACAGCTCAGGAAACTTAGAAAGTGCTAGACTTGGAAGCCCCTCCACAAAGTTATCTGAACAGTTTGCAATTGCCAGAGCACGGAGACTCTTCCAAAAGCTCGACCTGAAGTAGTGCAGGGCGCCTTTGTGAGTCATCACCAAGGCTGGGGCTGCATTGCCTGTGCTCCTAGAAGTCACCCGTGCTCCTAGAAGTAACCCTAATCATCTCATTGGTTTGCCAAACTAGACTTAGATGCAGTCAGTTTTTGCCCAGGAGTTGGTGCTGTGTAGGACCTTAAATAGGTAATTGTTAACATGTTCCCAGGAAGTTATACAACACCCAAGTATACACATTTTGATTAAAAAAACTTTAGGATTCTAGACCGTGCAAGATTGTCAGAAGAAATGACAAAAACACAGATGGAGGCACGCTGCATGCCACATCGTTTTACAGAGAACCTGAGCGTTCTCAGGCCTCTCAGACACCACGGGAACTGCATTTCCTACGGGTCAGCAGACCTATGATGAAATTAGCGGAAGGCCTGGTTGATGACCATTTCCAGATAGCAAAAACATACTCATGGTGGCCAGAAATAATGTATCAGCAGCTGCTAGGAGCCAGGCACTACACAACACCATGTGTGGCTATCAGTCACACTCTCGGTTTGCTTAAGGTTAAACCACAGCACCCAGATCTATGAATTTAGCTAACACAAGGAGTGTGAAAATGACTTGTTCTCATTCATGGGGTCTCAGGAAGTACAGAGGAGGGTTAGGCATGGTCGGTACATGTGGAAGACATCTTCGAGCTAAGAACTGGGTATGCAGGAGAGAAAGCACACTGGAAACTGAGGGCACAGCATAGACAAAGCCCTGTAGAGACGGGAGTAACATGTAGAACAGAAACAGATAGAGCGGCATTTCTCACCTGTGGGTTACAGCCCCTTTGGGGATCTCATATCAGATATCTAGCACATCAGATACTTACATGATGATTCATAACAGTAGCAAACTTACAGTTAGGATTTAGCAACTAACGTTAGGGTTGGGGGTCACCACCACGTGAGGTTGCACCATTAGGAAGGTTGAGAATCACTGAGACAAAGGAAGCTTTGTAAGTCCGAAAGCCTGAAGCTAGGCTTCACAGGGAGAACAAAGGAATTTTGTCCTTATATGTAAACTTTATGCTATGAGAAATGTATGTATGGGAGGAGGAGACTGTACAACATCCCTCTGGCTGCATCATGGATGCCGTTTTGGAGGACCATGAGTGGCTTGCCAGAACCTATTTAAAAACCAAAAGAAGCAAGGTGTTGAAAACAGTGCCTGTCCCACAACCCAGAATCACAGAGCTAATGATGCAAGCAAGTTGGTCATTCAGGTCACCGGTCTTCTACCCTGTTGCACAGTAACAGTTCCCATTTTAAGGAGTGACGTCACCAGAGGAGTACATTGGGCAGCCAGGGCACACCCTATGACCAACCTGTCTGGCAAATGGCCCATCCATCAACCCAGACAACAGCGCTGACAATATTCAGAGTTACGGTACCAGCTCCAGCATTGGGGTTGTCAGCACCCACTTCTACCTTCATACCTTCCTTCTGCCTATGAGAGAAGCTTAAGAATGAGCTTTTAAAAAAAAATCCCACAATTTAGCATCCAGTCAGCGCTTCTGCACTATGTTTGGTTGGTGTGACTGAGGCCTGGCCACTCAAAGGACCCACCCGACTGAGGACAACCCTGGAAAGGACTTCACATTTTGTGGCAATTTATTCACTTAAAAATAGCTGCTCATTCTGCTATTTGGCATTCATTAATCAGTCCATACCTTCCCAAGATCACACATAACATGAAACTTTACACTGGTATCAGCGTTTTCTCTATGCCAGTATGGCCCACCAGAGCCTCTCTGCCCCTTGCCCTTCAATGGGTCAAAGAAGCTCACAAGCCCACCTTTCCCTCTGATTACGACTGTAAACATGCTACACATCCTCAGTTACACTCTTGCAGGAGCTGCATATGAGCCCACAAACAACCTTGGACCACATCATCAGCAACACTTCTGCAGGAGCTGCATATGAACCCACAAGCGTCCTTGGACCACATCAGCATGGACTGGTTTGGAGGGGTTGTTTTTTGTTTTAAGGTTCATTTTATCTTTTAAAGCATGTGTGTGCTTATGTGTCTGTGTGTGGTATGTGCATATGATACCATCCATGTGCCAGTGGATGCCAGAAGAGGGTATCAGATTCCCCTGGAGCTGAAGTTACAAACAGTTGTGAGCTTCCCAATATAGGTGCTGGGAAATGAACTTGGGTCTTCTGCCAGAGCGGCATACAGACCTAACTGATGAGCCATCTCTCCAGCCCCATAGGTTAGGGGCCTTAGCTACACATCAGAACTTTCCCCAAACTGAAGGCAGGGCACCTTAAATACAAGGGTGAAAGGAGATGGACAGATAAAAAGCCAGGGCCAGGTGATCACCGTTAGCCATTTCTAGCTAGCAGGGCAAAGTCGTAACCGGTAAAGGGAAGAATCAGCTCTAAGGTGCCTATGAATCCTAGCTTCTTCTTGAGTGAGATCATGGTACTTGATCAGCACACAGCTTCATTTTCCCTTTGGGGACATAATTCCCTGGGTAGTTTTTCCCTTAGAGGAGGCCACGTGACTTCTGCCCAGCAGAGGGTGGGTGGGAACACAGGTCTCATTACTCTGTCAAATCCCCCTCTCTGTCTCTCCTTCCTCCCTATGAATGAAGAAGACTCTCAAGGATTTAGGCACCGGCTCTGCACCAGGGCATTCCATTCCCCTGTCCTGGGGACCACTGTCAATGTCTGGAGACATTTCTGGATGTCTCACAAGAGAAGAAGTGCCGCTAGCATCTACTGCTTGAGACCAAGGGAGCCAAATATCATTCACAGCACAGACCAGCCCCGCCACATGAAGGATCAGCCAGACAAAGAGAAACTTCACCCGAAGGGGCCGAGCTCTGGGGGAGCTTGTTGAGTTACTGCAGGGATCAGAGGAGCAGTGTGCTCTCCCTGACACCCATTAACCTGGGCCAGCCTAGGAGCTGAGCAAGAAATAAACTTCCACTGTGGGAAGTCACTGAGCTCTGGGGATAATCCATCGCAGCACCTAGTGCTGTTGCCTTTAACAAACCGGTGGAGGTGAGCATTTGTGTGGAGGACAAATATTCCAGCCACACAGCCATTCACTTGATTCCACTGTGAAGATCACAAGGCTGAAGACATTCAGGGCGGTAGATGCTCCTGCTGTAAGCCATGAGGCCCCGGGGGAGATAGCTAAATAAAATCCAAAAAGCAGTGGGTAGCTCATCCCTCTTACCTTCTTTGGGACCCATGGGGATGACTCTAGGAAGAACCTCTTAGCAGGTCAGCCGGAGTACAATGGGAGTCTAACACCTGTCCCAGAAAGATAGGAAAGGACCCAAGAGCAGCCCAAGGCTGAGCCAGTACCGAATTCCATTCTCCTCTTGCGATTGCCCTTTTTGTGTGTGACAGGGACTAGCTGGCAATAATCAGCAAGGTCCTTTTAGTGTATGCTCTGGTCTTGCTGTGAATAATCAGATGATTGGTTGTGTATATCCTTTTTATGGCTGTTCATTATATCGCCCTAACATAAGGTAATTTAATTTCAGTGGGATAATTAGGGTCTCTCTAATCTAACTGATAGTCTGACTGAAATGAGATTCTCAGAGGGAGATTTGTGTATCAGGAGGCTGGTGACCTCCGGCCCCAATTTTCGCACAATGTATTAATCTGACAGCCCGACTTCCCAGGCTAACGCTATCCGGAGGTTCTGCAGTCTGTGGGTCAGAATGCACTCGCCAATGGGATTACGTTATATGTAATGAGATTTCCCTGGGCTCAGGGAGGCAGATCACAGTATTTTAACTGAGACTTTCACATCGGCTGGTACCTCTATGTTAACTCAGCCCCTGAGACACAGGTGCACTGATGGGGAAGTGTGTTTCTGTAGGGAGGGGTGGAGACACTGCTTAGCAGGAGACATAGAGATGGTGCCTTGTGACACACTGTCCTCCTGCAGGATCCCAAAGGCACTCCACCCTAGCTGAGGTCCACAGGAAAGTAGCCTGGCTCTGACTTGTTCCCATAGCAGGGGAGACATAAAGAATTTGCTCGCTAAGTCTGGGGTGGACAAACAGTAAAGAGAGTCATGGAAAGAACTAGAAGAGGCTCAGTAGGGACAGGACAGTATTCTAAGTCCTCACATGTGCTTCCCAGTCCTCAAAGGTCCCCAGTGCCTAACCTGACACATCTGTCCCCAGTCATCTGAGACAGAGTCCTGGCTCTGTGGAGTTCACCAGGAGCTCACCTGCACCAGACAGTGGTCGGGCACCAGACAGACAAAGGGCACTCCTGATCCTTACGTTCCTCCAGTTATAGCACTCAAAATTCTGCATACATTTCCTTTATGTTTCTATTAGAATCTAAATAAAAGGGGGAAATCTATTTCTTTGGAAGAAATAATTTTTTTAACAAGATGACAATTGTGAGGGTCCATCTGGTTCCCTCCATTTTCTCTGTTGTTTGAAAGTCCAGAGATCGATGCCATGCTCCATCACAGAAACAGCATTGCGTGAGTTTCTTCTGTTACTTCCCTTATTTCCTACTTTCTTGGTTTTCTATTTCTAATAAAAAAAACATTTGCTTAAATGAATTATATTTGGCAAGCTATGCTAAGTTCATTTTGGAATGAATATATCTTTAAAAAAAGGATACAAGCATGAACTGTGAAAGCCCTTTTGGTGAACCCTTTAGTGGGGATGGGCTATTTAATACATGTTGTTAACAGACATTTGAGCATGACACATTGACCCTCTTCTAAGCAGCTCACGGGAAGCTCTACCAGCATTTCCATTTTATGGGGTGTGTGTGAGTGAACGTACATATGAAGATCACAGTTGATGCTGAGCTTGTCTTTCCACCGTAGACAGGATCCTAGAGCTCATGACTCAGCCACACTGCCGAGCCGTCAGTCCCCAGTAATCCCCCCTCTCCACCCCAGTAGCACTGGAACTGGCGAGGAGCACTTGTGGTCCATCTCTCCTGCTATTTTGTCATTGAGGCTGGCAGCCAGCCTGCTCTGCCTGGCCTGAGCTGTCATAGGCACCTCGCTTTAGAGGTAGAGAAAAGCCTTTGCCTCCAGCCCTGGGTATCTGTCTCACAGCGTAATGGGAGGGCCTTACAGACCATTGCTTGGAGAGTCTCACATCCTCCCGCTCCTGAGGCACAAACTCTCTTTGAGGGATGGAGGCCGAGAGGTCAGAGGGACAAAAGAAAGGAATGTTTCAAAAGCCAGTCTTGACCAAGGAAAGCATTCTGCAGGCTGCTTGGGGAACCCCAGGGGACGCCCCATTTCTTACTTGCACTCTTGCAGCTCACATCAGGTTGGCACTCATTTCTGCGATCTCAAATCTCTCACAGGTCCTCACCTTTGACCCACAGCAAACCACCTACCAGGCGATCCCATCTCATCTCTGCTGGGCGTGGAAGGCTGGAGGCCAGAATCTGGGCTGAGACACCGCCGTTCCAGCCCAGAGATGCTCAGATTAGGACGGTATGCCAATACTTCAGGAAAAATTGCAAGACACATAAGAATTCCATGGAAGAATCCCTACTGCATTGGCTGAAGCATTGACGTGTGCTGATGAGGTGGAAGAAGCAGGGAGCGACAAGACAAAGCTGGCTGGACATGCTCAAACTTCCTTGTCGGAATGGGGTCTGAGATAGCCAGTTTCCTTTGTGAAAGATGTAAAGAGTGTGTGGATCCCGGATTTAGAAAATCTAAAGTCCTGTGCAAAGGCGGAAACTGGGCAAAATCCTCTTTGAGGGAAGGCAGCTGGGAGGTCACAAAAGGCTGGAATGAGCCACACCGCTCAAGATCAGGAGCTAGAATGTTCTAGTAGCTGGAGTAGTTTAAGGAAGGCTGTGGCATTTGTGGAACTATGCATCACTTCCTATTGCAGGTAAGGAAGGGAAGATGAAGGCAATAGTAGACCGTGAGGCAACAGGAATCATTTCTGTTAGGTCTGTTTACCCTCGCGTCATTTCTATTGCTATAATAAAACAACTTGGCAATTGGGGGCACGGAGTGGGATTGTGAAGGGGAGTGGGGAGGAGAACATGAGGGAATAGGATGGTTGAGTTGGGGGGAGGGACAGAGAGGGAGAGGAAGGAAAGAGATATCTTGATAGAGAGAGCCACATTCTGGTGCTAGGGAAATTCCCAGGAATCCACAAGGATGACCCCAGCTAAGACTCCTAGCAATAGTATAGAGGGTGCCTGAACTGGCCTTGCACTGTAATCAGATTGATGACCGCCTTAATTGTCATCATAGAACCTTCATCCAGTAACTGATGGAAGCAGATACAGAGATCTACAGCTAAGCACTGGGCTCCTGGAGTTCAGTCAAAGAGAGGGAGGAGGAATTATATGAGCAAAGGGGTCAAGATCATGACGGGGACACCCACAGAGACAACCGCCCTGAGCTAGTGAAAACTCAGACTCTGGACTGACAGCTGAAAAACATGAACGGGACTGAACTAGGCCCTCTGAATGCGGGTGGCAGTTCTGTGGCTTGGGCAGTCTATGGGGCTACTGGCAGTGGGACCAGGATTTATCCCCAGTGCATCAACTGGCTTTTGGGAGCCCATTCCCTATGGAGGGAAACCTTGCTCAGCCTTGATTCAGTGGGGCTTGCTTTCTGCTTCAACTTGGTATGCCAGACTTTGTTGACTCCCCATGGGAGGCCTTGCCCTTTCTGAGGAGAGGATGGGGTTAGGTGGGGGGGAAGGGGAAGTGGCAAGAGGGGAGGGAGGGGGAACTGTAGTTGGTATGTAAAATAAAAATTAAAAAAAAACTTAAAAAATCATCCTGACAAAGAAGAACATAGGGAGAACGGGTTTGTTCCAGCTCACAATTCCAGGCAACCGCCCATCACTGCAGGGAGTCACAGTGCAAAGACTTGGAAGCTACTCACATCACAGCAGCTGAAGCAGAGAGAAGCGGGTCCATGCGCTCTTCCCCTCTCTCACTCTGCTCAAGACCTCTGCCTAGGGAACTGGGACACCCACAGTAGGCTGGATTTTCCTACATTCATCGGCAATCAAGTCAGTCCCACCCATGGGTCAACCTGATGCAGACAATTCTTCAGTCAAGGATCTCATCCCCGGGGGCTCTGGGCTGTGTCAAAATGACAATTAAAAATTAACCACCACACAACCTGTGTGTTCTTTCTCTTGATCAAGACCCCAAGATGGTATAACAAAGAAAATTAGTAGAGCATGATACATATCTTGCAGTGAAGGATTGAGTTTGTCATGTTGATTTTCTTCTCATGAACCACAGGGATATCAAGGCCATGCTCTTCACTGCTGGGCATCCCAGGATCCCACGGCCACCCCTCTGTACGCTGCCGTGTTCTTGTCTTCTACTCCCCTCATATTTACCCAACTTCAAGCACACCATTCTGGTGCCTGTCATGGGGTATGCTGGCTTCTCCAGGGTGGATTTCTTGTTTTCTGCATAGGATGCTATGTGGGTGGCTTTTGAAAATGATACCAAAGCTACAGGATTCAGTGTCGGGGAACTATTGCCTTCTGGGGCTCTCTAAAGACTACACCAAGAGGTGGGGTATATAATCTAGTGGGGCTATGTCAATTAGCCCATTTTCGGTGCTGTAATGAATTACTCAAGGCTGAGTAGCTTTATAAAGAAAATAGTTTCATTTAGCTCACAGTTCTGGAGAGTCGGGTCATGGCAGTATGACATTATCAGCTCTGGTAGGGAAACCACGGTGGGGGGAGGCACCATGTCAAACTGGAGCATATGCCAAGCCAGGAAGTGGGAGAGAGCATGTTGGACCCCTCCTTTTAAAGGTCCCAGCACCTCACCCCTTTTAAGATCAAACAGATGAATCTTTGGAGGACAGATCACAGTCTAAACGATGACAATTATTATAGTCTCCACTCTAATGACTCACTGTGTCTGCAGCCATAGTAAAGGGATCTGAAAACTCTATTCCAGCTAGGCTTCATGTTCATCTACTCATCTCCCTACTGAAAGACTCAGAAAGATGAGCTGCTCACTCAAACATCCCTAGCCCTCACTCCCCCATCCCTGTATCTCTCAGGTTGTCACAGAACAGTAAGCCATTCAATTCCTCTGAGTGAAAAGACAAGTTAGGATGTGGTCGGACTCTGCTTCATCACCAAAAATCACGGGTCATCGCCAGTGAGGCTCACTCTTATCGACTCTTTTAATCCAGTGAGGAAACTGAGGCAGAGAGCATGTTCTTTGAGCCACAAAGCTAACGAAAGAGCAGAGAGCAGATGGCCCGCCGAGAGCAGTCATGCTGTCTCTCGGTGAAGCAAGGCTGCTCCCTGTAGGCGAAGTAAAGCAGATTTTCTTCTGTTTGTTTACTTTCTGCTAACAAGTAAAATAAAATATAGATATAATCAATCCACACACCATGCTAGGAAAAAACACAAAGCAAACAGATCCAGATTAAGTCAACAGGTTACCTGTTCCTCCTCCTTCCCACGTCCCAGCCTGGAGAAACGTAAGGAGAAGTCTGAACAAAGTGATCCAGTCAGGCAAGGGTGAGCACAGCCTGGAGAATGAGCAGAGGCAGGAGTCTAGCCAAGGAAGGAGAGACACGCTCCCCGTGACTAAGGACACTCTCTGGAGGTGTTGTGTGCTACAAGGGAGACTGCAGGATGCAAGGCCACCTTGTGCCACTGGGCTGTCATCCTCCTGCGGATCCCAAGCCTGGGTTCCACCTCTCCAGGCTCTGCCTTGACTCTGGGAGTCCCAGAACATGACTCCCTTTCTAGATGCTTCCCATTTGGTTTCCTGGGCGGGCGATCCTGGATGTTTAGAAGGCAGGAAGATGGGAGACAAGGCTTTTCCTTTCCTAATGAACTCTTCCTTCTCCGAGCTCTGTCTGCTACTCTTCTGCCACAGGCCTTACAACAGCTTTTACAGGTTTCTCCATCCCCCCTCCCCACCCAGACTGAACCTGTGGCTGTTTCCTTGTCCTCGGTGCTCCAGTATCTCAGCACCACCTGGGCTCCCGTTCTCCATACTCCTGGCCACTCTGTAACAGTCTCCAGCCCTAAACACAAGAACACTATAGATGCTAATCCCCACACAGTACTGCTACCTCCTCTTGCTCTTTGACTTCTTCCAACACCTATATCATCAAATCTCCATGTTGAGAGGATCATGTTTTCCTGCCTGGTCCTTATTGACACATTCCAGATGTCACACCCGTAGCTGTTAGAAAAGACGCTTCGGGAATTGCCGACTCCTCCGACCATCTATCTTGTCTGGCTTTGGGACATCTGCGCTGACCATCTCTGCACTTAGTGGACAGTACAGTCAGCCATCGTACTTGTCATACGGCACTACAAAACAATCTTTAGGATGAATTAAAAACCCTGAGGCTGAGGCCACAGGGCTATTGGCGCAGGTGTATCTGAATAAAAGCTGAGGCACCGCCACAGCAGCCAGCACCCCATGCTCCCCTCGTTCTGCGCTCTTTTTCATGCAGCGGTCTGTCCTGGACTCTTTGGGATGTGTTTTCTCCTTCATTGTCTCCTGTTCTCCCTTCTCCCCCCCCTCCCTTTTAAGATGAGAGGCCACCTATTAAAAAAGTCTCCTATTCCTGACCTAGTCCACCTGGGCTAGTGGTCTAGCCTCATCTCAGCGATGAGAGTCTAACGCTTTTAAGGGCCTAACCTCCTTGTTAGCTTGGCCCACTTCACTCGGCCCATCCTCACACACCTCACCAATTCCTCTCTAACTCTCATGGTGCGGCCCCCAGAGACGGAGACACCCTAGAGGACCCTGCTGTAATGGTCACTTAGGAAGAGGTGGATTGCCTCCTCCAGGGCTGACATACAACTACTAGAGAAGACTCCAAAACCAAGAGAGCTGAAGCTCAGGGGCTTCCTGGCTTCCCTGTCCATACTCACACTCTCAGACGGTTTGATGAAACTGTCTAAGAGTAACTAATGCACAAGTACATTTCAGTTTCAGTTCGAATAACACCATAGGCTTAAGGGCAAAGCTTCAACATCGTTCAGAAAACAAATTGACAATGTCAATGTAGGAGCTAAGTAGGAACAGACCACCCAAAGGAAGTTCTTTACTTCCAACCATTACCACCTGCCAGAGTAGGACTCTGAGTTGTAGATAGGATCACCTGCCTGCATACACTCACCAGGACATCCCTACACAAATGTCAGCCAATCAGAGGCCCTGAACCTCAGAAACCCCTCACCCCAACCTTTACTACTTAAAAAAAAAAACCAACTCTGAGCTCAAGGCTCTCTGTTTATTCCAATACGTTGGACATGTGGAGAGACCGAGTTTGCAAACTTGCGTAAAATAAAAGCTCTTTGCTTTTACATACAGGACTCGGTCTCCTGGCTGGTTTTGGGGGGGGCTTCCTAACAGTCAAATTGTTAGCTTCAAATGTTCCATTTAAATTGGTTCTGATTTGACTGTCAAGGATAAGATAGAGGTGGAGAAAACGCAAATGATCTCTCTCTCTCTCTCTCTCTCTCTCTCTCTCTCTCTCTCTCTGTGTGTGTGTGTGTGTGTGTGTGTGTGTGTACACGTGTGGAGGTCAGAGGTCAACCTCAGCTCTTCCCCATCACTCTCCATCTTATCTTTTGAGGCAGGGTCTCTCACTGAACCTGGAGCTCAGGGATGGCTAGATTCTGGCAGGGAAGCCCCCAGGGGTCTTCCGTCTCTGCCTCCTAGCACTGGCATTCCAAATGCTGTCAGCCTTGCTGGGCTTTTAAGGATTTCAGCTCCTAGTCCTTGAGCTTGCCTTCATCACCCCACCCAACTCACAAGTGACTGTGTTTTAGGGTGAGCAGTCAACAAATACCAAGTATATGCATATTGTCAAATGCCTCCTTGAGGGATCACCCACACTTAACTCGTGCGATCAGTCCTCAGGACAGTAAAACCATCGCCAACAAGGTCCGGAGTCTCTAACAACTGAGCCCCTGTCCCCCAGGCACCGGTGGAAGAAGCGGGTGTCACCTCACAGTTCACCCGCAGGGTTGTACACCACCTGTCTCCCCTCACTGGCCAGTCCCCAGTTCTAGCCTGGCACGCCTCCTCCACCGTTTGGCCCTGAATACACTTCGGGATAAGTTCCTCCGCTGTGATAAGCAGGGCCCGATCTCTGACAGCTGTTCCCCGCTCTTCATCATCATCTGAAACAATCAGGAAGCATTAGAGAGTACTTTTCCCTTTACAAAGGTGATAATTAGATAACAAGCTGAGATTAAAGTAATTACAGTCAGACAGCTGGCGAGGCAGTACAGTCATGTTGAAATATTGTTGGTACTTCAGCATCTGGTTCTAATAACGGCATAGGCTAAAGGATTTTACATTAATTACAAAACATAATTTAATATAAATACATTTAATTACAATTGATGAGCGATAAACTGTTCAAGGATGACTTAACCCCTTCCGTGTGTCAAAGTGATGGGCAAACTGTGGCCCCCCTCTTTCAGGCAAACCCTCCACAACTCCCTGACCCGCTCTCTCGGAGGAAGCCGCCTCACTGAAGGAATGTTTCAGGCTAGGATGTTGCTGAGAAGGCCTTGGGTGTCCCACGCATGCGCAGTGCTCACTACCCTTGGAACACCCACAGAGAAGGCTGTGCAGCAGCCAGGCTTGATGCCATGCCTGGTACTTGAAAAATGAAGCAGTGTCAGCCTTTCCTCTTGGTCCCTCTGTCATGCAGTGTTGGCGTTGCTCCTGATGGTCAGTCTATGTGCATCCTATGAAAGTGTCGTGTTCCCTTAGGAGATGGTGTTTGTGTGTGCAGGCACATGTATGGGTGCAACTTTTTACATGGGTGCTGGGGATCTGAACTCAGGTCCTCATGCTCGTTCAGCGGCAAGCACTTTACTGACTGGATTATCTCCCAGCTCCTCCCCTTAGTAAGTATTTAAAGGTGAATCCAACTTCTTTACTAAAGCAGGGGCGGAAACATCCCTAGGTCCAACAGTCAGGGTCCTGCCGCCACTGGAAAATCAGTGTTTGAAAACACCTGAGGTCCAAATGAGGAGCAGAAGGAGGGAGAGCATGAGCAAGGAAGTCAGGACCACGAGGGGTGCACCCACCCACTGAGTCAGTAGGACTGATCTAATGGGAGCTCACCAAGGCCAGCTGGACCGAGACTGAAAAAGCATGGGATAAAACTGGACTCTCTGAACATGGCAGACAATGAGGGCTGCTGAGAAGCCAAGGACAATGGCACTGGGTTTTGATCCTACTGCATGTACTGGCTTTGTGGGAGCCTAGCCTGTTTGGATGCTCACCTTCCTAGACCTGGATCCGAGGGGGGAGGACCTTGGACTTCCCACAGGGCAGGGAACCCTGACTGCTCTTTGGACTGGAGAGGGAGGGGAATTGGGGGAGGGGGAGAGAAACGGGAGGCAGGGAGGAGGCAGAAATTTTTAATAAATAAATAAACAAATAAATAAATAAATAAATAAAAACACCTAAGGTTCTACCTGAGACAAGGCATTATTCTGGCAGAAATTCTCCCTTACAAGCTACAGATCTGAATCCTTACCTCCAGAACTAGCTGGGACTACCTTGGGGTTCCTGTTGTAACAAATTGGGGTCACACAGACACAGTCTCCACTAGACAAGGACATAACCCTCATTAACTGCAGCAGGCCCTTCCAGATGCCCCTCTTCAAACGGGAGACATTTAAAAGTCACAATAGCTAAATGTTGCTAAGTCACAGTTACAGTGAGGTGACCCAGACAGCAACCCCAGAAAGGCCTAAGGCTGACTCTTCCTAAGAAAGGGTGTGTGGCCTTGAGAAGCTGGAAAATAGCCATCAGATTTCCCTCTTTGACAAATGATAGGGCATTACAAATTACCTCAAATAATGTCTTTGCCATTTGCTGTGGGTTTTCAAAGTGTAGTGCACAAGTCTGTACTAGAAAAGAGACAGTTTGCCAGGGTGGGAAGATGCTCAGCTTAGTACTTGCTAGGTAAGTATGGGACCCACGTTCATATCCCAGCACCTATGTAAAACCATCAGGCATGGTAGCACATGCTGCAATCCCAACATGGTGGAGCTCAGAAAGAAGCATCCCAGGGGCCAGTTGGTGAGCTCTAGGTTCAGTGAGAGGTTCCGTTTCAAATAATAAGGTTGCGGATCTCCGTGAGTTCGAGACCAGCCTGGTCTACAGTGCTAGTTCCAGCACAGGCTCCAAAACCACAGAGAAACCCTGTCTCAAAAAACCAAGAAAAAAAAATAAGGTTTGGTAAGAAATTGAGGAAGATACCCAACATGATGGCCTATGACCTCCACATGTGCATAAACACAAACACTAAACAACACACATACACACGAGACAGAGAGAGAGAGAGAGAGAGAGAGAGAGAGAGAGAGAGAGAGAGACTCTAAAAGAAGGTTATTCTGTATACCCTCTTGCTAAGAGAAGAAACCTGAGCTTCCTAGCGTGGAACTCTGCGATCTGAATGGGAGCCCTTGACAGGTTAAGCTCCTTTAAAGTGAGGAAGGAGGTGGGACAGAAAGCAGCCAGCACAGCATTGCCTGCTCTAAAATGAACTGCTTCTCTCCAGTTCATTCAACTTAAATCATCTGTAAATCATAAGAGAAAAAAGAGTGAAAAGAAAACCCAGTGTGAAAGAAAGTTTACAAATCACATATATATATATATGAGGATATATGTTAATATATGGTATATATATATATACACACACACATATATATGGAACTGTTACAAACCCTCCAAAAATATAAAAAAGCAATAACAACAACAACAACAACTACAAAAAAAACCACCCAACTAAAGAAAGCAAAAGATTTGAACAGATATGTTCCCAAGGAAGATCTGTCCAAGCTCAGATGCTTGGTATTAGTAGTCATCGGAAACCAGGGACCATTGGGAATGTGACGGCAGTTCACATACAATAGGGTGGCTGCTAGTTTAAAAATCAGTAATAGCAATCACTGGTGATGAAGTGGAGAAACTGGAACCTTCATGCTCTGCTCACACAAAGTGAATACAGACACATTGGATGCTCCTCAACTCGTCACATGCCACCTAGAAATTCCACTTATGTATGTATCCAAAAGGACTGGAAAATGCCTGCACACAAAACAATCCACGCCAAATGTTAATAGCAGTATTGCTCACATCAGCCCCCAAATGTGAACATTCTAAGTATCTGTCCCCTGATAAGTGAATGAACAAAGTGTGGTGCATCACACGTCCTGGTCTGCAGGAGTGACGTACTGGGAGAGACTACAAACAGATGAACCTGGGGAACACTGTGCCAAAGTCACTCATGCCATCCCACTCCTGTGCAAAGTCCAAAAGAGGCAAATCGAGAGAGACAGGATGCAGATTAATGGTTGCCAGCAGGTGAGCCTGCTAAAAGGTATGGGGTTTCTCTGGGGGAGTGATGGAAATATTCTGTAATTTGATGTGCTGGTTACACATTGTAAATATGCTAAAGCTCACTGAACTGCTTATACCTTAAAATGTTTGAAATGGAGGCCTAGAGAGACGTCACAACAGTTAAGAGAACATACTGTTCTTGCAAAAGACCCAAGTTGGCTTCTCAGCCCTGTGAATCCAGCTCCAGGGGATCTGGTGCCCTCTACTGGCCTCCACTGGCCCTGCACTCACATGCACATACCCACACACAACCACATACCTTAACTAAAAATAAAAATCTCTCAAGGGCTGAAATACTGAGTTTGTTGTTACATGCGTTTGCCTCCATTTTTAAAAAGACTATCAACCTATATGGCTGGAGTTCAATCCTAGTGGAGAATCCTGGGGGTCTATGTAAACTGTGCATCTTGAAGTTATCACAGTCAGAAGGGGAGAAAGCCCATACACCAGTCTCACCAGCCCAGAGCAGAAGCCTGCTCTCAGGAAGGGTCAGCACATCTGGTCTGCCTATAAAAGTAGTTCTGCTCATGTTCTCCCACCTACTGCTCCTAATTTGGACCTTGGGAGCTCAGTCCAGTGCTCCAATGTGGGTCTCTGTCTCTATCTCCATCCATCGCCAGATGAAGGTTCTATGGTGAAATGCAAGATATCCATCAGTTTGGCTATAGGATCGGGCCATTTCAGGCTCCCTCTCCTCAGATGCCCAAGAAACTAGCAGAAGACATCTCCATGGACACCCGGGAACCCCTCTAGAGTCAAGTCTCTTGCCAAACCTAAAATGGATCCCTTAATTAAGATATATACTTCCCTGCTCCCATATCTACCCTTCCTCCATCCCAACCATCCCATTCCTCCAAGCTGTCCCCATCCTCCCCTTCTCACTTTTCTTTCCCCATCTCCCCTTACCCCCATCCCATCCCCACCCCCAAATTCCCAATTTTTGCACGGCAATCTTATCTACTTCCAATATCCAGGAGGATAACTATATGTTTTTCTTTGGATTCACCTAAGCCAGGACCACTTAGGTCCTGAGACGGTGGGGCTGGTCTAATTGGAGCTCACCAAGGCCAACTGGACTAGGAATGAAAAAGCATGGGATCAAACCGGACTCTCTGAACGTGGCGGACAATGAGGGCTGACTGAGAAGCCAAGGATAATGGCACGGGGTTTTGAT